>NW_009647416.1:317330-325016 GCF_000708025.1 Charadrius vociferus
ATTCAGGACTAGAATAATCATGTCCAGCAACTGATGCATACCTTAGCTCTCTCCCTGCCATTTCCCCTGACAATGGTTTTTGCCTTTTTATTAGAAATGTGTTGTGGAGTGATAGCAACAAAATGGATGAACAGTGTGCTGAGACCATCTGCAATAGCCTCAGTCATGTCTATGCTCCTGAAATGAAACACCCTGAACACTCATTCAGAGGTGTTAAAGCAAGGAACCACCACAATGGATTCTGCTGGTTTTCAGGCTGGTTTTGTTACTGGTTGCCCAGTGTGCCCTTCAGTCCTTCTCCTTCTAAGCTCACAGAGCCTTGAAGTGCTTCCTTAAAAGCACTGTTGTACTCAAGGTGAAAGAAACAGAAATATCTTTTAAAGAATATGACTGCAATTCTGCATCAGTTGCTGCACTCATAACATGAACACAGAAATTCACATACAGACAGACAAAGAGGCAGACCAAATTTCCCTGCCATGTTATGGTCATCATATGTGAAAGTAAAGGTGAGTGACAATCTTGGATGAATTTTCTGGGTTGTTATTGGTGTAAAAGAATTTCTGCCAGATTTTTTATCATTTATCTATTTAACATGAATTGGAGATAGATAGGCTGTCTGTTATATGTTTCTAAAGTAAATAAAAGTGAGGAAAAACATCTGACACAGCTCAATTAATGTATTGTTAGGAACATAAGAGACCATAACTAATTAACAACATAAAATATGTTACCAAAACCTTGTCTGTTGTGGTTCTGAACCAGTTAAAAAGGAGGCCAGCTCAGCATGCCTTTTCAAACCGCCTTCATTTTCTATTTCTTTAAAACATATAGTTTTATAGAATTTAATAAATCCCCATCTGCTTATCTTTAGAGCAAACGTACCAAAATTATCAATGTGTACCAGACACACAAATTGTTATTACCGGTACCCATTTGAAAATTTTAAAAACAGAAACATAAAAGTGACTGAAAACCATCTAAGCCTAGCACAAGGAAGAAAGTCTTCATATTTATATAACAGAGCCAAAGGTTATATGAAGTTTAATAGGTCTCTTGATGTGGGTGTTGGAGGTCCAGTTCAGAGATTACTATGTCACAGAAAGGACCTTCATACACACATTTTAAAATATCCCCTTGAAAATATGTCAGTCATTAAAATAAATCAGGTTATAAAGATGTAGATTTGGTTGATGGATCATTTATTTTATTTTATTTTATTTTTTCCCAACCCTCAATTCACAAATGGCCATGAAGCAACATGTAGTTTTCCACCTTTTGTGTATCTGTGGCATGTTACATATCATACACTTATCTGTGACTTCTTAATTGATGTTTATCACAGCTGTTATTTCAGGACAGTGGACTGTCTGAACTCTGGATATGTCAAAAACTGTGAAGTGCCTAACACCGCACAACAGGTTGTATATTCTGTTCTTTCTTGATGAAAATTATAAGGATTCAGTCCGTATGTTGTAGCCTTCAATATTGTATCCATTGAAGTTGGTAACATTACAGCCCAGTAAAAAGGAGTGTGTCAGCTGGTATTACTGACATTTCCTCAATAAGTGAGAGAAAACACATCTTTCAGATTTAAGATGTGGTAGATCTCCGGGTGGTCATCAATGCCTTCTCTCAATGGGAGGCAATATCAACAAAATTCAAACATCATAGACTGAACCCCAAAATCTAGATTCCATAAACACTGTGGTGGTTGGTATATCAAGGATAAAACCTAGGTTTATTAACAATCGAGCTCCTCTATTTCAATTTAAAATATTTCAATTGCGAGTCCTCTAACCATGATCTTAGAATGCAAGGCACACACAAAGTTGACAAAGGAAATTATTGGAGACAATGTCCCACTGTAATTAAAACAGTGGAAGTGCAGAACGTAGAAACTCTCCCACCCACCATTCACCCTTCCCATCCTAATGCAAGTAGAAATACATGCTTTGTAGACCACAAATACCCAGGCTGATTAATTACATGGCTATGCAATATTACTCATGCATTCCTCCTGAAATGTCAAAAGGATTAGGAGTGCCACATCTTTCCTCCCAAACTCTAATCTTAAGGAGCCCTGCTGCAATGAAAACAGTGCAATTACTTTTGTATACTGTCAATTTTACAATAGGGGGAAAAAAGAGCTTTACTAACAGCAAATAATTATACCACCACTTAATGATTGATTTAACATAGAAAACCCATCTAATTCCTTTTGTCATTACAATCTACAGTACTAACACTCTAACAATGCTGCCTTAGTGGTTTGACATTATATTAGCATTAAGAATAATGCTAATATAAAACATAGCTTAACTTTTTATGTTGTTAATCTGCATCAATGCACGATACACCCGGTGTATTATGAGGCCTGTTAGGGTAGCAAACTTTTGGGATGACTCAATCCAGTCTAGCAGCATCCTTTAAGAAAGGCACTAGTGCAGCATATTATACATTTGAAAAATGCCTACATGGCACACAGAGGAAGGGGTCATAAAGTTTCCATTTACTGCAAACAACAGCTGCAGAGCTAAGGAGTAATACTTAGCCCAGAATAAAATTCCATGTTTTCAAGCCAAGCCATCTCCAGATGATTACTGCCCCATCTTGAGGCTTTGAGTTGGGGATGGACCTATTTCTGATATTGTTTATATAACTAGTGCACTGGGCTGGGAAGGTCTTTTAAAAAAATAGAGGAGGGCCTCATTTTATTTTACAGGATTTTAGAATATTTCTTTATTTGTATTTCAATCCACAACACTGCTAGTTGTTGTATAAACACTGCAAGAAGCAGCACTTGCCTTGTAGAGCTAACTGCATAAATAAAATATAGGCCTGGGATGAGGAGTAGTATTCTTACCTTCATTTTGCAGGTTTCATTGTACTTCAAGTGCTCAACAAAGTTTGTAGACCCTAGACTTTTCAGAACTACTTAATTCCTTCTGAATAAAAGGAAGGAAACCTGACAAGGTCACAGACGTTTTGTGAGTTCCAGGATTGGGCCAGAACAGGTTAATTGAAGAACATCATATAAAACAAGGATATATCTGGTTTAGCAGAAAGAACAGATACAGCTGGTCATGTATTTATCTGATTTCAAAATTCAGGAAACTTGATTGCCTTGCCCATTCACACACTTGTTGTAGGGTCAACGAGGGTTTTAGCTTTTCCTCCATCTCTAATATGAATGAAATGAATATAAGAAGCATTGCAACAGAGTGAAAGAATTGCAGTATGAAAATGTATGCTCAAATATCCCATCAGAGAGGGCTGTAAACTCTGCACAATCCATTACTTGCTCAGAGTGGTACTCCACATGTGGACTAAGATTGAAGGTGTGAAATCATTACAGTTTATATCTCAGGCTGGCTGTGAGCTTTGGCCTATTTCTTTAGAAGTGTCACTACTTCCTGTTTAACATATCGACCTGCCTATTTGGCATTTGACAGCACTATTGAATTTTTGCTGAATTTTATGCTTCAGGAAGGACATAAAGTAACAGGTTTTCCCCTGGGCTCCCCCCACCACAGCCTCAATTGTACTGTGAACTTCAGAAACACTTTGTAACCTCATGTAAATATGTTATTTCCTCTTTTCTGTTGGAGGCAGCCTTTTTTTTTTTTTTTTTTTTTTTTTTTTTTTTTTGGCAGGGAGACAGTGGGGTGGCAGGGGGTAAGAGTACCCTTGACTCTAGAGAAGTTGTTTGTTAACAATCAAGTGTTTTTCCAAAACATAAGTAAATAAATGTCCCCTTTGCCCTTTCTCCCCATATTTTATTGGCTGGGGTTGGTGAATCTCAGCACATAAAGATCTCTCTATGTACTCTCTTGGTACCTTGTTCCTCCTTCATACTTGAACAAAGCCCAGTCCCTAGGCTGGGACTATAGATTCCACTAGGTGGCAAAAGGTCTGAAAGTTAAATATTTCAACACTGAGAAAGGAAACATCCACATTCTTTTGTCAATTCAAAGACAGATTTCAAAAAACCTTTTGGCTCATAATTCCCAGTACAGAGAGAATTACAGCTGAAATCAAAATGTTCTCCCAAAACAGGTGTTATGACACTTAGCACTCAGGTAATGAAAAATTAGCTTCCCAGAATTCACAGCAATCATATTGCTATCTAAACACTGCATACAGCTAAGAGAAAAACATAGAAATGGAGGGTTCTTAACAGTCACCAAACCAAGCCAAAGCTAGGTAGCCAGGCAAGTCTGAGAAAAAGTCTGACTTGGATTTATACTACAATTTAGGTGTGCAGACTTTTGCTTCTGTAACAATCTCAGCACCTTCTCCTCACTTCAAGTGTCTAAGGCACGGACTAAGGCACAAGTGGGTGATGGTTTCTTTGAAACATGCCCAGCAGAAGATGATTTAGAAGGTGGACTGTTGAAGGGAGTGAGTGAGTGCGTGTGTGTATGTGTGTGTGTTGATGGGGCGTAGCAATGTCTTCAATACACCTAGGGATCACTTGGAAAAAAAAAAAAAGTGGTATACACTGAAATGAACTGTAATTCTGATTGTCCTCATTGTCCATATGACAGACAAGGTTGTGGAAAGAAGACATGTCTTAAAGGCTTCTTCGAAGTCTCAAAAGAGCATTGTTTATAGGCTACGTATCCAATTCTTCCCCTTCTGCTGCTCTGCTTCATAGTTTTAAGATACAGTAATTCTAGGTTCCGCTTCACAGGAGACAATTAGATTTACCAATATTTAATTTTAAAGCACAGAGTGTTCATGACTGCAATAACTTCAGTGAAGGGACAGGGACACCCAGAGCTCATAATTCAACTAGAATTTAACATTCTAAAACTTTCCTGTTGCTGAGCCCATTCTTTCCAACCCCTGTTTCATTTTTTCTTGTTGTCACGTTGCTTTGCCAGCGTTCAGTGTTACTATTTTTTTTCAATTACTCTCGAATTTTCATCCATCATACTACAAATGCCTTTAAAGTTTCTTTTTTCTTTTCTTGCTTAATAGGTCATGAGTTGTGAAACAAGCCTATGCCTTCTTGTTCTTTTCTTTCTTTTTTTCTCTTTTTATGTTTTTTTTTTTTCTTTTTTTTTCTTGCTTTGCATAGATTTATCTGAGGAGAAAAAGAATGATTCAATTCTTTGTTAAAGAGTAGGAATGACTGAAAATACCACTGATTGCAATAAGTACAAGGACATGTTTAACGCCACAGTAGGGATGAGTTACTAATCAGTTACTTCAGCTCAGGTGCAGGACATAACAACTGTTTAAGCTGAGGACATCCCACCCCACAGGACTGTCTACCTGCTTTCTAAGGAGTAAGTCAAGTCCACAAATTATTGCACTTCTGCACATTTCTACCAAACCTGAGGACACATTAACACCTTTTTTTGAATGTATTAATACCTTAAGGTGTTCTTTTACCACCTCTAAGATGGTAGTTTCATTCTCAAGTTCCTATCAGGAATGCATGCTTTGGCCAAAGTAGGCTTCCTAAAGTTAAGGAGAGAATCTGAATTACAGCACTGACTAGTTTGATAACAGTATTTTATTTTAAACCACTGCTGTGGACAGTTTTGGAGTCTCTTTCTCATAAGAGAAAAGATTTGAACTATTCTCCTGTGACTTCATTTTTCCTCTTGAATGTCCTGTTAGATATGGAGTCAAGAATGAAGATGCACTGATCCACGGAAGTGGATAAGAATATGATTAAATGTGATTTAGGGATCAAAGAAACTCATAATAAAAGGTTACCGTATGAGACCGCCACAGCAGGAGGAGACAGAAAGGCAAACATGGATGTGGCAGGCAGAACACTGAAGATCACTCTTCAGACAGAAATCTTAAGAACAGACAAGAACAACTGTAAAATTATTTTGTCTCCTAACAAACTTATGGTGGAAATCCTGGGCCAACTGTAAGCTGCCTGGGCTTATCAGACCATTGAGGTGCTGTTGAAAGAAAGATATGAGTCTATTTCACAACTTGCGACCACCAGAGGGGATCGTATTGCACTTCCTTCTCTTCCCACAGAGTTTCTTTGGCTAGTGTCAGACTCACTTTTTCTCACCCTTCAGTTACCCAGTTCAGTTTTTCATTTTGGAATTGCTATTGAAGGTTGGTTGATTTTCTGCAGAATTAGTGTGCTGAACTCGTTTATTGAATAGTTAGCTAGGTATGCACCATAGTTTTCACAAGGAGAATCATAGAATCATAAAATCATAGAATCATAGAATGGTTTAAGTTGGAAGGGACCTTGAAAATCACTGAGTTCCAACCCCCCTGCCATCGAGTTTCAACACCTCCCACGAGACCAGGTTGCCCAAGGCCACATCCAGCCTGGCCCTGAACACCTCTAGGGATGGGACCTCAACAACTTCTCTGGGAAACCTGTTCCAGTGCCTCACCACCCTTAAAGTGAAAAATTTCTTCCTAATGTTTAATCTAAACCTGCCCTTTTCCAGTTTAAAGCCATTCGCCCTCGTCCTATCGCTACATGCCCTAGTAAAAAGTCCTTCCCCAGCTCTCCTGTAGGCATCCTCTAGATACTGGAAGGCCACAATGAGGTCTCCTCAGAGGCTTCTCTTCTCCAGCCTGAACAGCCCCAACTCTCTCAACCTCCCCTCATAGGAGAGGTGCTCCAGTCCTCGGATCATCCTCATGGCCCTCCTCTGGATGCGCTCCAGCAGGTCCATGTCTTTCTTATGTTGAGGACTCCAGAGCTGGATGCAGTACTCCAGGTGGGGTCTCACGAGAGTGGATTAGAGGGGCAGAATCACCTCCTTTGACCTGCTGGCCATACTTTATCTGATGCAGCCCAGGATACAGTTGGCCTTCTGGGCTGTGATCACACATTGCTGGCTCATGTTGATCTTCTTGTCAATCAGCACACCCAGGTCCTTCTCCTCAGGGCTGCTCTCCAGCCATTCCCCACTGAGCCTATATTTGTGCTTGGGATTGCCCAGACCCAGATGTAGCACCTTGCACTTGGCCTTGTTGCACTGCATGAGGTTGGCTTGGGCCCACCTCTCCAGCCTGTCCAGGTCCCTCTGGATGGCTTTCCCCACCTCCAGCATGTCTACCTTGCGTATTATTGGCAAACTTGCTGAGGATGCACTCGACCCCACTGTCCACTTCACCAACAAAGATGTTCAACAGTACAGGTCCCAGTACCGATCCCTGAGGAATGCCATTCATCACTGCTCTCCACTTGGACATCAAGCCATTGACCACAACTCTTTGAGCGTGATCGTTCAGCCAGTTCTTTATCCACCAAGTGGTCCATTTGTCAAATCCATGTCTCTCCAATTCAGAGACCAGGATATGATGTGGGACGGTGTTGAATGCTTTGCACAATTCCAGGCGGATGACATCAGTTGCTCTTCCCTTGTCCACTGCAGCTGTAACCCCTTTGTAGAAGGCCCCCAAATTTGTCAGGCATGACTTGCCCTTGGTGAAGCCATGCTGGCTGTCACCAATCACCTCCTTCTATGTGCCTCAGCAGAGTTTCCAGGAGGATCTGCTCCATGATCTTGCCAGGCACAGAGGTGAGACTGACTGGCCTGTAGTTCCCTAGGTCTTCCTTACTTCCCTTTTTGAAAATAGGTGGTATGTTTCCCCTTTTCCAGTCAGTGGGAATTTCACTGGACTGCCACAACTTCTCAAATATGTTGGATAGTGGCTTTGTAACTTTTTCCTCCCGGTTCT
>NW_009647416.1:326144-331427 GCF_000708025.1 Charadrius vociferus
CTGGTCTTTGACATATAGGGCAACACTGCCTCCTCGTTTCCCTTGTGTGTCTCTCCTGAAAGCCTGTAGCCTTCCATGCCAACACTCCAGTCATAGGAGTCATCCCACCATGTTTCTATGATGCCAATGAGATCATAGCCTGGGAGGCATGCACGCATCTCTAGCTCCTCCTGTTTGTTCCCCATGCTACATGCATTTGCATAGAGGCACTTCAGCTGTGTCTTTATGGAGGCTGACTTCGCTGGAGCGGTTGTAATTACTTTGCGCTGCTCTCCAGCCAGAATTCCTGTGCCAGGTATTAATGGTGCCTCCCCATTGGCTCCTGTTGCATGAGGAGCTCCTGGCTCATCTGCATAAAACTTTAAGCATGCTGCAGCATAGCCAGCACATTTCGGAGCAAATGGCTGCAGGACCTCACCAGCACCCCATTCCTCTTTGCTTGGTACAACATCCCTTGGCTGGTCGCAGGCAAACCCGATAGTACCCCCTTGCCCAAGTCTAGTTTAAAGCCCTGTTAATGAGCCCTTCTAAGTTTTGGGCAAAAACCTTTCTCCCCCTTTGAGTGAGACAACCTCTGTCTGCTGCCAGCAGGCCTGGTACTGCCTAGGCCATTCCTTTGTCGAAAAAAACAAAATTGTGCTGGTGACACCAGCCACGGAGCCACGTATTAACAGACTGAGCTCATCCATTTCTTTCAATGCCATTTCCTGCAACTGGAAGCAGGGACGAAAAAATAACCTGTGCTCCAGATCTCCCTACTAACTGTCCCAAGACCCTGATATCTCTTTTAATCATTTCTGCACTTTGATTTGCACTTTTGTCGCCCCCCACATGGAACAGAAACAGCGGGTAGTAGTCCATGGGCTGCACTAGGCTGGGGAGTCTCTTTGTGATGTCCCTGACCCGTGCCCCACGAAGGCAGCAGACTTCCTTAAGAGTGGGGTCTGCCCTACATATCAGATCCTCTGTCCCCCTTAGAGCTGAGTCACCCACGACTATAATCCTCCTTTTCTTCCTTGTAGAGGTAGTCATAATACGGTGAGTAGGCCTTTCCAGTCCTGGTGGCTCCTCTGATGTATTAGGACTGTCAGCCTCATTGTCCTTTGGCAGTCCTACCACACCCAGGGCCTCATACCTGTTGTGCAGTGGTACATGGGAAAGGGAAGAGGGCAAGGAGGGCGTTTGCTTGCTGCCCCTACCAGAAACT
Source organism: Charadrius vociferus (assembly GCF_000708025.1). Taxonomy (NCBI): domain Eukaryota; kingdom Metazoa; phylum Chordata; class Aves; order Charadriiformes; family Charadriidae; genus Charadrius; species Charadrius vociferus. Next base: position 327,352 of record NW_009647416.1, read on the forward strand.
TGCAACCATTCACCATTTTCTTGTAGGCCACTGTCTTCTGTCCCTTCAGCCCTACAGGGCAAGGACATGATATCCTTGTGGTTTGTTTTATTTACGGTGTCTGGCCTGGTCTCTCTTTCAAGGAGCTCAAGACTTGGGTCCACCAGTTGATTTCTTTCTCACTCTCCCTGATACTCCTTAGTCGCTCAACTTCCCCCATGAGCTCTGCCACCAGGCTCAGCAGATCATCCACTTGCTTACACCTCACACAGCCATTATTACTGCTACCACTTGCTAGCTGTGCAAGGCTGTGGCACACCCTGCAGCCTGAGGCCTGGATGCCCGTGTATTTCCAAGGGAGCACTGTCTGTGGTGGTGCATCTACTCTGGCAAGTGCTGAGGACATGACTTTCTGGCCAGATAATCTTGATGAAATTCACCCTGCTTTAATTTACATATTAACCAAATGAGAGACTACTCAGACGATCCATATCAGCTTTATTAGACCAGTCCTTCCACAAACTTAATAGAAAAAGTCAAACAGCAAGCATAGTGTAATTCCTCACAAGGTCTAAGTCTCTCCAAAGGGAAGTCATGGAGTACAACGCAATGACTTCATTCATTTCCAAAATCTCTATGAACAGATTTACTAGGGAACTAACGACTGCTTCATAAAATGTACATATTCCTATGCCTTGCAGCACGATCTTAGCTATGCACAGTCTCTCCTGCTGACACCAGGACTTTGGTCTCATCATCAATCTTTGGTCTCATCTCCAGCTGCATGCTTTAGGATCTCATCCTAAAGAACCACCAAAATGCTAAAACACTTCCTCCGCTACTGCTGTCAAGGATGGTAAAGAAGAAAATGTACAGGAGTCATCTTCAGCTGACAGGGTCCAACTTTCTCACCACCAAACAGTTTTCAGATCACAAGCTACTACAAATTTTATTTAAATTGTCTGTCTATAAGGCATTATTCTCCATGTGTAAGGATGCAAATTTTCAGTGAAGTTAGCATTATATTCATACAACAGCTAGGATTCCCCTGGTCTATCCACACCAGTAAATTAAATGATTCCCAAGTCTGTTCTCTGTCATCGAGGCTGTTGTATTAAACTCTATTTAGGGAGACATTCAGGAGAGAATGACAGTTGACCTGGGGCAATGTCCTGCAGGGATGAGTCCAACTCTTTAGAAGTGTAGATGATGTTTTTCCAGTGTCCAGGCACATCTTTTAATTTACTGGTGTGAGCAGAAAGGATGCTATTCACCAGGCCTACCAGCGTGTAAATGGGAGAAAGAGCTATGATGACTAAATCAACCTCGACTTGCCTTCCAAATGTACTTAACTCTCTCAGGTATAGGCTTCACTTTAAATTAGGTCCATACAATAGTCAGGGTAAATAATCTTATCTGCATAGTACTTCCCTAATAGAAATAGCAATACCTGTACTAAGGAAACTGAAAAAGGGTTTGAGAAACCGGTGCTTTTTCAAAGCAATAAATCATTGTCAGTGTTCAAGATAAATGTGAAAAAAACACAATGATTATTTAACTTCTGGAGTGTTGTAAGTCCTGATTAAATAATGTTTATGAGAGGCATTAACAGAAGGTGGTACAAACACAAATTATTATTATTTCACAGTAACACCACAGCTCTACCACACCATCAAGAAACAGCGTCAAGAGTTGGAATAAGCTTTGATGAAAACTACTCATACTTCTCAGACAAAGTTGATGCAGTGATGTGTTACTAAAGCTGAGTGATTTTTCTTGGATTTTTTTAATGCTCATTAGTAATTAATTTTTCTCCTTTAAAGAAGATGAGGTCTTTGCATAAAAATGAACCATGGAAAATTTCCAAGGGACTGAATAAGTCTTTTTCTTAGCATGCTTCAGTAAATAACCTGGGCTAGGATATTCAAAAGAGACTTGATCAGAAAGGCAATTCAGTGACTATGGTTAGTTAATTTCTTATGTGATTTTGGTTTAGTTATTTGTTGGGGAAGGAGAGAATTTCATACCATTTCTAGCTAAAATTAGGAGCCCAGAAATGCCCTGGGGCCAATACAGAAAAGTGTTTAACCTCAGGGCATATCAGTGCAGCAGTTAGGCTCTGTACTTAGGTATTCTGTTTTGACAAGCTCATTACCCACACAAAAAGTTCATCTTTGAGATCCTGGAGGAGTACGAAGAAAAGTTTGGAATGAGGAAAATAGAATCCCTCTCTTGCCCCTGAAATTTGTGTTGCATGTGTGTATGTCTATGGTGCAATTCTTCACAGATTAACTGAGAACAGCCAGGATTTTTCTTTTTCCTATTTAGTCAAATAAATAAATAACTAGATAGATAGATAGACAGATAGATAGATAAATAAATAAATATAATTGATAGCCACTTTCACTAGATGGATGTGAAAAACATTAAAAAGTGAGAAAGTTTTCTGTCAAAAATACATCAGTCTTTGAATAAAATCACCAAAATACAGAATCTGGGGCAATTTTGCTAATCCAACATAGAAAAGCTGTGACAGTCTCACCAAAACTGTTCTGTCCTATAGCATGTACTTCTTACTCACACCACTTCTGACTTGAAAACCTTTCCCACTAGTCAAGTTCACCTAAAGGACTTGATGGACTAAACGTGTACTGATATTAGGGAATACCTGGTGATATTGACAAATGCCCACTGGAGTCCAGAACAAGGTGGGACCACCCATCTCATTTTCATCTATGACCTACTGGTATAGTAAGCATTAATTTGAATGGAGGTCTTGGAAATACGGTAGCTTCCTCATTACTTTCTGTTCTCTGTCACATCTATTCTGTGACCTACTGCCTCTGTTCCTCTGTTTTACTGTTGGACCAGCTGCTGTTAACTATTATATTTTTTCCCTTTACCACTTTTCACTCGAAGCTATAATAGGCAGTTATTCTGAGCTCAGTATGATCTAAGGAAGTCTTGGGAAAGAGACACACACACATAGGTGTGTAGTGTTGAGGGAGGTTACAGAGTGGAAAATAAAGTAATATCTGCATTCCTTGGTATGCTTTCAATTTGATTTGATGCAGAATTATCAAGCAAAGTTATCTGACCTGTGTTATGCAGGAGGAGTTACACAAGGTCCCTTTTGGACTTAAAATCTATGAATCTATAACAGCAATGGAAAGTACATATGAGGTGACCTTCCAGATTCACATTATGCTTCAGTTGAGAATGTCTTATCTATCTATTTAACAAGAAAAGGGTTATAACCAACAATCTCAAAAGCACATTAGTATATTTTAAAGGCAAACAAAGTCATTTGCAATAATTCATTAATTTTCAGACAGCATTTGAGTTTTTAAGTTCAGGTTTTCTGTTGAGATTATTTTTTTTTTTTTTAAATGCAGATTAAATAGTGGGTTGGGAGGGATGAATTTAAAAGTCTACTGGGAAAGATAACCTTTAGATCCTAGGTAAGGGGCCTTGTCAAGGAGTGTCCTGTCAAACTTTTTTTTTTTCTGTGCCCAGACAACACCAGCACATAAAGAGACAATTGCTAAGACACAATTCCCTTGCTTTTACTCCCTTGCTTAGTGATATCTTTAATTTATTTGAAGGAGTACAAGTAATGGCTGGACTGAGCAATGTGTCTTTCAGATGTAACCTCAGTAGGTACTCAATTCTTGCAGTTTGTTGACCAAAGCAGAGCCGGTCAAATGCTTTTATCTGGTCTAAGACAGCTGAAAAAGGTGTATGAATAGTTCCAATAGTGTGAACCATGATGATTTGGGAGAGAGCAACCTGAGGTCTCTGGATGGCTGAGGGAAGGGTTCCTGGAGGCAGCGTAAGGAAGAACTACACTGGAGGAAGGCAAAGGTCCAAGAATGATGTCCTCCGTTTCCTGCCTCCTGAACACAAAGTGCAGAGGAGAGAATGGTAGGCAGGGAGCCTTCATCCCCCATAGATAATTTAAGACCTTTGCTTTTTTTGGGGGGGGTATTTTTTGTTTTGTTTTATTTTTTTTTAATTATTATTATTTCCTAAGGATAGTCATTCTTCAGCAGCTAAGGCTCCAGAACTGTGTGAGCTTCCCAGACAGAGTCACATCT
>NW_009647416.1:331458-364844 GCF_000708025.1 Charadrius vociferus
GGTTCAGCCTCCATTTCCTGCTAACACATGACTGCAGTGCTTTTGATGAAAAGGACAGTAAATGAAGGGTAGATCAGACAGCTTCAAGTACCCTTTCTCATGTTCTCTCCCCTAACGTACAATAATACCCTGTCTGCATAATCTGTCCTCTATTAATAGAATGTGTGCGTATGTATGTTTGCAGAAAGCACTGTGCTGGGGCTAGGTAGCTCATTCAGATAAGATGTCCTATGTGTCTTCATCAGTAGGTGCCTTGAAGAAGCTCTACTGCAGACCACAGAGCTCACTATATCTCAAAGGGACAACTATGCTTTGATCCATGTTTCACCCCAGGGTTCCTGCCCCATGCAACTTTGTTTCAAGGTTTCAGTGAAGAGGGAGGCATCTAGCTCTGTTGTTCAGACAAAAAAAACCCCAAACAACCAAAATAAAAAAAAAACAAAACAAAAAACCCAACAAAAAATCCCAAACCAAACAAACAAAAGAGAAAAAAACACAAAACAAAACCCACACAAACAGAAAAGTGGGGACAGTTTGCTTTATAGTCCAGTTTCCAGACACAGTGAAAACATGAGCTAGTCCACCTCATCTGGCCAGGGACCAGGGCTTACTCCCTGACATAGGTCAATAAGTCAGTTAAAGAATATTCTTTATCTCCTCCTCTGCTTGTCTTGTTCAAGGCCATGAGTTTGTTGCCTGTATCAATCTGTTGCCTTTCTCACCTACCTGCTTTGCTTGCAGTTAAAGTTGCCTGTTCTGTTTTTCCACATAAAAGATAGCTCCTGACATGAATAGGAAATATTCTTCTATAGCGGGATGATGTATTATAGGTATATATTATAGAAGTCTACAGTATAATATATTATTCCTGGAGTACTATTCATATCTTTAAACCTGAACTGTAGCTAGACTGTCAGTGACCCAAACACAGCAGAATGCGTGAATATCCAGCCTCCCATATTAATGTTCCTCAATATCGTCTTTTTTTTTTTTTCTTTTTTTTTTCTTTTTTTTCACCAGTCTCAAGAAAGCCTCTTAATAAGGACAGAAAGTCAATACTTAAGATAGGGATTGTGTGGAGCTGGAAAACATAATTTGTAATTGAAAAGATCTTGATGTATCCAGGGTACAGAACGGGAGAAAACATCAAGGGTCTCCTCAGGCATCCCACCTAGAATCCAGCCTCCTCTGATTCTTTGGAAACTCATCAGGAATTCTGTCAATTATGTGCAGAGTTATGGAGACAGTATATTCCCCTCTCTTGTTGCTCTCTTTGCCTGAAAATAAGAACCTATTGTCCTATCTCTTTAGGCAAGCTCTAGTTTGGAAAGAACTTGAAACCAAATATAAGTGGGCTGATGATACAAAAATCCATCTCATCCTTTCCATATTAGAACCATTTCTTATTTCTATTTTCTCTCCCAAACCACATACAGAGTCACACATACATACGGATTTGTTTCAAATAATGAAACTATTATAGGAGAGCTATAATACTAAATAAAACATGTCGGTATTTGCTCTCTTTAAATACCTCCAATATCTTCCTATCAGCATCTGTCATAGAGTCAGGGCCCTGATCCACACTTTCAAACCTGTATTCTCAATGCATTGCCCAATATAACTTATGCTGCAATCAGAAATGTTTTTCTAATTGTAATTAAGGAAAGTTCAAAGGTGACTTATTTCACCAACCTCATCAAAAGTTGTGCATTCCAGCAAAACCATAATGGAACTTGATCATACACTGGGGCATTACCACAGAGCAGAGGGGTCAGCAACCTCCCAGAATAGTCTCTTCCCTGCTTTTTACCTTATCATTCCCAAAAGAGTGCTGGTGCATGAAATAGTTTTGTCTCTCCCCATCTCCCTTTCAGTATGTTTTTAATGGACTGCAATGATGGTGAAGTCTTTTTATTCCAATGAGAAAATTCATTTATAAGGAGAAGGAAAATCAAGATCTAGAAGATGAGTCAGGACATGAAAAAGCAACCTGTAATTTCCTAACAGGATAAAAAAGAGACTTTACCACAAGTGTAGTAGTGATTTTTGAGATCAAAGATTCTCTACACCAGGATCATCAAGAGCAGGATCCTCTCTTCAAAACAGACCAGTAGAAAACATTTAAAGAAAGAGTCAGACAGCCAAAACAACTATAGAGTGATTTCTTGCTGCTACATTCCCCCAAGTCCTAGCAGCTCGTGATGTTAACACTTCATGAACTGAAACCAACATCCACTGCACAGTATTTAATAGCCTTCCACGGGCCAGTTCTTTCTGGATTTGTCTACTGCCTTTTTTAACCCACTTGGAGCCCTAAAAACATCCTGTGGTAATGAGAAACCCAGCTTAATTGTGTGTTACATGAAAATGATCTTCATTTGTTTCTAAGTTTTTTGTCTAAGAATCACTTAGATACTCCCCAATTTCTATAGTTTAACAGCTAACGATACAGTGTTTCCTTTCCCTTTTCTATTCTGTACATGACTTTACAGGTCTCTGTGAGAAACCTGACACGATCATCATTTTCCCCAGCTTCAGAGTTTAACTATTGAGTCTTTTCCTGTACAATGCCCATCCACAATCACAGATCATTTTTGTCACCTTTTCCTACTTTTTTTTTTTTTTCTGACTTTGATATATCACCTTTTTAGAAGCTGTAAGAACTGCAAGCAGTATTCAAAACAAGGATGTACCTTACACTTATTCCAACAGTGCTACCTTACACCTCCATTTCCCTGGTTTCACATAGGAGCTCCCAAGTTCATGGGAACATCCTGTTACTGAAGACACTGGGATTAAAGCACTCTCATTCTCCATCCATGTGCCTAGACTGCACTTTGTTTTCATTTGTGCAAGGCATGTTTTGGCCCTGTTAGCAGTGGAACAAACCCTCAAGATAAGTAAGGGCTGAGGCAGCTGCTTGAGCAGATCTATCATTATCACTCGAATACGCTCTGTGGATAAACAGAGGCCTTCAGTCCCTGGGGCTCTTAATCTGACACCTTTCATGGAACACTAAAAGAATTCACTTAAAATTAAAAACAATATACAGGTGTTTCAATGGATAAGTCATGCTATTTGCATGACTATAATGGATAATCAATATACAATGGTGACACAAATTAAATGTGGATTAAACAGTCATTGCTCTGCAGCTATGCTCTGTGTGATTTTTCCTGACATTGTGTGACAGTCCTTTTTCTATTTTCTATTATTGCTTCAAGAAAAATGCATTTTCTTCTTTTGGAAGATACTGCTTCTTTATCAGCCACACTGGTACCAAATAAACAAATGAAAGTGCTAATTTCCCCTGTTTATGTACCACATCAGAGGTCAACTTTTGGAGAGTGGTAGAGATTATAGAGCCAAAGCACTTCTCCTTGCAGTCCTCTGATATTCTTAGTGCAAAAGATCATGGGATGGGCCAATAACGATAGGGCAGGATGATCTTAACTAATTTTAAAATTCTAAAAGCTATCTTATTTCAAATAGGTTTTCTCTGTAGTTAATAGGGAGATACAGATACTTATCCTAAGAATAGGGCGTGAGGCATACTGGATGAATCATTCCCTGGAGACATCTGTATCTCTCTACTCAGTACTGAGAAAGCCAAGACAAACTGCTTGGTTTAGGTGTCCAAATTCTGGGTGGCTACAATTACGTGAAATGAATCTTGTTCCTATTTGTTCTATAAGATTTGTCTAGTAATATTCAGATTAAAAAAAAATAAAAAATAATCCTGTTTTCAATTTACCCAACCAATAATAACCAAATATTAGAGCATTTTTAATATATTTAAACTCACACAATTTGGCCAACATTAGGAAACACAGTTACTTCCAATGTAGAAGAGTAACCTGAGTGATTTATCCAAAGTTACAAAGAACGTCTTTGAGGCAGAAATTTTGGGCTCATGAAATCTTAAGCTTAGATCACTCTTGGCTTTAAGATTCAGGGGAATTTAGGCACTGAACTCCCATATTCTCTTTTGAAAGAATTATATTGTGGTGGCCAAAATTGCACCTAGGTCTCAGTGACAGAATATCTGAAAGAGGTAGCTGAAAGAAAAGTTATGCACAGGACCAAGGGTGGAATTCAGACTTTGAATGTAGCTCTTAATCATTTCACATAAGTCAACCAAACCCCATAATTAATAACAAAAAGTAATAATGAACTTCTGTCTAACATACACTACTTAACTAACCTCAATTCAAATCACTGACCTAGAATTATTAAACTCCCTTTCCTATTACTAATCAGAGGAGAGAAACATCCAGTGTTCAGAGAAATGATCTTTTTTTCATTTGTTTCACTGAGACAAATTAAGCTCTTTTCAGTCTGTGTGATATTTTTTTTCACAGGCAGAGCTGATGGGGAAAAAAACCCCCACACTTCTTTTTATTTGTCAAAACATTTGTTGAGAGAAAAAAAGGAGGAGACTGTTAAAAATCAGAATTATTTTAGTCATAGTTCTTAAATTCTTAAGAATTTTTCAGCCATTTCACAAAGTTCTGTATCTTGGAAAAGAAAATACTGTAAAGTTCCATTCTCTTTATATTTAACTGTGTCATTTTTCTTTCAAAATGGAAGATTTCTGGCAAAGGAAAATTGAGCAACATATCTTATTATGGTGGTTGGTCTGTGAGTTCAGGGCTTGTCCTTCAGTCAGGTTGAAAAGCATTCCACTCATCCCTGCTACGCATGAGTACTTGAACATCAACATTTGCAATAAAAAGGCAGCCAGAGACTGAAAGAAACCTCAAGAAGGCTTGACATTTGATTTTAGAAACTAGTTTTGCATTAACACTGCTTTTTCTTAGAGTCAGTAGTGAAATTTGCACCAACCTCATGGGCAACAGAGGGAGGCCTACACTGTGCACTTCCAAATAGCTCACCAGAAGTCTTTAAAATATATTCCCTTGCTTGGCTCTCCTGTTTGCCTGTTTGATCTATGCTGTAATGGGAATGGTTTCATCTGCACTGCTACTAGCCATCTGAGCTGTTCACCATTCCCAAAGAATTTTGCTTTCAAGCTGGCTGCCAGCTGACGTTGCCTTTTTGTAATATATTTATCTAAGTGTTTGCTGGCGGGGTGGAGAGAAATGCCAGTTATATAAGTGAGAAAACCTGTTTTACAAATGAAAATAATGTCTACAATCTGGAAGATTTAAATGAGTCATACGTTAGGATACACATTTAAACCAAAACCCTGATGATATATTTGAATCCAGCAAATGCTTGCACATGCACGTAATCCTTGGGTAATCAGTGAAGAAATACTCATGTGACTTAAGCTATTCACAGGTATGAGACTTTGCATGACTGCTCCCTCAAGTGGGAATATTAAAATTTCTGCAAGTGAAGTAGTAAGCACTGGCTCTTTACTGAGGGTCACTTACTATCAGCTGCAAAACCAATTGTATGACATGTCCTGCACAGCACACACCACCAGTTAAGCAAAAATGCACTGTGACAGATTAGAAGTGGCCAAATAGCAAGTGTTTATGCTAAGCTTCAGTCAGAATTCCAGCTATTTGGAAAATCAGAGTTCGTATCAATGCCCATCTATTAGTATATTGCTTTAGAACAAAACAAAACAAAACAAAACAAAACAGAAAAAGAACCAAAGTTTTTAATTTTATTTATTTTTAATGATGTCTGGCTGTAACAGCAGCTAATTAGAAATATTTAATGCAGGAAAACATCTGCAAGTTAAAATTGTTTTCAGTTTAAATCTTACTATTTGCCAGTACAGAAATGATATGTTAGGCATGTTGCACTCTCGCTCAGTATGATAGCAACTAAAGTGGCTTAAAATTGGATTCATTTATAAAGCTGGACACCATTAATATCACCCCCTGCATGACAGTAATTCATTTCATTCTAGTTTGTCTGCACAGCGGTAGGGGCTCTGGTCCTTGTATTCAGATCACAGTCCTAATTAAGTATTCATTATAGAATACATATTTTTTCATTTAAGACAGAATATCAAACATTCATGCCTAGTATTAAACTTGTTTACCATCGGACTATTGTTTTATTAATAAACACTGCCATACATGTCACCACTAACTTCAGGGTCAAAAAGAGAGCTGGGTTGAAATTCAACCCTCACATACAAATTTCTTGGGACTTTTTGGAAGAAAAGCTGCAACCTTTACATTACTATCAACTCCTGTGATTTCAGGCAAAGTAATACAACCTTGTGAGATTCTTCATTCTACTTTCTGATTGAGCATACCTGAAATTTCATGAGAAAAAGCCAAATAGAGGTTTGTGGTAAAACTCTATGGCAGATACTTAGATTTACTTTGATTTCAATCTTGAGCTCACAAACACCAAGCCACATTCCTAATGCAGTTAATAAATTCTCCAAATCAAGCAGTCTAAGGAAAATTTCTTGATTCAGAGTCAGAATACTAATTTCTAAGCACCGTGTAACAAGAGATGGAAAAACATCCTGCTCAAATCAGCTTGCAATTATGGAGTCACAGATGACATCAATCTTTTCTTCTCATGCCTGTCTGAACCAAAGCCCACAGGAGTTCCTCAGCTCAGCTCCAGAGATGTCAGAGGCCAGGAGAACCTCAATAATATTCTCTCTGCTGTTCTTTGCTTTCCCTGCTCTGGTGCTCCTCATCTGCCCTTGGCTTTGCCAAGAAGTAAAACTCTTTCTCACCTTGACCTTTCCAGCACATCTGAAAGATATACCTTTCCTGTGGGCTGCTTTTACTGAAACAAGTCCATATGTGTCGTGACCCTGTACCTTGCAAATGTCTCATAGTCTTGCTGGACGAGCTTTCCCAAAGCTAGAAGAAAGAAGCCATGGGTACAACTAGTCTTACCTAACTTTGGAAACATAAAAAGTATATTCATAATTCTGTGCTACTTACTCAAATTTCTTGCAAGAGTCAATGGGAAAAAAAAAAAAAAAAAAAAAAAAAGGAAAAGAAAAAAGTACCTCTACAGGAAAATACAGCTGATTCATTTTATATGTGTATCTTAGCATAAGGTGAATCAAAGACAAATCCAGCTACTCGAAAATAGGTTTATAACATAATTAAGGGTGCTGCAAATTCGTGAAAGAGTTAAAGGGAAAAAAAAAAAAAAAAAGAAAAAGGAAAAGAAAAAAGTACCTCTACAGGAAAATACAGCTGATTCATTTTATATGTGTATCTTAGCATAAGGTGAATCAAAGACAAATCCAGCTACTCGAAAATAGGTTTATAACATAATTAAGGGTGCTGCTGGATGTCTGAGACATTGTGAGAGGAATAGCTCTTAGGTGATATAATCCAGCCCCTGGTTTCCTTAATCTACCTTTGGGAAATTCCTTGGGAGCTCCAGGATACAAGACAGGATTCTCATGTTTCACTCATTCTCTTAACCTGTTGGTTCTGAATGGGCTGAGACCTATCGACGTTAACATGCTTTAGTTTTCAGTGTTGTGTCACCACTTTCTGCATTTTTTGTTTAAAATAAGACTAGAAAAACAATAGCGATGGAAAATAACACTACAGTCATCCTTAGCTTTAGAGTATGTTGAATAAAATCTAGACATGTCCGAGTATTTCCATCTTCATCATTCCCACATAGAAAGACTCCCAAAAGTCTCAGAGGATAAATGTGAAGTAGTCTTTTTTATATACAGAATACTGAGGAATAATGGAATAAATTCATTATTGGAACAAAAAGTATCAGCTTGACAGCATATTTTTCAAATAGAAAAAAATAAATTTGGGTTCTTCTTCTTCAGGGGAAAAAAAAAAAGGGAAAACAAAACAAAGCAAACCCAACTTTGAATGGGAGTTTTTGTTTCCTGCGCTTAAAGGAAGTTAATGTAAAGAGAAAGTAGAAACTTTATAGGATGATTCAAACTACTAGAAATAGCAATAGTTTGAAGAAACTCAGGGAGGGGATTCATTAAGTGTTCTTCTACAAAAAGTTTTCTGAGAGTCCTAGATGACTGGCCATGGAAGTATTTTGAGATCTATTGCTTGGATTATTTAAATTCTGTCTGGACAAAATACCAGACAATAATCATAACGGGAGGGAAGATATCAAATGTAATGTACAGTACAGATTTATTTGAAAGAAGTTGTGTTTTGTTGAAAAATCATTTAAAAAAGAGAAAAGAAAACTTGGTGGATGCAAAAATAGTCAAAATATAAAATGCTACTGCTTTGAAATTTTCAGTTTAGTTGAAAGTAGAATTTACCACCTAAGTGGGAGTTTCGATAACTGAGCTATTTTCATGAGTGCTCCACAACACATTTCAGTCAAAAAGAAACACATTAGCACAGAACTACTGTTTATATTGTTTAAGTTGACACAGTTCATTTTGGATTAAATAGTCTGGGGAGCATAGATGAGCAGTATCGTCAGGCAAGAGCCATTAATGAATGTCTAGTGGTCAGAAAAGGAAGAGCTGGCCTCTTAATTTGCCTAATATGTGCCTACACCTGAACAGCAGTCAAACCCTATGGGACACATTTATTTGAATGAGTATAGATATCCATCATGTAGATACCTCTGACCTAGTTACCTGAGAGTCCCTTTATAGTAAAGAGGATGATTCTTTCCACCTTAAAATAGATACATAAAACAGACTGTATATATTGCATCCTGAAAACTCCTTCCACTCTCTGTGGAGTAAAAGCAAGTCCAGGATGATGCGTTCAAAGGGACATGATGCTGTAAATGTCACCCATCTACAGTTAGGTAAGATGAATCCAAGAGGATGTTACTCAATCAGTTCCCTGGAGTGACAGCTAGAAGGCACATACATATTTGCATCTTCTTAATACAACTTGAAGACTGGGGTCAGCAGTAGGTTAACAAATCTAGAAAGAAAAGAAAGTAATAGTAATAGAAATGTGTTGATGTTGCACTGAGTGCAATACACAGAACATGCAGTGTTGTTTGCTATGAAGACCAGAATATGCAGGACACCAGTGTACATCTGGGTTTAAAAAATTCAAGACAGAAAAAATGTAACAATGGTATAGCAATAAGAGAATTCTAATGTTTGGTGAGGACACCACAGCTAATACTTTTTTCCTTCTGTGGGGTGAGACGTGGTTGAGTTGATGGATTCTGCCCATAATGAAGACTAGACTATTGAAGTCTGTCAATGTAAGGGACTTATCTTGTTTCTCAGTTTCCTCATGTGTAAAAGTGAGCTATTATTCTGAATATTTCTGTGGTTCGCATTAGAGCTACAATTATTATTTTTTTTCCTTTTCTTTTTTTTAAGTGACTCATTTAGGGGGGGGGGGGACGGGATGGGACGGGACATGACACACGGGACGGGACACAGACTAGACTAGACAAGGACATTTAAAAAGTCTAACTGTAGTGTGGTAGAAATTATTCCAAATTGAAGTTAAATCCAGGAAATAATTTGGAACAGCAGTAGGAGAAATGAAAATATCAAATGGTTTCCTGCTTTTCAAGGCAGAGTCACAAGACACCAGATATAAATATCAGCAAAACAAGGTTGTATCTCACGCTGTCTAACCTATCAACATTTAAATCATATGTGTTTTACTTGGAATTAATTCTTTTTTTTTTTACTTAAATGGGATTAAAACTTGTTTAACCTTCATCTGCACGGGAATGTTCAACAGCTGAGGACTGTATACTCTAAAATGGGCTTCTCTCAATGTCAAGATAAATAGACAGCTATTGCATAATCAAGAAAGCATATTTATTTCACATCGTTTCAGATAATATATTCAGAAAAGTGATACCTACATGTATGTCTCTATTCTGATTCTAGAAAAGGAAATACCTGTACAAAATTTCTAGGACCAAATTTTCTGGATCTTTTATTAACTCCCTTTATGAAAGAAGCAGGCAATTTACAATTCAGTTCACTAGAAATACCGAAAATCTGTAAATGCTTTTTTGAAGTTCTTTGAAGTACTTGGAAAAACACCAGGGTTTGCGGGTTTTTTGTTTGGTTGGTTTTGTTTTTTATTAAACACTATTAATGTATTATGATTTTCCATTTAGCTCAATTTGAAACGAATGTCTACTTTTTACTGTTTTTTACCCACTTTAACAGAAATAAACATGCAAAGCGCATTTTCCCATATCTGACCACTATAGAAAGAAGAATTTGCCAGTTGGTGATAATAAGCATAAATGGTCAGGTTATAAGTGTATAAATTTACACAGAATTTCATCATTTCTCAATCTGACTTTATCTGAATTGAAACAAGGAATACACTTTCATATATTTTACCAATAAAATGTTGACGGGAGGACAACAGTTCTGCTTTTGTTTAGCTGAAACGCTTCAGTTTGTTTTGATATATGTTATATCCTAATCTGTCATACATAAAACATTCAAAACAGAATGCTTGAAAATGAAAAAGAAAAAGCACTTTCGAAATTGTCAAAACAAGGTGTTTCAAGTCCATTAAAATTTAAGGATTGATTCCACTTTTTTAACCTAAAAAGAAAGAAAAAAAAATCAACCAAATAAGTGTGATGTTGGGAAGTACTTAGACATTAACTGTATTGTTTGGCAGAAAACCATCCCATCAGCAGAAGTCAGTAGAAATTTTTCTACCTACTGTTTTTTCAGAACACATTTCTCAGTAGTATTACTAGACATGGCAAAAGCATCTACTCTCTGCAGACAAGATCAGATACAATAAAATCTTGTGACATTTTCAGAAACAGTTGGCAGTGATACAGGCAAGAGTTGGATGTAGAATGGATTGACCTTCTAGAAAGTATTCATTGATATTGTTGTTTTGTTGGGTTTGGCTTTTTTTTTTAATATGATCAGGTACAAATCCCACAGGCTGTAGTAAAAGGTGACGAGGAAGAAAAGGTTGTTTGACATCAACAGCTACAAATGTATAAATTCTGCATCCGGTCTGTAGAAAACTGGAAAAAGAAAATAGTATAAACTTGCAATAAAAATGTATCTTTTCATTTCAATGGGTTCCTCAGATGAGGTGTTTCAGAACCCTGATTCTTCTTGAGACAGTCCTACATGTCAGTTTATAGTTTACTCTTGATTGCCTGATTGAGATCTGAGCGTCTTGGACCAGAAGAGGAGTTCTTTCAAACCATGACCACTACATGTTTCAGCCTCCCTTCCGATTCGAAGAACCACCAGGGGCAACATTGCTTTCTCTGACCTGCTTTTCATGTCTCTCCTCACTTTCCAAGCCTTTGTGGCAATGAGCTGCAATCTCACTACCCTCTGCTAGATGAAGTTAACGCTCAAGCACAGAATGTGCCATAGATATCCCCTGTGATTGTGGAAGGCCTCCTGTACAATGGCAGCAGAGAATTTTTTTTTTTGTCCTTCATCTGTGGCTTTAAACATGGGAGTGAGAAGGAAATTTTCCAGGCTATTCATTTATAACAGGCAGAATGAGCTAGAAAAATGTCCTAGTTATTGCAAACCTGTGAGAAAAGGATATGGTTTGAATATGACTGAATAAAAATGAGGGCACACAAACTCAGTGAAGAGAAGAGATGTCACAGTGCTTAGCAATAATGGTTACAGTCTCATTTTCTGACAAACTGGTATAGAATATAATCACAATGTGAGCTCCATAATTAAAGCAAAGATAGCAGTGACATTTTTATTGTATATTTCAACTGCTGAATAAGTTCCTTTTCTTTTTTTTTTTTTTTTTTTTAACTCATACAGAAACTATTCATTTTTGCAGGCAGGAACAACCCAGCTAGTGGAACTCTTAATTGCATGCAGCTCTGTGCCAAGAAAAACTCCAATCCAGTGAGTCTGTTTTGTTAAGTAGTAATGGTGAAACTCTGAGGTTTGGCTTTGAAGTGTGAATGTTTAGCTATAAAAAATGCATCCCTCAAAATGCATTCAAAAAATCAGACTCTGTCCCTTGTTCTGAAAGGGATTTTTATCAGTTCAAGTTTTAGCCAAAATATGCTGTGTTTTACTGTCTTGCCAAAACGAAACTAAATGCCCAGTTTTGATAATGGTGGATCATAAAAGGAAAAAAGAATACCGAGATATCATTTAACCAGAAGTCAAAGTGAGAATACCCAAAGCTCAACCATCTCCTTTCAGAAGCAGAAAGGTTCTTTGACCATTCTACTCATTTATCCCAGTGCTTTCTTTTCTAAACACTGAATTTAGCCTCCTGCTATACCTTACTTGTTATCCTGCCCTCAGTAGACGTTAAAAATACTTGTTTTGTTCCTTTTTTTGTAGAAATATTTCTGTAAATTTGAAGACTTTCAATATATTTTACACATTGCATTTTTAGACTACCAACCATAGTTTTTTTACTTGCTTTTCTCAGCCCACCTTATCCAGACGGATATTCATACAGATTTCTCTTCTGGAGTCTATCTGGAAATAAAGTGGTTCTCTGCATAAAAGCATTCTTCTTTTAAGATATCCACCACCCCCCAAAGACACTCAACACTAAGCAGCAAATACTTCTGAAAGACACAACTTCTTGCCAGGTCGCTCAGGTGAGGCATGTCACTTAGGAGGGAACGAAGAAAGAAGAATCACAAGCAAAGATAGATTAAATGGCCTGCAAGGCATTATATGGAAAAGGTGTAGCAGAAGTGGAGAAAAGAACCCTGGGCTTCTAAATGCCAAGCTCCTGTAACAATGATTCATGTAAAGTTTTCACTGACTGGTCACACATAGCTGAAACTTGATGAAGAGATTTCCAGGTTTTCTAAGCTTTAGTGGATTGGAAACCTGCTGAAAATACCTAAAATACCTTTTGTTTTGATGTATTCTGGTCTTATTTTACTGTCCTTCCGAAATCAGGAATCACCTACACGTTATAAAATGACCATGCATATAAGTAAATGTGGAGGTTGTCAGCTCAACTGAAAGTGAAGATAAATTAATTACTTTGTCAAAAAGTTTAACAATTTTTTTGAGCTTCCAAAGCAGCTTCAGTTTTTCTGCAGGAGACTTTTTTGTTTGTTTCTGATATTTCAGCCAGTTCTTATTTTATCTCAACTGGGTTTTCCTTGCTTAAAACCCCTTGAGAAAATTCCCAATAAAAGAATAAATCTGTCACATGAATTGATTTACTGCACAGCAAGATCATGCTTTTAAAGATGTGTCTATTATAGAAAAATTAATTTCTCAAGCTACTTAATACAGTTCTAGTAAAAGCCTTCCACCCCAGGGAGTGCAATGAGTAACAATACCTGTGCAGGCACAGTAAGAAGTTTATCAATCTGTGCTTTGTTTACTTTATCCAGGGAACATCTTTTGGGATGCAGCATGGAAAATAGATGCAAATTTCTCAGAACTTTGCCACCAACAATTCCATTTTTTCTCTGTTCCTGTTGCCCAAAGATAGATACTGTGGTGATTGGTAACTGCTTGCACAAACTCTTTTCTGTTTTTGTTTTTCTTTTTTTTTTTTCTTTTTTTAGTAAGTTAATAAGGATTTCCCAAATATTCTGGCCTTTTCTGTGACTCAGAGGACAAGGGTAAGTTGACACCATAGCTGAATTATATGGTCTAAGTACTAAATATCAGATGATCCCACAGGATAAACGGTGCCACGGATTCATAGAGTCATTGGTTGGAGAGAACCTCTGGAAGTTGTTTAGACCAGGATTCAAGTCTGGCTCTACTGTTCATCACTATTTCAGAGCATATGGGGCTATGAATAGCTACGTCTGGAAAGTTTCCAAGGGTGGTCTCCACAGCATCCCTGGATGTCATGTTCCAGTACTGCACCCTTGTGTGATGGCTAAGTGATTTCCTAATGTCTCATCTGAACATCTCAAATCACAAGTCATTACCCCTTGGTATACCACCTACTGGAAAAGGTTTGGCCTTTTCATCTTTAGTACTGCTTATCAAGCATCTGTAGAGTGCAGTTAGGTGAACTCTTACTTGTATTTTCACCAGAAAAGTTGTGAAATAGGGCAATAAATCATAATTCTGTACAAATCACAATTGAAAAAAAAAAAAAAAAGGTTAAAACATCTGCCATGGAAAGAATTATATTACAACTATCAGAAAGTCAGATCAGGTACAATGATCTTCATGGAGTGATGCTGACTCCTCTTGACCCTTCTATATTTTCTGTCTGAGTAAACTGTCTCTTCTCTTCAAAGATGCAACCAGAAATCTCAGGAGATCAAACCTCCTTCAGGACCTTTTCTAGTTGAGATGGAATCAGCCTAAATACGAACCAGGACAACTTCATAGATATCTTTGTCAGTCTACAGCTTTTCTATATAATTTAGTTGTAATTGAGACTCAGTCAGGCCATGAGTTTTCACTTTCTGGTTCCACAGTCCAACTTTGCCAATGTTTTTCTAAGATCAGAGGACGTTTGCCTTGAAAAGAGCCTGGGTCATTCAGTAAAGAGTTTATCGAGGGAAATTCTGTGGTCCATGTGTGTTCATTCAGGACTTTGCTACTAGAGGAAACCAGCTGGCCTTAAATTCTGTGAGATGTTTAAATCATAACTATCATCCCAGTAGCTAGTGGCATCCACATTGCCACTGACCTAATCCCATCTGCTTCTCAGAGGTGTGACACAGATTGATCAGAACAATTTTTCCACAGGTCTTAGCAGTCAGAAGAAACCTGGTGGTGTTGGCTAGTGGGAACCTTATCTCCAGAATGTCAACAACATGTTTTGTATAATGATTTTAAAATATGGTCAGTGCCTTTTTGCTCTATGTTAATCCTTATAAAATTAATAAAGTATGTTTCCACTGCTGTTAAATTAGCAGCGCAGTTTGCCTAATAAAATATGTTTTGCTGTCTTGGTTTTATGGGCAAAGTAATAAACTACAGTTTTCAAAAGCAGCTTGATACAGTACAAGAAAACCCTTTACCACTTTCCATTTAGATTCTAGTTGAAAATAATAAGGCATAGATTATTTTTAGATTAAAGACCATATGTTAGACAATAGACATTTTGAAAAAAAAAACCAAAAAAAAACAACCTATGCTTTTCATGATTGCATTCAGGTGTTATTTTCATATCCTGCCCTACAAGTGCAAGAGTGCAAGATATTTGTTTCCCAGTTAGGGGTGGGAAGAAAGAATATAGATATACATACCATAGCAAAAAATATAGAGACGTGTTAATCTGTTGTGGTTTATTAAATTGTTGATCGGTTCTAATATGCCCTCTTCTCCCCACTCCTGAGACAGAACAGGAGATTTCCTCTTGCTTATGATTTCTGTTTGTTTGTTGTTTTTTTTTCTACCTGTACATTTAATTATTCTGGACAAAATGTTACAAGCCAGTAACAAAGAATAAGGGTTAAAAAAAAATAAATAAAGTAACTATCTTCTGCTTTTTCACAAAATATAAAAATAAATCCTCCACTGACAAAAAGGAAAAAGCGAGATTTTTTACAAAACTAAGATCTTATAAAAGGAATCACAAAGAACAAATCTGTGTTTACCTGAGAGATTAACTATTCTTAAGAAAGCAAATTTAAAAAGTAAATAATTTAAAGGAAATAGTGACTGAATCTTGACAGATTCTGATCTTGGTCTTGATTGAAACTAAATAGTTCAATAGCTCTAAATATTTCACAGTTACATTCTTGGTTAGTCCCCTAAGAGAGTATTTAAGCAACTTTCAGGTGCTGAATCAAAAAATACAGGGTGGCTCTAACTTTAGGCACCTGCTAGTTAGGCACATTCTCTAAGTTCAGAGTCTTTTCCTGGTCAATAGAGGGAAACAGCCCTCCGTGGAGTATTTTATGACCTTCAAAGATATGTGTTTATGGTATGTAATATGAGTCATGTTCTTAAGCACATGTTCTTAAGACCTGCAACTGTCTACAGAAGTTTCTTAGACAACTAAGTTTAGCCTGCAGATGCTTAGCTTGGAGATGCGTAAAGTTAGGCAAATAATATATACCCTCTTCAATGATTTTAAAATAAGCATATCCTTAAATACTTTTGTTGTCAACTAAGGGATTTAAATGCATTTCTGTGGAATTCTTTATTGAGTCAACTGCAGGTAATCAACTCCTTAAGCTACTTTTGTGAAAGTAACTGAGGGTTTTTTGCATGGGTTTTTGTAGGCAACCATATTTCAGCCAATGAATTGGAATATTTTGATCTTTCTCCAAAGCTTCTTTGAGAAAGCAGATCATCATCTCAAAATTGGTGCAGAAACCTTACAAGACCCTGACAAGTTTGTCTTAGCTTGTAAGAGGTTTTGTTTGTTTTTGGTTTTTTTTTTTTTTTCTGAGTTATGACACATAGGATCATCTGCCAAAATAAAAAGTCACGTGCTAAACAGAAATAAGTTTTAAATGAGAACTTTCAATTCAGGCTGAAAATGGACAGCATAAGGACACTTTACATGATCTTTTCTGACTGACCATTCACCTCTACACCTTTTTCCTTACCCAGGATTTTGTGCAGATGAGAAATGAAATTTATCTTGAATTGGTTTGGTAATTTAAGAAGCTTTCCTTAAGATAGGAGCCTGTTGCAACTGGCTTTTCCCAGGCGTCACAGCTTAGAAACAACCTTTTATATAGTGATAAAATCAAAAGTATTCCCTGACAACCAGAATTTAGAGTACCTTGTTGTAATGATTTTTAGATTTCTACAACAGCTTAAACAGCAGAGCCTTGTCCTTCATCAGAAAACCCTTTAGCTTATTGTACTGGACTTCCCTGAAATATGGAAGATATGAGGACATAGCCTTCTAGAAAAAGTAAGGTTTTGAGCTTAGTTTAACAATGTACTGTACATATGTTTTAATAGTTAGATTACTACATAGAATAGAATCAAGATTTTCTACACATCTTACAGGTCTTTAATGTGGGCTGGGTGATGACCTAGATGTATGTGACTCTGGGCAGCACAGAAGCAAACATCTAGCTCCAAAATAGATACTAGTTGGTGAAGGAAAAGATGAGGTTTCAGGCTAATGCAAGATATTAGGGGACCTATGTTCTTTATTCAGGCAGGACTGTTTCCTATAAATAATAGTAGTTAAAGACGTTTTATCCAGGTTTACAATATAATTCTAAATTCCATTTTTAATCACATGAGACTTAAATCTCTTTGCAATACTGACAACAAGACAATTCTGGTAATAATGTGGTTTATGGATAATCTTTCCTCAGCTAGAGGATCCATGGAGTGCTGATTTCTATACCAGAAATTCTGTAAAAGTAGGAAGTCACAGATCCGTCAGGGTCAACTTTGCAAATATCTTTTCAGTGGTGTTAAATCTGGTACTAAATGACACCCAAACTGCACCAATATGAACATTAACCAACAGCATTTCCCGTCAAAAACATCCCTGTGTCAGGCAAGCTTACATAATGCTGTATGCAAGATGGGCATGTGATGAAAGTGCTCAATTAAATATCAGGAAATAATAACATTACAACACCACTTTCTACCTGACCGATGTTTTTGAATTACATATTTTTTGTCAGTAAGGTAGAGGTAAAAGAACAGGTATTTTTTCCACAGATGGAGGTCAATTTTCAGAAGGAATATTCAAAGGAAGGCTGTATCACCCTTCTATCTAGACCCAGAGGAGGGAAGAAAATGTATAGATTTTGACAAGAACTGGGTCAGTTTCCAGAAGGACCTTGCAAGTATCTTGTAATGTTTCTTTCCTTTATGGATTTTTTTTTTACAGTTTTGTAAAGAGATATCTTACCCTGACACTTGCTGGAGTAAACTGGACTTAACATTCTTATTAAATCTTTTAAGAAATAAAAAGTGATCTCAAATTTGTCTGAAAAACATTGAGAACTCCTTTCCTTAGGGATCAGTGAACTGTGAAACTCTTTATAAAACTGTGTCTTGAGACGTTTGTCTCCTTTTGTATGTGTTACCAAAGTGTTATTTGGAAAGAAGCAGGAACTGAGAAGAAAATTAGTTACATATGTTATAATCACTAACACGACATTTAAAGATCTGTATTGCTGGTTTTGGTTCTGCGTAGAAAAGTTAAGCTGAGATTTGTTTTATGTTGCCCCTTTGAAACTTAGATCTATCAAGAAGATTTTCATTGATTTCATTTTCTTTGCACTTTACCACCATCAGCTGTATTGACAGAACAGCTGTGTACAGCTCCAAATAACTCCTGCAATAAAGCAAAAGAAGAAATGTTTTGCGCCATTTAAAGCTTCTCTTCCCAGTTATGTTTCTCAAAAGGTAAACCTAGCTTCTGTAAGGTGATCTTGGTGTCTTTAAGGGGAAATTCCAGTTGTCAGGCAGGGAATGAGCAGTGGCTGGAATAAAGGAAGAGGTGGCTTAGTCAGAGAGAAAATACACTGCTTTGTTCCTGAATAAAACACATTAAACAGTAAAAGATTCATTCGTGCTTGTAAATATAGGTGCTGGATTAATTTCATTCAAGTTACTGATTATAATTTCCAAATTTCTTCAGGGTTTGCCCACACCTGAATATAACATGGGGACCGGAGGCACAGAGGAAAGGCTGGAGAGCATGCTGCAGGTGTAGCAATCACATTTTCCAGCTTCACAAGAGCAGCTCAGGTCTGGAAGCACTGGTATAGCTATAACACAGACAGAATCTGGACCCAGGTTGATGAGGACTGCATGGATTTACTGGTTCGAGGCTCACTAAATCACAATATCCACATTGTGCTGTGTTTTGTCGTGTGGACATGCACTACATAAACTCCACTGGATATACAGCTGAGTTGTCATGATTTCCGTAACGAAGATACAAGAAAAGTAGCTCAAATACTTTCCTGGAAAAAGATTTCAATGTCATATCAGCAAGGTGTGCATTGCAATATATGTAACCCTGTCCTTGGGAAAACAGTCCATTTCCTGGGATGTTGTAGGACGTGATTATTACTGTGTAACTCTAAAGCTTAAGCAGCAAAATGCTGGGAACGTGACACTGGATTTCACACTGAAGCAAGCCTGAACACCTTTGAGAAGGTCACCCTTACATGACTTCAGAAACGTGTACCGCGTGCTTTCCATGAAATATGTGTGCCTAATTCACAAACTCACTTCAGTAGGTAGCAAAATAAGTAAACTGAGTTTCTGAAGTTCTGAGAATAGTGTATCTTTCACTTAAATTAATGACAGCTTGTGGCCAGCTTTCAGTAAAAAAAGTCATTTAGGATCCTAAGCATGGGTTTAGAAGACTACATTTAAGCATGCATTAAAGCAAACAAACCCCCAAAACTATTAATCAAAATTCTTTAGGATTCTATTAATTGTTGTCTGTGTCTTTGTGAAGAACTACCAGATACCTCCAGTTTTCACAAAATAACACGAATTTCAGAACAAATTCTAGCATGTCTGACATTTTATACAGACAATACATTGCTAGCTTACTATTCATATGCTCATTCCTTTTTTTAATGATAAGGGTTCAATTGTCAAATTAATGAACAATATTTCACCACATGACTTAGTCAAATGCTTCACAATGTGAATAACAAATCATTAAAGTGAACTGTTCATATGCAAAGCCTAAATGAAAAAAAAAAATGCATCTAATTACTCATTGTAATAATTATAATTATAAGACCAACTTGGATGCATGATTGATTTGTGACTTGTTCACACATACAAAATCTTTAAATCATAAGACAGACATTCAAGCACTCAGATTCTGTATGACTATATAGATTGAACAGAGATAGATAAAGATAATACAAAGAAATCATCAAAATTTTACATGTTCAATACTTCACAAACCCCATTGCTTTCTCAATGACATTTACGAATAGAGACAATTGGAACCACCTTTTGCTCTCAAAATATTCTAGCTGTTGCAAAACATCTAGAAAAGAACAGAAATAGATATGTTTCAGCTACGCTGCCAAATTATATTTTCCTCAAGAAATCACAATAATAGGTATCACACTTAGCATGAAAAGTGATCATGCTAATGAGATGATGTCATGTTTGTTATAAGATCATTATTTCAAGGACTATGTTAATTCATTCAATAAGCCTCCTGTGAACAGTGTGTGGTGGCCGCCCTCTTGGTTGGTGTAGCAGCGATTTAACTAGGGACAGCCAAAGCTAAACACCTGATTTGTTTCTTCATGACCTAGAGATACACTGCTGGGGATATAACAAGGAAAGTCCTATGTAGGTCACCAGAGAGTGGGGTCTGTGACTGGAATTGGATGAACACATGGTTTGTCCATTTATTAAGAATTTCTAATATTTTGAAAGAGAAATTTATGCCAAGAATCAGGAAAAATCAAAACCTAAAAAAGGAAAAGGAAAAAAAAAAAACTGTGAAAAAAAATCAAGTCGACTGAAGCAGCTTCCCTGATTGCTCTTTTTTAAATAATTTTCCACTTTTTGTATTTAACAAATGATAAATGCATACTTACTCCTCAATTAAAGAATATATTTAACTGAAAATACTGTAGGTTTCATTTTAGAAAATATGTTGAAATATGTTCTTCTTGCAATTTCAGTTCCATTTCCTGCAACACACACTGGGAAAAAGTCTCAAGAATGCAAGAACCCGATTTCTTCTGAAAAGAATCATAATTCATAACTAAACAAAACAATTTCTTTAAAAATAACCTGTCTCTATCTGTAAAACACACTCTTCAGTGAGTTACTTATCTAACAAAAATTTGGTGCTGAAAAAATAATTAGCTATTTTGTGAATCTCAGTTTGAGTAGAGCAATCATGCAGGTAATCAATATTTGTTTCTTCTCTCTAATCAGTCTGTGTCCCGAGTACTTTGGTAGATATTATAGACAGAGAACTCTTCCCTTTAAAATCCTCTTAATAGGAGGACAAAGGAATTATGATGAGAAAGTACACATGGCTACAGGATATTTTGCTTAGATATGATTCCCACTTTAGCAATTCAAAAAAAAAAGCGGGATACTTGCATGCCCATTGGTGTTTGGGATACAATAGAATTACTCCGTATTTGAATCAAAGTGAATGAGAATTAAACTGGACTCTTAGTCTTTATATTCAGCTATAAAAATGTCAAGCCTACAGAACGTACAGTATGATTTGCTATTACTACTGAATAGTAATTTCTTCCAACACTTACACAGTGCATTTCTCCCTAGCTATTGGAGCGGAATTTTATTAAAAAGGGGAAGGGAAAAAAAAAAAACAACCAAACCCTCTTCACCTCCCTATGTCCTTATTAGTGGTTAATGGGATTCATTCCATTGTCCCAATGTGTTAACTTTGCACTTTTCTTTCACTGTTTCCTGTGCTACTTTGTATTTTCAGGTTGAGACGGACAGCAAAACCATTCAGTCTCAGAGGCAAAGAGAATGTACTGACTTGGATAATCTCAGTATTTTGACACTCTGGCCATTTGGGCTTAGGAGTGGAGGACATTAGCAGGGAGAAAGAAAAAAAACACCCTACCAATAACTTAAAGCAATATTGTGCAATGCCACCACCTCAGCCCCTTGCTTTGGTATAGACTGTGCTGTTGAAAAACGGTGCTGAGCCACGCTTGGCACAGTAGATCTCTTGTCCCAGAGGCAGGCCTGCCTCTTCTGACTCTTTGAGAAGAGTTATTATTCTGGTAATCTATCTGCAATTCTTCCCTATAGCACCAGCCTGCAAACAGGAGCAAGCTCCTTTCTAACACTGGTGAATAAGTTGGCATGCAAAGCAAATATTAAAGTTTAGATACTTAACTTTGTGCATAGTTATCTAATGCTACATCTAACTGAACTGCCAAAGTTAGGGGTATAATTGTCCTCCTTAGCCAGTGAGCAGAGAGAAATTCCTCCAGAAGGTCATCATTCTGCACACAGGTTATAGGATGCAGTGAAGAGCCCTTGGAAGTACTTAGCACTTACTCTTAAAACTAGAAGGAGTCGCTACAACTAGTCAAGCTAAAATTTCTAATTCTGAGAGATCTATTTGTGTCAGATTAAGCCAATTCCTTGAATCCTACACTAACAAGAAAATCATATAATATTCTGTAAGTTGGGGCCTTGTATTATGAAATTAATAAAATACCTTAAAAACAAACAAACAAAAAAAAACAACAACAAAAAAGCCCAAACAAACAGCATAACAGACTGCAAAAGATCAGGACCTAAGATAAACACACAGCTATCACTGGACATGAGGGGAAAGAGAAGACAGCGAATTTCATGTTACAAAGTACTGGAAGTAAGAGCAGCTTACTTCCCTGTTAAGAAACAATTAACAATGACTAGAGATGACGAGTGGGAAGGAAAGTAAAATGAAATAATAAAAACATGAGGTCAAAAAAAGGTTTTGCCAACTGAAAGATCTTGAGAATCCTGTCCAAAGTAAACAACCCCTATGAGGCTTAGAGTTGCATGGAATCAGGTCTGATCTGCACATAGAGCATTAGTTTAGTTCTATATGCCTGCTAAATACATAAATATATACATATATATGAATAAATAAATATGTATGTATGTACTGAGTTTCAAAACAACAAATTCCTATATTGGTTTGAAAATTATTTGTAGAAAACATTTGATGTAAATTGAGGATCAATATATTCAGAGAACCCACAACAGTTTTGATAAAAAATATTTCTTGTCAAAGGGACTACACTTCATCACAATAAGTATGTCAGCACCTGAGAACCTCAACACGGTAAGAGAACCTCAATGTAAGAACAAACTGACAAACCTAAACCACTAAAAACATGTTTCTTCTTTAAAGCAAAATGACATATTTATCAGCTAGCAAAGGTAACAAATTTTACTAACAGTAATCCACAAATTTTCCTTTAATACACTTTTTCTCAATGATTTTCCTCTCTGAGTTTTTGTTTTTAGAATGTTTGCTTCCTCCATCCCTCCCAGCTTCCATTCTATTTATTTCATTATGATTCTTTGTTTCTTGATTCCAAACACAACAAAAGCACAAAATAACATTTCCCACTTGGCTGGTATCAGAGTGAACCAAGCCTTGGAAGTGTAGAAGTGTACCTGAGTGGATAAAACTTTAGAGTTATATATAATATACCAAATCCTACATTCTCAGCTGATGAGCAACACAATGTTGATTCACATCACCTGAGACTCTAACCTCAAAGCTGAAGAATGAGTGACCTTTTAAACTTTTGCACACTTATCTTAGTTGAATATGTTATCATGAATTTGAGGCCCTCCAACATCAAAATACATGTCACTATCTCTGAAAGCATATCACACTCCAGAGGATGCCTGGAACCCCATTAATCTGTTATCAATAAACAGGATTTTATTCCCTGCTATGAAAAAATGATTAGTGACCCTTGATGTGGAAGACAGAAATCAAAGGCTTCTGAGTCAAGACAATAAAACTGATTTTAGGAACAGCTTGATACCTCTTTGGACTGAAAAGAGGATGAACCAAGTCTGCTGGTGCTGGAACCTCTTTGCTTTGCAAAAAAACCCCGATTCTTTTTAGAGGAAAGGAAAAGCTCCTTCCACGGGACAAGGATAAAGCAACATGTTTGGGAGGTTCACTGCACAAGACAGACAACGCTGGAAGAGCAAGGCCACAAATACTGGAGCACACGCAGTGATAAAATGAGAGCATATAAATAAAGTGCAGGCAACTGAAGACAAAAGCTACGGACTGATAAAAAGCCAACAGTAAAATTAGTAACTGTCCTTGATAATAGAGGGAAGTAAAGATTACACCCGTTTTGCAAGTATGAGTTACTCTTTATTAGCTGTGTTTAACAATAAGTTCTTTGTCACAATTATATACTTTAAAAATTAATTGTGCACACCCAATTTCCTGTCCTGTTGCTGTCACTGCATCACTGTTGCATAAGGTGTATGTTTATAGCAAAATGTCCATCTTGCCAAGGGCTTTAGGGTAACATGGTTATATATTTTATAGAAGCTCTGAGAAGAACGTGAAACAAACCGACCCAGTCCTGGTGCTTCTATTTTTCTTAATTTTTTTTTTTATTTTTTTTATTTTTTTAATTTTTAAGTAGTACCTCTGTTTTAATAAAACACAATCTACATTCAAAGTAGAGGCTTGGCAGTTTGCAGCTAAATGAACAGAAGCAAAGGCTTTTTGGGGAGAAAATTAGCTGATGAAAATTGCTATAGCAAAGTGTATGAGGTAATAGCATAGAAGATGCAGATTCTGAGCTCTATGCTGTGGCTCTATTAAATTTAGTGTTGTAAATGCTTGAGGGAAGACAGGAGTTCCTCCATCCATGTTCAACAGGGCTCATTAGTTCTTGCACAAAAATACAAATTCATGGCTATAGAGCTCCAGAGAAGAGCTTACTATAATCTAACCATCCATGTGGCTGGTTTATATGCACAGTGTTCAGCAAGTCTATATACACTCATGGCTGTAAAAGCAGTTTTCTGCATGGATATTTTGGGTGGGATTCGACTCCAGATTAAGAAACCTACCTTAGATAGCTGTATAAAGTTTTCCAAGCTCCCCAATCTTCACTGATCTCCCAGTTTACTTGATGGTTTATAGAACTATAGCACATTGAAATTCCCTTTGTTTCCCACCTAACCTCCCACAACTTTGTCAAGAGGGCACCTAAAATTGTTATGGACAGGACATGAGCAATGGGACTCATCACTTATTTTTAGATCTCTGCGATGTAGATATCTATGAATCTCACTTCTGCTATAAGGTGTTATTAAGGCAAGATATGTTATATGTTTGTCCTCTTTAAGATTACTGTTGGGTTCACTAATGGCTACACAACCAATAAATTTTGGTAGCTGACATGCACTTTTCTGTGTAGACAAATGCTTGCTAAGACATGGTTTAGTAGCACTGACAGTTTATGTACAGTACATCATTTAGCTCTCCAACCCATGATACTAGACCAGTCAATATGATATCTTTCCCTGAGTTACCCAAAGAAGAAAGTATCTGAGACACCAGACCTAAGGGAACCAGTTTTCTTCTACAGTAATATACGTTTGTCTTCAATGGTCTTAAGCAGATGTTAAAAGAGGTTATCATGTAAACTTTCCCATGGATTCCAAATACTCCAGATTCCTCATCTGCCTCCTCTGAGATGGTTCTTGCTAAGAAAATGAAATAAAAATTACTGAGCATTTTTAAGGGAAAAAATAGGAGATTAAAGAAAAGTCGTAATACAGCTTGAGAAGGCAAGTTCTAAAAAAAAAAAAAAAAGTGCCTTGATCCCTAACTGCACAGAACGCATTAAAATCATAATATTCTATGTCCTTTTGGGAAAATCAGGTTGTCCCCTGAATGGTAGAATAAGTAAAGCCTCGTTTTCTATGTTTGCTAATCTTGAGATTAAGTTCTCTGATATCTAATAATGTGCAAATTCTGACTGATAACAGTTGTCATTTCTAAACTTTAAACAGTTCATTTATAAACTTTCTTGTTACAGATATTTTTTGAGGTCCAATAAAAATCATTTGTACAAAACACATGAGAGCACTGCTCTTTTGTTAAACTTAGCTAAAATTCAAATATTGGTTCAAAGCTACTAGAGAGGAAAAGTAGGGAGACAGACATACAGATGCAGCTACACAGACATAGAAACATGATTGCAAATGCCTTATTTCCTTAGGGAATCAGACTCACATAGCAGATATGAGTCAGAGATCTTTTCCTCTGATCAGATTTATTCACATCTTTTCAATTTGTATAGTATTGCTGGCCCCAGGAAAAAAAAAAAAAAAAACAAAAACAACCAAAAACGCAGCTTTAGCTGAATCGAGAGGCACAAGCTAGTACAAAGTTTAAATAAAGATATCTAATGTTACTGAGGGTCCTTCCTTGAAATGAGTTTGCATGATGAATCCAACGATGTATGTGTGTCTGGACTGCCTAGAATCATCCCATTTCTCCCACCACAAATTTAAATTGTCTAAATTTGTTGAATTTAATTTTCATTTATGGTTTGTTCAATTCCTTGCTGCAAACTCTTTACTGAACAAGACTAAGATTTCAAGAAACCCTATTAGCAATAAGAAGCACCAGCTTTGGTTGAGAAAATCAGAATATAATGGTTGCCTAGGGTATTTCAAGGATAACACACAACAACAAAGGTTTGAAATAACATAACTGCCAAATACATCTCATTACTTCATCATAGGCTGTGGCATGACAAGAAAAGGGTTAAATATGATTACAAATAGCATAACAAAATCCTGCTTCTTCAGAAGAGGCCAGCTTTTGTTTCTTTCTAACAGACGTCTACCTTAGTATCCCTCCAGAACCCACAAGAATTCTGTGAAAGTCAGAGAATTGTACATCTTGTTTTGGTCAGTGTTGGAGAAACTATATTTATGTATTTCAGCTGGTGTTACTGGTCTGAACTATCTGGTTGCTTCAACTGAAGGGGAAGGGGAAGAAAGGAAGGGAGGAGTGTGGAATAGAAGGGAGGAGGTGGGAGAGAAGGTGGGAGGGAGGGAGAGAGGAGGGAGGGGGGAAAAGGAAGGAAGGAAGGAAGGAAGGAAGGAAAGAAGGAAAGAAGGAAGAAAGGAAGGAAGGAAAGAAGGAAGAAAGGAAGGAAGGAAAGAAGGAAGAAAGGAAGGAAGGAAGGAAGGAAGGAAGGAAGGAAGGAAGGAAGGAAGGAAGGAAGGAAGGAAGGAAGGAAGGAAGGAAGGAAGGAAGGAAAGGAGGAAGGAAAGGAAAAACAGTACAAGCTGATTATTGGATCATCTATTTTATTAAACACAAGTCAGAGTATTGAGTCGCTTAGTGCAGGCAGGGTTATAGTATGAATAAAGATGTGTAGGAATCGTGGAAGGATTAATACAAAATAATCCCTTCTCCAGTTGAGTCAGGCATTTAAGACTTTTTTTTTTTTTTCTTTCTTAACCCCTAGAAGTAAATGAATAAATGGGGAAAAATACACACAGTACATTTTTGCACTGGAAAAATTGCTGATTTTGAATGCGATCTGGCTCAGATTTTCTGTAAGAATGGAAAAAGATGGCTGTCTTTTAAGGAATCATATGGATTATAGAAGGAAATGTCCCCAAACAAATGCTAGAAGGGAAAAAA
The DNA here is from genome assembly GCF_000708025.1 of Charadrius vociferus. NCBI lineage: Eukaryota > Metazoa > Chordata > Aves > Charadriiformes > Charadriidae > Charadrius > Charadrius vociferus. Next base: position 358,410 of record NW_009647416.1, read on the forward strand.
AAAAAAAAAAAAGACAGAGAAGAACCATAATTTCGTGCAAGTTGCGAGACTGAGCAAAAGGAAAAGAGGCTGTGTTTAGTGTCACTGAATTCAGTAAGTGATTACACGGCACAGGGTTTCATTCAGGACCCAGCGAGTGATCTACAGCCTGTGTTCTGCAGGAGGTCAGAATGGAGATTAAAGTGACCTTTTCTAGCCTCAAATTCTATGAATCCAGGTCTGAACCCAGGGTCCCAATGGAAACTAAGTGACAATATGGAGTCTTTGGGGTAAACTAACCTATGGTTGATGGATGGTTTTACTTCTTTATTTCCATAGAGTCCCCCACCACATTTCTCACACAAAACAACTTTCTCACTTGTGACATTCAAAACTTTTACAGACACAGGACCAATCGGTATACATAACCACAAGTACCTCCAGGCTGGAAATGAGAAAAGGGCTTTAAACTGCTGGGGGATACAGTTTCTGCAGCAACCTTCCAAACAAAATAATGGGACAGACATGCATTTGAAGATGGAACTTCATGTGTTCATGGACAAGACTAGAAAAAATTGTGATCTGCAATAGCAAGGAACTGGACTAAGCAGTTGAGAAGTGTTGTTCAAGCTTTGTTGCCTATGTTCCTAAATCCTTGGAAATGAGGGTATAGATTTTCCAGTGTCACTTAATGACTGAGACCAAGGAAACCTTTGTTTGAGGTGAGCTGAATTCTGCATGAAGAAGCACTACCTTAACACCTTCATATCAAAACTCATGGTGAAAGAGAGAAAGCTGCATGAGTTGTTTGGAAAAGCAAATCCTGCCTTCAATCACTGTGTCCCCTTTCTTCCCTCTCTTTTCACTTAGCTGTCTTCATGGCCCTTTATTTACAGGGGAAGGACTTACTGGACTAGATACCTCAGCCTCAATTTCTGCATTGAATCAACTTGTGTAATTTCATAGTGGGGTAGACAGAGAGCATACTGGCATAGAGAGGGTTAATCCTGAAAGACTACAAGGGGAAAAAAAACCCTGTGTAGAGTGGGAAATTAGTCAGCAGAGACCTGACAAAGTGCTTCCTACACATGCTGTTCTGTCAGGCTGCACAGCTTCTTCTGCTTCAGAGGTAATTACATAGATTTTCTGTCTTGTACTTGCAAAAACACAGCACAGCACTCCACCACTGCTTGTAGCTCAGTGCTTCAGGGCTCCAGCTGCATGGGGCTGGAAAATGTTTACACAATTTCTTTTAAGATTTTTAAACCACAATAAGGGATGTGGCTAGCTCTTCATCTGAGGGGGGAATGGAAGACTCCCCTCTGAAGCTGGACTTGGGTGGAGGGAAGGACTTCCTTGTAAGGCAATATAATTATCTCTTTCTCAAGGAAATGGCTTCTGTCATACTGCAAATCATCCTTTGTTCTGAATATTTTAACTAGAGAGGAACTCAAAAGAATCTGGATGTTGATCTGGATTTCAAATTCTCACTGTTTCAGATCCAGAATCCTGATTTTAAACTCATTGCTAGTTTTATTCAGTAGTGTTCTGGGTTCCAATAAGAAATGTGTCCATTCTTTTTGATTTGACAAATACATGAATATGCTTATTCAACATATAGACAATGTGTTTATTAGTAAAAATAATACAAGTGAATATGTATATTCCAGCCTCAATACTTTCATATGCTTGAATAATTGCTTGTTCTGAGATGACTATTTCAAATCATATATAAATTCAAATTTAAGTATTCAAACCAAATCTTACAACATGCCCTTTCATTAGATTTTGTGACAAATGGAATGTCCAAATTGTTTCAAAAAGACAATTCTATACTTAAGTACAAACTTAACATATTTTTCTATCATAGACCTGTTTATAGTGTTGTAATCTTCAGTGGCAAATGTGATACAGCAGGTTTCTACATGTTAACCTCCACATATGGGGCATGAGACATTGATGGAAATTATAGAAATAAACCAAACAAACAAACAAACAAACCAACAACCAACCAAACATCTTCTTTCAATTACCAAATATAATTGCTCTTACCCATAATGGAGAATTCCATTCCTCTGTGGCACTGCTTTCAGAATGGTTGAAACAGTCCTCATCTTTCCCTTTCTTTGACTAAACAATATTTGTACTTTTCGACACTTGTCAAGTTTTTCAGACTTCTGACTATTCTTGAGATTCTCAGGAAACTCTCTTAAAACTGGTTTCCTGTGCTGCAACACTTAAATGGAGCAGACAAATTCAAGTGCTCATTTTGAAAGATTAAAACTAAAGAGAATTTTAACTTAGTTTGTACTTTTTTATTCATAAAAAACAAAAAGTCTGGTTAATTTGTGGCAATGGAGACCTGGTTAATTTCTAAAGTATTTCTTCAATAAGAATTTCATCTTCACTATGAACACAACAGTAGATTATCACAGTTTTTGTCCGCATTGGTATTTATACTTGATTTTCAACCCTAGAGGAAGGGATATATAACTAAGTGCACTATAAAAGCCTGAAATAATGAAACTATCATACTTTATTTGAGTAGGAGCTTGATTTTTTATTTCAGCACTCGGAATGTTTTCTTCCTCTTTTAATTTCTACCATTTTTTCCTATCAATTTTTCTATCATGACTTATGTACCCTTATACTCCTTCAATCTGTCATCTCCAAAGACAAACAGTTCCTTTTCCTTGGTGGCAGATATTTGGCTCCTAAACAATTTCTCTTCTGATTGTGACCTTGCTACAGGCTGGAATATGAAGGAGAGGGAAGGAAAAAGGAAAAAGGAAAAGAAAAAAGAGGAAAAATGAAAAAGGACAAAGGGAAATACTACTAAGGGAGAGAGGTGAGGTCAGACCTCAGTCCTTTAGAAAATGTCAGCTGATTCGAACAGGAACACTATGAGGCAGAAGGGAGGACCAAAGCAATGTTTAATCATTGCATTTCAGTTTTGTTTTGGTTTTTTTTTTTTTTTTTTCCATGGTTTGGTATTTTCAGGAGCTATTTCTCACCTTTTCTTCAGGTGTACAGATTTTTCTGTGTGGGCAGGTGAGAAGCTGACAGAATAACTTCACCACTGGTAAACAGTATTTTCTTTAAAGCAACCACTAAGAATTTATGTTGTGTTTAGATAATCTCAATGAAGTTGCACTAGATAATTCCAGTGAGAAAATGTGCTCATTCTATGCTTAGAAATAAAGGCAACTCTACTAGGTTAAAGACATTTGCATTCTGACTGCTTAATAATAATTCCTCTTAAATTGAGATGAGGGATTTATTTTCTTGTTTGTTTTTTTGGGGTTTTTTTGTTTTTTTTATTACAGATTACATTTATTAGGGAGATTAGACACTTAGATATAAAACATAAGAAATTATACAAGTGCAGGGAGACAAAAAGAGGAAAACTAAGATGCACCCACTTCCACTATGGATGGAGATGATAAGTGTATGAGAATTCAGTTCCTAAAACGGCTGAGGCAATCATAGTTTATAATAAAGTTGGGAGGATGTGTTACCTCCATAATTTATTAAAAAAAAAAAAAAAAAAAAGGAAAAATGAGAGAGAAAAAGCTATTTAATGGAAAAACAGTCTTCATCAGTCCCTAAAAAATGGTAATTTTCAGGGTGTCGCACTCTCAGAGTTCAAATCACTTTTACCTAAATAAAATAAATTTAAAAAATCCATGGGCATAGCTCCTTTAAGAGCCTTTAAGAAAAGGTAAGTGGCAAAAACAGAGTCAGAGGGGAAGCAGCTTCAAGCAAAAGTTATTATTTCTCCTCTCTTTGTGAGTTTAGGCCTAGATTGGATTGTGCTGTGTTTGAAGTCTTGTGCTAGAGGATATTGGACATGTGCTGTTGCTCCTTGTCATTAAGGTTAGTTTTTATTGCTAGTGTGCAAACCTGCTCTCTCTGTTTTGCTGGCCTTTTATATCTACATAGCTCTTCGGTTTCATCATTTTGCTTTCATCAGGAAAGTATTCAAAATGCTATCTAAGCAATGCATATTTATTTGCTGAAAGTATATTGTCATACAGTGTCAGTTTAGTAGTGATCACTCCAGACACCTCCGGCAAAATAAAATGCACTTCTTTCTTGAAGGAAGTTTGATAATTTCCATCAAGAATTTTGGACAGGAAGTAGAATGCTAAGGGTGTGAAAATGTTCTCTGCAATATCACAGAGCACGTACTGGGCTCTATTTTCACACAAACTTTAATAGTTTCTCTTCATGAAAGCCAACATAGCAGACATTAGAAATCACAAACTCACTCAGGTTTTGTTCGTAAGACCCCTTTCTGATGAACTTCTGCTTTATATTGGTTTAGAGCTCTTCAAAAATAAAAGTTACTTTAAGCATGATCTCAGTGCAGCTCCTAGAAAGCAATTAACATCACTCAAGCCATCAACACAATTGTCATTAATTGACTCCCTTGCCAAAGTTCAGAAATCTAAGGGTCATAAAGATCAGGAGTCTCTTGGAAGATTTGTAAACTGGGGGAAAATAGACTTTCTCTTCTAGTAGTTCAAACTTTTTTTTTTTTTTTTTTTTAAACAATGAAGATTTCTTAAATATCATTAGCTATTGTCTAGGGGTTTGCTTAGTTGTTCAGTTTTGAGAAAGAGTAAGTAAAAGGCGTTAGATTAGGAAAAAGGACAAGATTCACCTTATAAGCAGTATTATCTGTTCACCTGCTCTCCTAAGTGGTTACAGAAGCTCATTTTTGACTCAGCACTATAAGGTGCTGATGCATTCCTGGGATGTGTTAAGCCTTAGCATTATTATTATTACTGCTTTGTCTTACATAAAGCTTCATGTGCTTTACCAAAAGTAAGCCTAGACTATACAGAAGTGGGAAGCCAATGCCATTGCCTCAAGTTCCCAGTCCACCATCCTAAACACTGTATTGAGTTGCCCACATTAATTTATTTCTAGCCATATGTTAAAGGAGAAAAATAATAACTGCAAAATAGAAGAAAGAGAGAAAAAACAAACTGGTAGAAAAGTATTTGCTTTTCACACTACTGATAAGGGCATAACTCATGAGGAGTGTTTGGGGTTTTTTTATTTTATTTTTTTGTTAAGAGGTTGACAGTATCCATTTAAGAGGTGGAATATTATTGGAATAGCTTGAACAGCAACATCTAAGACAAAAGGAAATGTGACACAAAACAGTTATAAAAAGATTCATAGAAAAATAAAAGAGGTTCTTTTTGTTTAGTTTCGTTTTATTTTTCTGCTAAGATTGCATGCCCTATTACTTCCACTTGTTACTAAGAAGAAGAAAAAAAAGGCTAACTCATATCTAAAGAAACATCAATTTCAGTATATTTTCAATTCAAATAAACAGTCTACCTTCAACAATGAAATTGATAAAAGAAATAAAAATGGCAGGTGTTTTTTTTTTTCTTCTTTACTTTCCTTCTTTTATTTGTATAACCACAATCAGACAAACTATAATGCTATCTAAACAACTATACACATTAAGAAACAAACATAGATCAATAGCTATAATTTGACACACATACACTGTTCACTGTGAAAACATCAATAGTACAAAAGCTTCATGGGCATAGCTGGGAAAAAATCTGTTTGGTAGACGTTGTTGGCAGAAGATTAAATAACCACATGTCAGAAAGAAGGAAAAAAAATTTCAATGAAACTGAGCACATACTGGAAATGTGCAAGTACTCTAAGCTAAACTGTAGGATTAACAATTAGAAAATTACCTTTGTCTTCCAGTCATTCAGTTACTTCATGAACAAATATTTTGGCTTGGATCTCTGATACTCAAATGTATAGTGTCTTTCCTGTCTGCTAAATGACTGCTATTGAAAGACAGGAAAACAGGAAATGACTTACACATTGGACGACAATATCTTGAGCTGTTATGTACTATTTCATAAGCAGTGCTATAGGTGACTATTTATCTCATTCTGTTCCCTAACACTCTGATGGAGTCATGAGAGAGAGATGTTGCAAGTAATTATTTGACCAGGAAGAAGAGAGAGACAAAATTTATTCAAAGAAGCTAACTGAAAACAGAAAATTCAGGGCTATCTGACTATGTCCAGTATGTGCACGGTGAACTCTCCTATTGAATCCCATGGTATTACTGTGAGATATACACTTAAGTACATACTTAAAAACTCCTAGGATCTGACTTTCAATGTCTCAGCTACCCATTATTCATTAAATTATTTCAATGTGCTAACCGATTCATAAGACAAAACAAAGCTGGAAATTATCTTGAAGACAACAAGAAAGTCTTTGATATCTGTTCACCAGGTAACTCCATTCTTTTGACCATTGTGCCTACTCTATAAAGTCTTTCTTGTTGGTTTGTTTTATGAGATAGTTTTTCTTCTTCAGATATTCTTAATTTCTGGTTTTTGTTCTTCAGGTGATAGAAATTGTGGTTCTTTTTAATTTCAGTTAAAGTTTTGTGTGATAATC
>NW_009647416.1:364876-373121 GCF_000708025.1 Charadrius vociferus
TCCCTCTTTCTCTCTCGCTCTCAGAAAAGAAAATGCAGAATAGGTTGGAATGCTGGTTTACACTGAAGAGATTGTATAAGAGAAGTCCCTCAAACTGAGATGATATTGTCAACAAAGAGAAATCCAAGAGAAAGGAAAATTGTTTTGAAGTATGAAATATGTGTCTCACAAAACGGTATTTCCATATTCCTCCTGCCTGATGGTTATATATGACAAATAGGTACTTCCATACATAAATTACCCTCCTAAAAGCTAGTTTATATTTGCTTGTGCACCTAGTGAGATTTCTGAATACACACATCTATCTCTCATTTGCTACTATGCTGCCAATTCTTCATTTCATGATGATATAAGTAATGAGATTTTGGTGGTGGTGTTTACATTTTTAAAGACTCATACAGTGATCGGATTATGCGCAAATTCAATTGTAACTAAACCAACCAACCAAAAAAAAACCAAAAAAAAAAAAACCCAACAAAATATGTTCCAAGCTCTTGCAGTTAGGAAGAAACACTTTGGATCCCGAGTTTTACTTAAAAAAAAAAAAAAAAAAAAAGATTATTTTGACAGTGTTTTCTTTAAATTCTTTTACTGAGGCCTTTATAATTTTAGTAAGGTATGGTCCATGTTATCTTAATGCCTACAGCTAGCAATTTAGAAGTTTGGGAATGGATCAGTCTCTCCAGTTTAAGTTGTTTTGCTGAGGCGTTGAACTCTGGAGCTTAGTTATTCTAGATTTCAAGATTAATGCTAATATTTAGGTACCTACACAGGGCTATTCTTTGACCACAGGTCTTGGTTATCCTCTGAAGACCCCAAGGGGAATATTAAGGTTGATAGAACTCTAGGTATGGATGCCACAGTCCTGATATATACATCACAGTTAGCATTCATTATATTAGTTCAATTCAGTTCTACCTAAATTTTAATTTCCCAAGACCGTGGACCTGAGCAACCCAATTTTTAAACTTGTTTTTCTGTTCCCTGTATGTGTTGGCAGTTTGCTTAATGTTCCATCTGCCAAAGTGCTGAGAAATATCTCTCTCACCTTTAGCTGATCAGTTCTCAAAGACTTTATGAAGTTATATGCAGTCTGAGTCCCAACCATCATGAATCTGATAGCTGAAATCAATGAGGATGTCCTCAGTTATAATTACTGGAGTCAGGGTATTGTTTTTTTCCCCTTTTGTGGGTTTCTCATGTTGGGTCCAAGAAAGTCAAAGTTTACTGACCTACAGTCAGTGCTGTCGTACTCTGTTCTCTTGTGTTTTTATCCAAAGACGATGCTCAAGTGGATAATTTACTTTAAGTGGCTAAGGAATTGTTGGTCTGACTTAGGTGGTCCAGTTCTAAGGTATACAAGATTTCGTTTATGTTGTGAAAAAATCACATAATCTTCAAATACATGGAAACAGAAAACTAAGAGCAGTCATAATTTCAGCATTTGTCAAATGAGTCTGCTCTTGTTTACACTGAGGACTGACTATAGTCCAACGGCTTAGAGAATTCAATATAAGAAAGGCAGTTTGAAAGATTCAAGGCTACATCTACAATGCTAAAGGCATCCACTTAAATGTAGAGGCCAAATAGAGCAGCAGAGCTTGCAACCACATTTCTCTATACATTTCTTCTTTTCTAAAGCCACAGATGTCATATCTCTTAGGATCCGATTTGATTTTCCTAAGACTCTATTCAGCACACCTCTGGCCCTAAGAATTTTTTCTTTTCTTCTTCTTTTTTTTTTTTTTTTTTTTTTTTTTAATTTCCACTTAAAGTGCCTGAAATAACGTGAGGGCTGTACTGTGGCTTATCTGAGTGACTGATATGAGTATCTGAGATGATAAGGTGAAGGGTCTGTATTGCATCTCTGACTCATGGAAGACATGTGGAACTATTAATGGTGTAAGGTATGCTGGAATAGAGACGGCAACACCTGTGCAAATCGGGAAAGGAAAACATAGTATAGCCTCACACCTCCTGCCTGCAGACATGAAATGTCCCCAGAACTACATCAGTATTTCACCCTGGAGGAAAACTGTTGGCTTACTCCTAGAGAAAGAGCCTGTTAACAAACTAACATGAGGGTAATTAAGGAACAAGGAGCAAACCAAGGACTTAAATTATTTGACAATTTAAAGGCATCCCTATAGAGTTACTTCATTAATATTCCTCATGCAAGAATAAGGATAACTCAGAATCAAAATTACTTTCTCTTTCCTTCCCTTTCAGCAAATGGTTAATTTCCATTAACAGCAGAGGAAGAGATGACTATGTTAACCTGGCCATTAGCCGATGTCAAAGGGCATTGGCACCTTAGCTTCTGGATTTGAGATATTTTATAACCCTAGAAAGTCTTGTCCAGCTGATTCTTCCAGTGTCGATAATGTCTGAAGATTTTTAATATACTGAGAAATGTCTGCAGACAAGGTTAGCAATGCATGCATTTTTATTTTTATTTCATGTTGAACCACTGACTCACATTTTAATAACTTGTGTTCCAGGGTCCATAACTTTACCAAAATGTTCAGTATTTTTGCTGAACTTTGCCAAATAACAGAATTTTCTTCAAAAAGAATGTATATTGCTGCTTCTTTTTAATTACTCATTTCTTTGATCAATTCATCTTTCTTCTTTGATCTGTCCACATAGGTTTGTATTTCTTACAGCTGAAGTCATAGAGTGATTTCAGATCAACTGACTGAAGAGCCAGGATCTGTGGTGGGTTGACCCTGACTGAAGATCAGGTGTTCACCAAAACCACTCTATCAGTCCCAACCTCAGCTGGATGAAAGACTTGTGGGTCAAGATAAGGACAGGAAGAGACCATTCACCAATTACTGTCACAGGCAAAACAGACTCAGCTTAGGGAAATTAACATAATTTATTGCCAATCAAATCAGAGTAGGGTAATGAGAAATAAAATAAAATCTTAAAAACATCTTCCCCTCCCCCGTCCCTTCTTCCCCAGCTTCACTTCACTCCCATTTTCTCTACCTCCTTCCTCCGAGTGGCTCAGATGGATGGGAAATGGGGGTTCTGGTCAGTTCATTCCTCGTCGTCCCTGCTGCTCCTTCTTTCTCAGAGGAAGACTCCTTGGACTCTTCCCATGCTCCAGCATGGGGTCTCTCCCGCTGGAGACAGTCCTCCATGAACTTCTCTAACATCCTTCCCATAAGCTGCATTCTTCATTAATTTCTCCAGCTTGGGTCCCTTCCATAGGGTGCAGTCCTGCAGGAACAGTTTGTTTCAGCATGGGTCCCCCAGAGGGACACAAGTCCTGTCAGCAAGCATGCTCCAGTGTGGGCTCCTTTTTCTGAGGGCCCAAAGGTCCTGCCAGGAGCCTGCTCAAGCACGGGCTTCCCATGGGATCACAGTCTCCTTCAGGTGTCGACCCATTCCAGTGTAGGATCCTCCACGGGCTGAGGGATTAACCTCCATAAGTTAGAGAGGGACAGCCTGCCACACCATGGTCTTCATCACGGGAAATCTCTGCTCCTGTTCCTGGAGCACCTCGTCCCCCTCCTTCTGCACCGACCTTGGTGTCTGCAGAGATGTTGCTCTCACATATTCTCATTCCTCTTTCTGGCTGCAGTTGCTGTTCCACTGCAGGCTTTTTTTTTAAACTCTTCTTAAAGACGTTATCATAGAGGTGCTACCACTGTCACTGATGAGGTCGGCCTTGACCAGTGGTGGGTGCACCTTGGAGCCGGTTGTCATTGGCTCTATCGGACACGGGGGAAGCTTCTAGCAGCTTCTCACAGAAGCCACCCCTGCAGCCCCACTGCTAACAAAACCTTGCCAGGGAAACCCAATAGAGCATCTGACAGGAGAGTAGAGAATCAGCGTGGAATGAGGACATTGATCCTGAGATGTGCCAAGAATCATAGAATCATAAAATGGTTTAAGTCGGAAGGGACCTTGAAAATCACCGAGTTCCAACCCCCCTGACATGGGCAGGGACCCCTCCCACTAGACCAGGTTGCCCAAGGCCACATCCAGCCTGGCCTTGAACACCTCCAGGGATGGGGCCTCAACAACATCTCTCAGCAACCTGTTCCAGTGCCTCACCACCCTTAAAGTGAAAAATTTCTTCCTAATGTTTAATCTAAACCTGCCCTCTTCCAGTTTATAGCCATTCCTCCTTGTCCTATCACTACATGCCCTAGTAAAAAGTCCTTCCCCAGCTCTCCTGTAGGAATCCTCTAGATACTGGAAGGCCACAATGAGGTCACCTCAGAGCCTTCTCTTCTCCAGCCTGAACAGCCCCAACTCTCTCAGCCTCTCCTCATAGGAGAGGTGCTGCAGCCCTCAGATCATCCTCATGGCCTTCCTCTGGATGCGCTCGAATAGGTCTATGTCCTCCTTACGCTGGGGACTCCAGAGCTGGATGCAGTACTCCAGGTGGGGTCTCACGAGAGTGGAGTAGAGGGCAGAATCACCTCCCTTGACCTGCTGGCCATACTTTATCTGATGCAGCCCAGGATACGGTTGGCCTTCTGGACTGCGATTGCACATTACTGGCTCATGCTGAGCTTCTGGTCAGTCAGCACACCCAGGTCTTTCTCCTCAGGGCTGCTCTCTAGCCATACCCCACTGAGCCTGTATTTGTGCTTGGGATTGCCCTGACCCAGATGTAGAACCATGCACTTGGCCTTGTTGCACTGCGTGAGGTTGGCTTGGGCCCCCCTCTCCAGCCTGTCCAGGTCCCTCTGGATGGCATCCCTCCCCTCCAGCGTGTCTACCTCGCCAAACAGCTCGGTATCATAGGCAAACTTGGTGAGGGTGCACGCCACCCCACTGTCCATGTCTCCAACAAAGATCTTGAACACTACAGGTCCCAGTACTGACCCCTGAGGAACACCACTTGTCACTGGTCTCCACTTGGACATTGAGCTGTTGACTGCAACTCTTTGAGTGCGACCGTCCAGCCAGTTCTTTATCCATCGAGTTGTCCATGTATTGAATCCATGTCTCTGCAATTTAGAGGCCAGGATATCATGTGGGACAGTGTGAAATGCTTTGCACAAGTCCAGGTAGATGACATCTGTTGCTCTTCCCTTATCCACTGCCACTGTAACCCCTTTGTAGAAGGCCACAAAATTTGTCAGGCATGATTTGCCCTTGGTGAAGCCATGCTGGCTGTCACCAATCACCTCCTTATTTTCTTTGTGCCTCAGCAGAGTTTCCAGGAGGATCTGCTCCTGGAAGAGAGGGAAAAAGCATTGGGCCAAATATGAGCAGGCCAACCGTGTCATCTTGAGATGACATCCCCAGATGCTCCTTGGATGAAAGGACTTAATGAGATCCAGCCTTCCCAGCCCTTTGTTTACGAGAATATGCTGCTTGCAAATGAAATATCAGATGGATAGGAAAGAAAAGGATGCCTACATGATGTGAATCTGTGACATACAGAGCTCCTCTGTGCATGTCCATGGGATGCCCACATCTGCCACTCACAGGGTAACTTTGCCCACAAACTGTGATTGCGAACTAATGAGGCAGGGAAGTTCAAGGCTGTGGAAAAGATTTGATGGAGGTGCCGTTTCAATTTGGAAATAAAAATAGCCTTTTTAAAAACAAAACGTAAACCATAAAAACAGGGGCTAAGAAATTCAAATTAATATTGAAAATTTGTGAATGATTTTAACTTTAACCAGAAAGATTCTTACAGATTCTTGCAAAATCTAGTCTGAAGTGAAAACATTAAGTTGGGTATATGTCTGATGCCTCAGAATCTAGTTTTTATACTGAACATCTTCTACTGCAACAGGTTTCTCAGTGTGTAGATGTAAGCACCATGAACACCAAGGAAGAAAAGAATGAAACTGTGAAAATGTCTTATGAATTTATATTGTTTACCCCATTCACTAAAAGGACTGGGGTTCCTGAGGGGAGGAAGTGTGGCAAAAACAATGTGTGTAATTATTTAGTCAAAGACAATGTCATAACACACACAAGGTTAATAACACATAAGCATGCAAAGCTAAAATTACAGTTAAAAGGGTTACCTGATCTCTGATAGTTTCTAATTTTTGATTCCTTAAATGATTTTTAAGAAAATTAAATTAAAAGTTTGGGGGGTTTTGTGCGTAACTAAAGACATGAAATGATAGTTTGAAAAGAGCATAAGGGAGTTGCCCACATAACTATTAATAGAGTTTAATTATTAATTGAATGCCTTTGAAAATCACAGCAACAAATAAAGAATACAATGAATTCTTCCATTAGTCTTTGTAGTCAGTGCTAGTTTTGTTAATTCTACTTTCAGTTGGTTTATTTTTCCATGATTAAACATTATTTCATTTTTCTGCCCTTCATTCTAACAATAGATAGCATAAAACTTAATTTTTATTCACTGTTCTTTTTAAGAAGCTAGACATTGTTCTTCCTAATTTGCTCTTGTCATCTTTGTACTTATTGTCATGCATGGGTTCTTTCATGTGTCTTCATACTACCAACAGTCTTTGTCCTTTTACAACTAACTTCAAATGTTAGATGTGAGATTTGCATTGTTCACATTTCATTGTTGTTGTTTGTATTATTTTTTAAAAGATGGTATTGCTATGTAAGCACTTTGATTTATTCACAAGTGTCTTTTCCCCCTCCCAAAGCTTTAGCTATTTTTTTTTTTTCTTATTTTTTCTTACTTTATTCTGTTTTACCTCTAGAGAATGTATAGGATAATGTAAATATTAATGGCAAATGGGATTTTTTTTTTTTTTTTACATTGGTCACAGCTTGCTCAAAGCCAAAATAATCTACATATTCATGTCCATTTTGATGTTCCTGGAGTCTCCCAGGCACATTGTAAACAGACCTGCATTCCTGATGTTGAATTTAGCATGTTTGTGCTTAATACATTAGAGACTTTTTTTTCACCAGGTTTAGCCTTGTTAAAATAACCTGTAATACTAGCAAGGTCAGGGAAAAATGTCGGTTATTTGTTCTGTAGGTGCTGGACAGGCAAGCTAAAACTCCCTAGAGGCTCTTCTGACTTGTCTAACCAGGTTTTCAGAAACAAATAGACTTCTTTACTTCTTTTTTTTTTTTTTTTTTTTTTTCCATCATATATCTACAGGCTCTGTGGTTCATGGCATTCTGACCCTTTGCCAACTAGCAGCTCCTTGGATGAATAAGCTACACTTAGGATTTATGGATTTGTGGACTCTTTTTTCCCCTTCTGTATTGTGTATGTTCCTAATGAGAATCATATTTGCTTTTCAGAGCTATGTGCCTGTGAGTCTTTAAACAAGAGAAAGCTGAGTATGACATAACCTGTGTGGTTTCTTTTCTGTGCTTCCTACACAGCTTTGTTTGAACCTGATACAATAGTGCAGATGTCCTCCATTTCCATTTTAAAAGCCAACAGAAATAATCAAGCACTATTACCAGTCTGTTTCTTCTTGGCTGTACATAGGGAGTGTTCAGTGCTGATGCTAGCTACTGAAGTATAAGCAGTACACTTAATGGGACAAAACTTCAAGCAGATTTGTATCCCCTAATGGCTTTTCCTGCTAGCCCTCTCTCCTTTCTCTTTACATATTTTTCTTAGTTAAATACAGATTTTAAATGTCCTGATTTAGTGAAATAAATTCCAGAGGTGGAGGTTTTTCTGTGTTCCTGTAGGTCTTCTCTCTCACACCACCTTCCTCTCCACAACCAGTCTTCGGATTTTCTTCCAACAATTTATTACCCAAATTTTTCTACTTTAGATGGAAACTCTCTTCCACCAAAGTACTTACCATCCTTTTCACTTTAAGGGTGGTAAGGCACTGGAACAGGTTGCCCAGAGAGGTTGTTGAGGTCCCATCCCTGGAGGTGTTCAAGGCCAGGCTGGATGAGGCCTTGGGCAACCTGGTCTAGTGGGAGGTGCCCCTGCCCATGGCAGGGGGGTTGGAGCTCAATGATCTTCAAGGTCCTTTCCAACCTAAACCGTTCTATGATTCTATGATTCTATGATAAGTAGCAATATGCAATACTTTTGTGGCTTCTACAGTAAAATGATACTGCAGTGCCATCCTTCTGTATTTCTCTTCTTCGTTCTTCTCACTAAAGACAACTGAACTCTCCCATACACTCCTCTTCCAGGCATTCTCTGCGGATTTCAATGGCATTGCCTTTCTCAGGTGATGTTATCCATTGCCGGATGATGCCTGGTACACGCAATCCTAGAAATCAAAGGACTCAGTTCAGATTTAGCTTGTCAACCTGGTTACATCTCCCTGAAAGGTATCATACATTTAGG
>NW_009647416.1:373172-402428 GCF_000708025.1 Charadrius vociferus
GTTCGTGTTTGTTTTTTCGTGCTATCATCTGGAAAGAAAACTAGGAGGAGAGATAAGTACTCTTTATGCACAGCTTTGTTTTCAGAGATAGATATTAATTCCCTGCAATGAAATCTGAGAAGTACCAGGAATAGAAGTTTATATCATGCATCAGATGATACTTTGAGATTGAATTATTTAAAAAAAAATGTTTCTAAATTTGCTTAAGATGGTAAGAAAGAGAATTCCTGATGGACATTATATAGTTGCCAGATCTCAGTGTTATACCCATCTCAAGCACAAGATTTAAAACTATATTTTCAAAAGAGTTAAGCGCTTCTTGTTTCACTGTTTCTGATTCTAACAGTTTGCTGGCATTTACAGCATGCCAATGCTGTGAGGTTTGAGGATGAAGGACGATGCATTAACATAATAAAGGTAAGCAGGTATAAAAAAATAAAGAACAAAAATTTAGGAACTAAACACTTAGGTGGTCACATCGTACTTCTTGGTTTCCAAAAGAATAATAATGATATTCCATATGATGCACTCCCCAGATGTGTATATTCTAAGCTATTAAAAAATAAAGCTTAAAACCAAAACTACCACAGAGAGACAATTTTTTTTCTTTGGGGAAAGAATAGGACGTGGTTGATATTATATGGTTGATGTTACACAGTAGAGATGCATCTGCAAAACACTCAGAATACACAGGGATAAGATTGGGAGAAGAATCTGAAATCAAGTATAATTTTCATTGTCTTTGTTTAACACCTATCAGGTTTTGGATGACAGATTATTCAGACACATAAATGAATTAACTGTTATTGGATAATAATAAAATAAATAAAATTTTCTTTCAAAAACTTTTAAAATGTCTCTCAGAATAAAAAGATGCAAATCACCTAGCTAATCTTTTTCATCTTTAATGTCCTTGCCTGTTTAAAACCTGGATTATTTGGTGGGTTGTTGGTTTTTTTTTTTCATTTTTAGGAAAAAATTTACATTTCTCAGACCCTGACTAGGAAAATATCCTGTGTGACATTCACCCCACATATTTTTAACTGTCTAAATCCTAATTTAAGCTAATCGTCTAAGCCCTACTTATAAGCAGTGAAGACTTAAAAGCATGTCCAGAAATTTCTTAAGCCTATGAATATTGGACTTAAATTAAGAACAGAAAAATTGCCATTTGCAAGTAGCTATCACTTCCTGCTGTCTAAAGAACAATCCTAGATGTCAAACTAAGACTGGAATCTAGCTGTTAAGAGGCTAACAGATAACTTAAATGATTCTTACTTTGTATGATTAATTTAACATTGACTAAAATTTATGGAAAAATACCCATTGTCCATTGCAGGTTTCCGACCAGTCCTTGTATCAGACTATTTTAAGAGTCTGAGTTAAAAGAAAGAAGAGTTTTGGATGACAGAACTTAAAATCACATCTAGACAATTTGACTCACTGGACCATGCAATTCACCATCATTTCTATAAGCTACAAACTTACCAGAAAAAAACTTGAAAATTAAAAGTCTGATAACAAACGTGTTTCTGTGCTAGATATAGAGATAACATTAATATCTCTAGCTATGTCTATGTCTCTATCTAGCCACACATTTTAAGGCAAGAAAGATCACAAATTCATTCAATAATGTCTGGCAACTGAAGTGCACAGTAGCTTCTAGATAGCAACAACACAAAATATCAGCATTCTGAATTTTAAATAGCATCCATTTGAACATGTACTATTGCAGAAAAAGAAAGCTGAAAAGAACATTCTTTTCAACAGAGCTTCATTAGATTTACCTTTGGCATAGGAAAATTCAAATTTAGGAAGCTAGGACTTACACTTCATGAATAAGTCAAAAAGTGTAAGAGTGTAATACCCTGTAATATTTATTAGGATCCTACTTGCTTCCAAAGTTCCATATCTGGGAGAAATCAAGCACCCATGTCATGGCTGTGCAGTAGCCTATGGGAAGTGTGTTTCTGCTTTTTAGTTCAGTGTCAAAATGGTAATTCTCCATAACACTGATGAAAGCATCATGACTGGCAGTGATTGACACTCCTTACTGATCTAGTAGCCAAGGCACAGGCAATGGTGATTGACCTAATTAATGACACACCAAGAAGTGGTGTCTCAGGAAGAGACATGGTGCATGGTGCAATTGCCAGTAGCAACACACTGTCTGTCTTTTGGATGAATTGGGAAGTTTGGGTACTAGAAATGAAAAAAGACCAGTTATACAGAAACTCTGAGATAATGGATTGCATAGGAAAGAGAGATATACTGTGGTAAAGGTCGCTTTCTAACAAAAGGGGGTGCCCTGGCTTGAGGTAAAACAGAACCAATTTTGTTCAGTAACTTTGCTTCTCAGCTGGGCCTCTTCTACCTGAAATTAACAGCATATTGTGCAGACAATGTTCACTCTCTCAGAGTGATAAGACCTATGTTTCTAGTTGATGCCCAGCCATGGTATGCAGAGAGGACCTCGCTTATACTTATTGCTATACCATCCAAGGCCAACCAACTTTGGTATTTGCCCCATTGGAGGGTCAGAAGCGGAAAAGCGCAGTGGGGTCCCACCTGTGCGGAGGAGTGGACAGGACAGGTGACCCAAAACTGACCAACAGGGTATTCCATCCCATCTGCCTCATGCTCAGTATAAAAACTGAGGGATCAAAGTGTCAGCGCACTTTCTTCAATGGCCAACGTCTGAGGAGGACTCCTCGTCTGCCCGTGATCCCGATCCTGAATGCAGATCCAGAATCCAGTTCCCATCCACCACTAAGTCCAGCCTGGGACTGCCCCAGTGCCAGCCGGTGTCATGATTGTCATCTCGGGAGCTTGATACGGTTTTGTATATATTTCAATATTTCCTTTTATTTTATTATTAATATTTCATTAAAGTAGTTTAGTTCCTTCTAAACTCATACGTCTCTTTTTTCCTCCTCTGCCTCCCTCTTTGAAGAGGGGTAGAGGGGAGCATCTGTTGGTCCCATCTGGGGTCCCCCAGGTCCCCAGTAGCCGATTTAGCCTAAACCACGACAGGGGGAAAAAAAAGCTTGTAGGTGTTCTGAAGCAATTTATAAAATTAGATGATATTTAATTTTTCATAGTCATGACTTATAATACTCTGAAATGGCTTAATCAGATCCATATGAACACATATATGGAAATATCTTGCTTTTCTATTACTATTTCTTTGGCAACATAGCTTTCAGAGTCTTAAGGTGATGCTTAGCTTCACACCATTAGTACTCCCATAATGTGTGCTTTCAGATACATCGTGGAATGGTAGTCATCAGACTAAATGTGTGTATATACTAAACTGGTTATCTAGACTGGTTTTAATATCAGCAGAGGGAAATAAGTACTTCTAGTGCCCAATTAGTTCACCTTGTAGGTCCTTAATTTTTCTCCATGTGATATGGAGGGATCCTAAGATGATTATTAACTTCATTTCGTAGATATTTGAAGTGAGGTGAAACAACTCTCATTCAGATAGCCTAGTAATCATATATATTAGCTTTTGAACAGTCAAAGTCTAATCTTTGGGTCATTTGATGAACTTCTGGCCACATTGTTTAATCTTAAATACTTTTATCTCTTGCATGGGAAGGTCTGAAATCAGAGCTTTTTCTGGTCCCTAAAACCATGCTCCAGTTCACACCAAAGTCAAAGGAAGCCTTTCTGTTGAGTTTATTGAAAGGTGACTTAGATTCCCCATGCACTGGAAATATAAATGTCTGAATTCTAGGTCCAAATTTTTTGTCTTGTTTCTCTACGTCCATTTTGAGGGCTATGGATCACTACATTCTTCATTATTAGCTAAGAGAACTCAAATAAATGGAGCACAGGGAATTTCTTGCTTGGAGGTCATAGCTCTTTTGAGGACAAAGAGAAGAAGAAACTATGCACGGCTAATGCTGATGGAGAGTGTCTCCTGCAGGCAGCATGCTTCAGCTATGGATTCTGCCAGAGCTATTGTGTGATGATGTGTGTGAGACCCACAGGCATCTGGTGCCGGATCCTGTCGAGAAGATTTGCTATAAGCATTGACTTGCTGCAAATAAGTGACTAGAGAAACTGTCAGTCACATTCTAGTATGCGGAAGCAAGTTTATCTTCCATATCTATCTTACAGCTGTCTACAAATTCATGCCCATTTTCATGTTCCTGGAATCTTTTCAGTCCATAGGAAATGAACTGTAAAGAATTGATGATGCTTCCTACACCAAGGCGCATTTGGTGAAATTCTGGGCAAACTCAATCCGCAGTGGATTTTTGTCTTTAAAGAAAAGGTAAAATAGTTACAGAGTTTACATATCCTGTGGCATTGCTTCAGCAGAAATTTTCATTTGTGCACCAAGATGTAGTATCTTATTTGAGATACAAATCTTGGATATTAGACAAAGAGTAGTAGATCTGACAGCCCACTTACTGTAGTTCATGTCAAGTACTGACTAAGCTGAAATTTTCCACGGAGGCTGAGGTTCATTGTCAAATAATAGTCAGTGGGATCAGGTAGTTATCTTTTAGAAACTGGCCTTGTTCCAATGATTTTCGGAGGAAGGCTGATTTATGCTCGCTGGGACCTAACCCAGGCTCTTCACTATCTGCCAAGGAAAGGAGAGGGGCAGAGCTGCCCTGTGAACTGGCAGAGGAGAATTGCTTCAGAGCGTCAAAATCACCCACACAGCAGACATAGGCATTCTGTAACTAAATGGTAAAGCCATCCCTTTTTTTCACTGACTTAATCAATTCCATTGTATTACAGATTCCCTAGGAAACACCAACATTTCCACAAATTTATTTCAAGCTTCTTATAATATGGAATGTGTTCTTTGACATATAAATTTAGAAAATAAATAAGAAAAAATCTGAAATCACAAATGAAATAAGGTTAGTTGTGCAGTGGAGGAGAGGAGGGAAGCACGTTTATAACACTTTTTTTTTTTGCTGTGAACGCTTAGATTTAGATTTAGAAGAGAGAGAAACAGCAGCACTCTCTTTAATTTGAAGAAAAAGCGACATCGTTTGATGAGTACAGCCTAATCCTCCGTGAATGTTCATCAACTTCATAAAACCTAGTTCCAAAGCCTCATGGCCATCCTTCAAGTAGCAATCCTTTCAGTAAGTTTCCACGGAGGATATTACTCTGGTGCTGCGGAGAGTGCCTTAGAGTTTGCTACAAAACTGCAATGCATCAGTGCACACCTTCAAATGAACCCTGAGAGGTAGAGGGGAAAGCTTAAAGTTGGAAGTCATTTTGTTACTTAAGGACAAATTTGACCCAGATGGCCCCTTGGAAGTCAGTGAGAGATGCATACAGTGAAGAACTCAGTTGTCCCTTTTTACCAGGAATTAAGAAATCATTTCCAGTAATTAACACGTTTAAGAAAAGTAATTGCCTCCTTTCCTGCAGAGAAGTTAAAAAAAAAAAAAAGAAAAAAAAAAAAAGTGCTTTATAATTACTCTACATTGAAAATAATTTTGCTACTTTGGACATTAAGATAGGTTACATCAGCAAGGCTTTCATTAAGTCAGTGGAGCTATGTTTTGTATCAGCTCAGGGTACAGATCTGGTACATTTCTATAATCAAGCTTTCCTGAGATGATTGCCACAATTGATTTTGGCTAGTAAATTGCCATTACATTGCTTTTTATTCCTGGTTGGTTTGAGTTATAATCATTTCTTGCCTTTAAGTCAGTGAATATTCAACAGGACATCAGATTCTTAAAGATTATTTCTACATCTGAGAACTAGAAAGGTCACTGGACTG
Source organism: Charadrius vociferus (assembly GCF_000708025.1). Taxonomy (NCBI): domain Eukaryota; kingdom Metazoa; phylum Chordata; class Aves; order Charadriiformes; family Charadriidae; genus Charadrius; species Charadrius vociferus. Next base: position 378,940 of record NW_009647416.1, read on the forward strand.
ATTTAACGTTTTACCTCTACAGTTTTCCTTCCAATGCAGTACTCATCACTGTTTGAGTCAAATGACAAGTCATACTTCATTATCCCCTGTTTGTATGTTTTGTGTCTTTAGACTCACTTCTAGCAGTAATACTATTAACATCTTATTATCACTATTACTGTAGCATTAAGGGGTTATATACAGGTAATGCACAAAATCCAAACAATTTTTTTGTCTCAGTTACTTGTAGCTTTCAAATGCATGACACAGAAAAAAAAAAAAAAAAAAATGAAAACCAAAACCACGTCACCAACTTATATTATTAAGGGACTTACCCATATTCAAAGCGGATGTCCAAGTAAGAGATGAATGCTTTATCCAAATGAGAAACCAGTTTCAATTATTTTCCTGAAACACAAAAGCAGAAGTGAAGTCCTGGACTTATTAAGGCTATTGGCTGCTTAGCCATTGTTTTTAAGCCATTAGGATTCAAAGTCACCTTTTCCTTCCAGACCTTTTTTCTTTCTTTTTTTTTTTTTTTTTTTTTTTTTAATATATTTTTTCACACCAGTGGTTTTTAGCCCCGTTCACACCAGTAGATTCAGGCTCCACACATAAGGATCAAAAAGATGTCTGCATGGTACTGAGTAAATCCGATGTGTTCCTTCCATGAACTACAAAGTCCAGGCTTCTACAACAGTTAATTTTGAAAGGGACAGAAGGTATATTTTCATAACGTAGCTTTCTTCAATTAAAACACCAACGAGAAACATACTGGGGGGGGGAGGGGGGGGGAAGACTCCTTTTTAGCTGCCAGGTTGGAGTCAACTCAAAACCTTCAAACCAGCTGTACCAATATAGCTACAGAGAGAAAGAGATCTTTCCAGGCTGGAATCTCTCAAGGGACCAGGAGGTGATGCAGTCTTTTTCTTTTCTCTGTCTCTCTCTTTTTCTTTTTTTTTTTTTTATTTGCCCTACAGTCTCACAAAGTGGGAACACATGAAGTTAAAAGGAATAAGCTTGTCTAACATCTAATAAGAGAAGAATCTGTCACTGCCAGTGATGTGAATGGGAATACAAAAGCTGTAGGCATGTATATTCCTTCGGCAGCAAAAGCACAACAAGGCAAAAGGTTAGCCTAAGATCTGCTCTCGGTTGCTTTGGAAGCTCTGTTTAATTGTTAGTCACGATGCACTGTGGGCAGAACAATTAGTTGTATCTATATTAGATCTAAGCTGTAATTATTTGTTACATTAATCATGACTAGAGTGAGAATTTAATTAGTCACGAACATTATGTGATATTTTTTTCTTCTTTATTTTTTTTTGGAAGAGGGGGGAAATGTCCAGTTCTCTTATTAAATACATCTTATTAAAGTGACTCCTGGATGTCTGTGAGCCAGCATCATGTGCAGGGTCTTTCTACCTGTGAACTTGCAGGATTTCCACCCCAACAGCAGAGCCTAGTACTGGCTTGCAGTTGCAAAGCCATGTATCAGAGCCAGGGCTGAATTCAGACACTGGGTGTTGGAGGGGTGGGGGAATGAATTGTGGAGTGGTTGCAACAACGTCTCATTACTTAGAGTCCATTAAAGTGTGTTAAGAGGTGGGGGGGGGAGGGAAGTGGGGTGCCTCCCTCACCTGTGCGTGCTCCACTCCAGGTAAATTGGTTCCCAAACAGAACAATTTATGTCCCTCTTTGCATCCAGTGTGGGATAGGCAGATGGTATTTTGTTCCCATTTCCCTGCACTAGCAACATTTATCACAGGGCACTACTGCTGCGAGACCTTCCCCAATGCTCGGGCTCCCCTGTTGCCACACATGGCAGCATTTTGGCTCCCTTGCTCCTCTGAGCAGCTGCCGATTCAGGGGGAAACAACGAATGCCGGGGGAGCAGATGGGACTGCTGCCTCGCTCGCCGGAGTACTGGGGCAGTCGGGACTGAACGGTGGTTTCTTGAGCCACTCTTCGATCCCTACTATCACTGTCACTGTTACCATAGTGCCTCAATTCCTAATTGCTTGAGAGCCCTCTGCAGTGTGAGCTGCTGTCTGAGCACAGAGGCAAACTGCCATCACTTCTGTCCCAAAGAGCCAAGGAAAATGTAAATGATGGTCCCTGGATCCAGGGAGAGAGAAGGGAGTGTGAGAAAATAGGATGTAACCATCTCCAAATAGGAGACAGTATGCATGCCCCTGCCTCCTGAACATCACTGGGTGCTTTGCAGGATTAGCATCAGAGTGGAGAACTGATGAAGCTTTGGGAAAAGTAAAATGAAGTATATTTTCAGGTGTTTTTAGGGAATTTCCTCCCTAATGCAAGGGACAATGTAGGCAAAAGTGTGAAGGAGTTATTCTGGAAAGGTTATGGGACAGAGGGAAAACAAGGCTGGGATAATGTGCTGGGTGAAGGAGGCGTCATTTTAACAGCAAAAAGAGAGATGACAGTTTCTGTTCCTGGGACAGCTTGTGTGACTTGTCCTGTGGTTCACTTGCCTGCATGTGCATGCCCACGTCTGTGCTGTGTGTGCACATCCCTGCACCGATGTCAATAGGGCTTTAAGCTGCTGTCTGAGTCAGATTCCTCTTTGCAGGAATGGGACCAACATTACAAAACCCATTGATTTTGATCCACAGAAACAGTCCCACCGCAGGGGTTGAGACTATTTGTGTGAGTAAGTGCTCTCTCTGACATGACAGAGTTTGCCTGAAGCTGCAGGATAATTTTCAGACATCTGCTCCTTGCAGAAGGGGCTTCTTCTCCCACAGACCAGATTTCGGCATTTGGGAGTTCCTTCATTATGCTTTCCTTATTAGGCTATAATACATGAACTCACCTTGTTCATGTATTATAGCCCAGGCAGCAATTTGCCAAACAGATTTCAGTGTCTGATGGCAATCCAGAAAAATAATAGTGTTCATATAATAGTTGCTTCCTCTTCATGTGCCTAAGGTTTTGTTCTTTCTTTATTTGCTAATTAGGAGTACAAATAAAAGCTGGGACAATTCTACACCTAAAGTTTTAGGCATTAAAACATGTCTCGTTACTGAGCTGCTTCTATGACCTATCATCACTCTGCATAACACTGACCAAATCTGTCAACTTTGGTAATATATCTCTTTGTGAGTTGTTTTGCATTTGTGCTTTTTTGTTGTGGTGGTGGTTGTTTTCCCCGAGCCTGTACTGTAAGAAAAATGCATTAGACTAGTTTGGAGTTACTTTGTTATTATTCTCATTTGTATGTGGATGGCTGGAATACTACTGAAGGAAAGCTAAATTTTCAGGATAAGATTTACTCCTTAATGTATCTCTCAAAGTGTCAAAAGCAAAGTAACACCTTTGTCATCTCAGCAGCTCTTCCCCCACATAAGAAATATTAAAAGAAATGATGTTTTGAAAATCTAGTCCATAATATGTACATCTAGACTATCTTTTTTGGGAATAAGAGTTGCTTGTTACAACCATAGACTCCTTTGTGAACTCATCTTGGCATTGCTGTATGCACATGTGAAACACAAATTTATGGGAAAAATGTTTCTCAGTTTTTTTCTCCCTATGCCATTTGAGGACCAAATAACCCATCATGTCCCCATGACGATGTTTGCAATGAGGGAGCAAGCATATCTGTTTCCAGTGACAGTAGTGTCTTGATGCACTGACAGCTGGTTGAATATTTTCTTTCTATTTATTTATTTAACTACAGATTTGCTCTAATGGAAAATAAAAGTAAAAAATGACAGATGAAAAGTCATGAGTTCTTTTCTACATTTCAATCAACCCAAAATAAATTCCAGTAACTCAAACAAAGCTGTTAGTTGACAAATTTCCTATTTAGATATTTAATTTGAAAAGGTTGTAAATGCCTCATTAGCACACCCTTTCTGTGCATTTATTAAAAGATTTTGCAATGTTTGCAGTGACAAGCAGAGCTTTAGCTATTGCGAGACGAAGTACTAGCTCCGAGCCTAAAGTAATGGACAAATCTCAAAGAACAGTCATCTGATTTGAACAGCACCATCCTTTGGCACTTCCATACTTTATTTTTTTTTTTTTTTTCCCAGACTTTAATTTCCTTCACCTTGTGGGTGTGAGGGAATGTGTTCCCTTTTGTTGTGCGGTCAGTGTTCAAATGATACTTTTTGTGCTTAAGATGAAGGAAGTGGATGTTAGTCTACATAATAACATGACACCATGAATCAAACCTATGACGTTTTAGTTTGAAAGTTCAAACCTTGAGAATCTTTGCTAAAGCACAAACACATTTTCGCAATCAGTAACCTTACCAGCAGAGGGAGATATGGCTTCAGGCAGTGCATCACTCTAATACATAATTTGTCTATTAGAAAACCTGTTTCTGAGTATCCTGTACTATACAGAGGTTAGGCTTGCACTAGGGTGACATATACCTGTGTTTGTCCCTGAGTAGGTATGCAGACACTTCAGCACAGGGAACGGTGTTCAATATAACACCCAACCCAATTATAAGTAGAAATATATTAAAGCAACATAAACAATGGAGGGGATTGGGTAATTAAGTATTATTAAATACCCATCATTATCTATAAAAATTTAATCTAAGTGCTTGAGATCAATAAACAAACCCTTTAGGGGCTGTCACAGCAGCTAAAGAGACTTCCCATTGCAGCAATTAAATATGACACTTTTAAAATCCCTGTACACCAGTAACCCCGGTATCGTACTGGCTTCATTCACAGCTCTCATATGGCTGTGTATGGGTATGCTTTGCCTTCATGCATAACCAGCGTTAAGGCTTATAAGTGCTTAGTTGCCATTTCCACCTCCCATTATACCTGTTCAAAACATGAGGTATTCCCCTCCCACGTTTCAAGGGGCTCTGTCCTAACACAATTCAATTTCTCTAAAATTCTGTTGACACAGGTCCGCGAGCGGAGCTGAGGATTCTTTTTCTTTGGTCATCCTGGTATTATAATTTGTATTTATTGCATCATTGCCCTTTAGATCGTCATGTTTATATTATATCTCCTTATTTATAGTGGATTACCAGCATATGTCCCTGAATGCAATTTTATTTAGTTGCATTTAGGATATTTCTGAAATATGTCAGATATTAAGGATCATATTATTGCTGTTTTAGACACTACGAGGAAATCATCAGATAATTGCTCAGTGAGTAACGTCTTAACAACAACAACAACAAAAAGTTACTCTCTTTTAAGTTAGTTTTCTAAGAACAATCTTCATGAAAATGACTCCTAATTTAAAGGAAACTAAGGTATTGCTCACCCCACCAACGGGGCAAATGGCCCTTTTTGGCCAAATCACAGAAATGAGCTTCCTTAAGTACATTGCACCTTAAAGCTGACATTATTGCAGAAAAGCATATACAGCACCTTGTCAGCATGGAATAACTGGGCTCGGCCAAGTTGTCATTTCTGACAGGTCGGTGTAATGAGCAAGAGAGCGCTGAGATGGTCGAAAATTTTTTTTACTTGTTGTTGATGTGGTTTTATTTTACCCGAATCAGCAGGGTAGAGCTGTTTGGGGTGATAAGACCATATATATGTGTCTCATTATGAGCTCTACATTATCAAGTTGTTGTCACCCATACTGTCACACTTAGCCTCATTTATGTTTGGGATTAATTTTGTGCAATTTCTTTACATTCCTAACCTGGGAACAGCAGAAAATCTGATTGTCTGGAGCATCCGACATCAGCTAGCCAGACTGTCCATGCGTATTAAGCCTACATGCACTTGTAAAACCACTAATAATGAGAAGCACTAATTGGATCAGAATTTTTGTTTTGAACTTGTAATTTCTCAAAAGTTCTTAAGTCACATATTTACACTGAAAAGTATGGAAAAAAGGAAAAGGGGGGGGGGGGGGGGGGGGAAAAAAAAAAAAAAAAAAGGAAAGGAAAAAAAACTACGACCTTTTCTTACAATTCTAATGACTATGATATTTTTGTTCCAATCCTGTAAGGAAAGCAATACAGCAGACTGGATAGGGAAGATTCTCAGGAAAAGCTGGAATGTATTTCAACACTGGCTTGACTGGCTTATTTTTGCATATGACCCTTAACTTCTCTGTGCCTTTAGCTCCCCAGCATGTCAAGTGAGAATAGTGTTTCCAGTCTCCTTTGTAAAGTGTTTTAAGATGTACAGATGAGAAACACTTTATAAGACCTAGGGATTAGTAAAAGTACAACAATAAAAAAGATGAAAGGGATCATAGGTTAGAATTTAAAACACTAATAATAATCACACAGGCACAGAATTAAGATGGTCAAAAATAAATCCTTTTGAGCTGCATCTTGAATAGCCAAGGATGGGGAAGGGACAAGAACAGAGAAATAAAGCCTTCTTTTAGTCAGTTGTCAATATCATCAGTACAAAAACACACATACACACTTTCTGATGCCATTTGAATTATGTAAGAAAATTTGAAATAGGGCAGGAAACAGATGCTATTCATGTGCAGAGAAAGATCAGATCAGTAAATTAAACTATATGTTGAATTCTGCTGTAAGCAGATATCCCTTAAGGCTACAAAAATAATGATTTGATTATCAAAGCTGTAGAATGTGTGGCTCATCTCCCTTTGTGTTACAAGGAGCCTTTCCATTAAATTTGTTGTTAAGCAAAATGTCTACGGGAGACTCATTTTGGATACTGATTATGCACCTTTTAGGAGAGGAACTCATTGCCTTCCTTCTGCACGCTGGAGTTACATTCCAGCAAGGAGCTGTAAGGTCAAGCCATCAACCCCGTGTCTCCAATATACTTAGAATGAGTATATTCTGCCAGCATATTCAATAAAGCAATTACAATAACATTAATGTAAATGACCAATGCATCAGACGCAGTGTAGGGGTAGAAGATGAAAGCATTTTAGCATATTCTGCCCTAAATTTTAAAAGCTGCTTTATTTCACATGGCACCCCAGGAATGAAGGTCAGCCAAACAGGCAACCCATGCCAGAGGTCTGTATGAGTGACATGAAGGGAAGAGTTGGCAAGTCAAGGTTGTCTTAATTGTTTTGACTCAGCACTTGAAGACCATCTCATTCATTTTCCAGGGCACTAGATCACTGGTGGTGAGGTGCTTAATACCTCTGTTCTGGTCTACAGTGTTTAAATGTAGAAAAAGAGTTAGTCTCCTCTTCTGTCTTGATGAAGAGGCCACCCCCTGACAGGAAAACAGTAGTCCCTATTCATATCTGGGTATTGTAGAAGAAAGTATGACAAGGCCATAGCATCTGCTGAATGAATATATTGTAACAGAAACAGTAGGTACAGTAGGTCTTCCTAAGAACGTTGTTCTTTAGAAACATTTGGCAGCTGCTGTGCATCAGACAGCTTCTTTGAAAGTGAAATGAAGTCTACTGGATGTGAAGAGCAGATGCCATGTAGAGATGAAATAGTATGAATGACATGCTTATGACCAGTCAGATGCCTCCTGCCACAGCACATCACACGTTGCGATGAGATTTGGGCATATGTTACCATTGATTCAGCAATGTGGGTGGGCTTGGGACAGATGCTGCTAAAGTAACTAAGAAGAGAACCTTGCAGGTAAGCTGCTAAGATGGAACATGAAAGGCCAAGAGCTCTCAGCCTGAGACATTTTGCCTTCTGTGTTCTGTGGCTTCATTTCCTTTCTTCATCCTAGTCTCCTTCCCCCCTATTCGCATCAGAAGTGGTGAGGTAAAACCAGATCTCCATTATTTCTTTCTTTGGGACACACATTGTATGTTTTATTAGGTGCCCACATCAACATTTTACACCCTTATATATTACATATTATACTTCTGATATCTCTTCATTTTTTCCTGTAAAGAACAAATTTGAAACAGAAAAATTTTATTCATTCAGCAGCAGTCAAAAAAGGAACAACTGTTTAAAATGACTAAACATATCTTCTCAAGCGTGTTAGACTGGAGGAAGCATTTGGTGATGGGTTTGTGGTACCTTGGCAGGAGCTACAGAGATTGTAGAGCATCCCGCAGCTGTACTAGTAAGACTTAAAAATTACAAGATTCATGCTACGCTAAATTTCAAAAGTAGCTCAGCTTGATGTCTGATTAATTTCTGGAAGGAATGAACTCCAGAGGTAAATCTAACTTGGGTGTCCTATATATCTTTATTTGCAGACTTCTGGAGGAGAAAGGAAGTTGGCAGCATAGGACATGTGGCCAGACTTCCACTGATGTTCTGCCAGAAACTGGAAAAATCTGATCATAAATCTGCTAAGTTTCCATACCCATGACCAATGCTGGCTCAAATACTGTTGTCAGTCCTATCTACTGACTTCATGGGGTTCTATGGACATTTATGGGATTTAAGGGGAAGAAAGGAGATCAAGACTCTCCTAGGTTTCCTAGCCTGTATCCACTGATTCCATTTAACAAGTCACAGCATTAATTTTCAATCATGAAATCCATAAAAATAACACTTCAAGAAATGCACAGAAAGAGAGATTTTGATCTGGTATAGCTTTGAGCAGGGAAAAGATCACACCATAAATAAAAAATTACATCAGTAAGATGCTCTGCAAATTATTAAGGGTCCTTACTCCCTTTTCTCCACAGTTGTGTTCTGGTTACCTTAGGACAAGTAAGCTCAAGCAGCAGTTTGCCTTTTCTGCACTGTGGGACGATTCGGCTAAGTGGCTCTCACTAAGTCCTCCTGACTGCCTGCTCTGTCCCACCTCCTGCTTGCAAGACAACATGTCTAACAAGTAGCAATGTGAGGTGAAGTGGTAGCAAAGAGCTGTTTCTTCTGATTCTCACTTCTGCAGATAGCTGAGTTCACAACTTATCTCAAAGTGATTAGACATAAAAATCCCCCCTCTCTCCCTCTCTCGACTCAGTGCATTATTGCAATTGCTAATTTAAGTGGGACGTGAGGTGAGTTCTTTCAAAGAGTGAACCTGACCCTTCACCTTCTCCAGCACTACCCGTGGCCATTGCAAAGCAATTGTGCCCGTCAATGGAGAACAGAGAGCAGTAAAAGTAATGAGAAAGGTAATAAGAGTTAAAACAAAGGTAGATGGACCTCAAACGAAAACAGGAAGATTTAGGATACCTGGAGAAAGACAAGTCAGCATTATATAGAGACGAATTAATACTTTGGGATTAAACTGTGTGTGAAGGGTAGGGGCATAGTGCACTAAAAATAGGAACAGGGTAATTTAGAAGCTAATCAAGCTCTGTCACAGACAAAATTAATAAGTAAAAAAAGTTTTAACAAGACATTAGCCATCCGAAGAACCTAGAAGGCCTGTGGAGGAGGATATTGTATCAGAAGGTGTTATTAACACTGCTATTATTAGATTGGGTATGATTAACAGGACTTGGTCAGAAAGAAGCAAGGTGAGGTTTAGAAGTGCAGTGGTGGATCACCCAGAATGTCATTATAGAGGTGAAAATTGTAAAAAGGAGCAGGAAATAGAGGAAATAATAGTTTTGGAAAATGATAGATGGAAAGACAACGAAGTCTTCTGAACTCTTCTATATGGTGTAAAGATACGCTGAGTGTGAACAAGCAGGCAAGATGGTTGTTTTCTTTTCTGTTCATGTTTTAATTGTCATAATGCAATGGCTAACACTTGTGAAGATGAGACTTCATAGGCAGAGGACCTTTATAGCCTCGTTATAGGTTTCCATGATTGTGTCTGTTTGTTTTTTTTTCCCGCAATGATTTGCAATTGAGATTTCATAAGAACTGAAAGCCAGATATTCAGCTGGTGTAAAATAGTGATACTTCACTGAAATCAGTGGAAACAAACTGATTTCTGCCACTCTTTTAATTCAACGTTCATTTTCAAAGCAGGGTGAAAAAATATGAAAGAGTTTCATAAAGGTGAATTTTTGAAGGACAGGTCTGGTTGTAATCACCTGGTGAAGAAGTAATTTGTTACGTGTTAAAAGAGACAAGGGCACACTGGGAAAAATATCACTGGCTCCAGACACTGATTTCAAAACATCTATTCCTGAACACCCCCCAGAGAAAAGGTCCTGGTCTAGATGGACACCTTTTTTTTTTCTTTTGTTATGATTAAAAGTGAAAAGATACCTGATCTGAAATGCAGCCATTTCTGGGAGCTTTTATTCTAGGATTTGCTGGTTTTGCTTATGTTTTGGCCTACATGTATTTTGGATGAAAGGATGCCTTTTTCTGTGATTTCCTTGCTGTTGCTTCTTAGCAACACATATACACATAATCAGCTATTCCAAATGAGCCCTTGTCCTCACCTGGATCCCTCTCAATCGGTTACCAATTCTACTTGCCATTAGTCTGACCCTTAAAAAGTAAAGCCTTACTAAGTCAGTAGGTACTTTTCTTTGTGTGCTTTGGTTAGGCACAATAGAGCCTTAATTAACCAGGAGCCTCTAGTTTCTACTCAATGCAGATTATTCACAAAGAACTGCATTCCATCTGGAAAAAAGGTAATATTTCAGCACTCTGGCACTGCCACATTTAATTTCCACCCCTTGAGACAGATTCTTTAGTCTGTGGTGCCAATCAGGAGTGATTTCCCTGAACTATATGCCATTACATGGGGGGGTAAACCCAGCTGAGAGCTCAGACTCTTTTTGCCTGCATCCACTAGGTTTTAACCATGCACTAATCACCAGGGCATCCAGTCACCATTATTCCTGCAGAGACAATTTGACAGGTGACACTGTGACAGTAACGTCGCTGCTGACCGCCAGCTAAGTCCCTGGCTCTGGAGCGGCACTACCACTGGAAAACTCAGCAGATCGCCTCTTGCCTGCCTGCATGCGCTCGCTGAATTTCAGCTGAGCAAAGGTGTCCTCCTCTCCCTGCAAATCACGTTATGCTCTCTGTTTTCTGATGGAAAGCGGTAGTGAACCTGTAGAGCCCTGAAACACATAATATGCATGGCTGCTGTTTTACACTTGTAACATCTTGTATGCACTGAAATGTACAGCTGTTTACACTTGTAGCTCTGTCAAGTAAACAAGTGGTGATTTCTTATGATAGAGGGGAAATTGGCACAGGTCTGCTACTCACTCACCTACAGCCTGGCAACTCCTGGTGGTGGAAATCATTCTTTAGGCACCAAATTGGCTTCAAGCACACTGTAAAACTGGTTTCTCCGAGGTGGAAAGGAAGCAAGAGGAAATCTGTTGGCTGCATCTGTACCTCTAGAAAAGGCAGCCATGGAGCGTCTGATGGGTTCTGCCTCCTGTCGCAGCCACCCACGTAAGTGCCTCGCAAACAGCCTGTGCAGTGACTGTGCCAAGGCATGCTGGCACACAAGTCCAGACCAGGCATTTTCAGGTAGCTCTTCTCCAGGAGCTCGTTACCTAAACTGCTGGTGAGTCTGCACTGAAGAGGGGTGTGGAGATATCATTGTCTCTGGAACAATGCTCCATTGTATCTTTTAGGATTAGTAAAGATGATTAGAAATCCAAAAATAGCTGAGACTAGGGATAAACTGGAAAGAACATCCAATGAAGCTAATGAGTTGCAAGTTCACAGAAAACAAAAAGAAGCTGTTATTTTACATGGTGTAGAGGTGACTTTGGTATTGCTTTACAACAGAAAGTTAGTGCGTACTAAAAGTTGGCATGAGTTCTCAGGGAAGCTGGACATACCTGTGGATATAAAATCCTTAAAATATTAAGAAAAAACAAAGAGATAGCATAGCATAGCGTAGCATAGCGTAACGTAACATAGTGTAGCATAGCATGGCATGGCATAGCATAACATACAATAGCACAGCACAGCATAGCATAGAATAGAATACAATAGAGTAGAAAAGAATAATTTAGGTTGGAAAAGACCCTTAAAATCATCAAGTCCACTGTTAACCTAACACTATCAAGTCAACCACAAAGCCATGTCCCTCAGCACTACATCTACATATCCTTTAAATACCTCCATGGATGGTGACTCCACTACTTCCCTGGGCAGCCTGTTCCATTGTTTCATAATCCTTTCAGTGAATAAATTTTTCCTAATATCCAATCTAAACCTCCCCTGGTGCACCTTGAGGCCATTTCCTCTTGTCCAGTTGCTTGTTATTTGGAAGAAGCAACCGACTCCCATCTTGCTACAACATCTTACCAGGTAGTTGTAGAGAACCATAAGGTCTCCCCTCAGCCTCCTTTTCTCCAGGCTAAACAACCCCAGTTCCCTCAGCCGCTCCTAATAAGACTTGTGCTCCACACCCTTTGCCAGCTTTGTTGCCCTTCTCTGGACACGCTCTAGCACTTCTTCGTCTTTCTTGTAATGAGTGACCCAAAATTGAACACAGTATTTGAGGTGGGGCCCCACCGGTGTTGAGTTCAGGAGGACAATCACTTCCCTGGTCCTGCTGGCCACACTATTGGTGATACAAGCCAGGATGATGTTGGCCTTCTTGGCCACCTGGGCACACTGCTGGCTCATATTCAGCCAGCTGTCCACCAACACCTCCAGGTCCTTTTCTGCCAGGCAGCTTTCCAGCTGCTTTTCCCCAAGTCTGCCATGTTGCGTGGGGTTGTTGTGACCCAAGTGCAGGACCCGGCACAGAGTCTTGTTGAATCTAAGAGACATTTCTGTCTCAGCAGTTGATCAGCAAACTGTTGGAAACTGGGAGAGTCTCCAGGGACACGTGTGTTTCCCCTGTTCCTATATGCTTGCTCTTTCTATATGTCTTTATATGCTTGTGCTATTCCTACCCTCACACACAGACGCCTGCTGCTGATCATAGCTCCAGACTGTACATGGGACTAAATGGTCCTTTTCTTGACAAAGGTGTTTAAATTTCCTTCAGGTCTTCACTATACTAAAAATCAAATGTCTGTATAACATAGTCTCTGTCCAAGAGAAATTGTAGCCTGGTTTAAGAAACAGTAAATTATTTTTTTCCATCATTTTCTGGCCAAAAATTTTACCAGCTGACCAAGCAAGCAGAATCGTAGTTGCTCTTCATGGCAGCCTCTGTTTCAGCTCAAAATAATATAAAAATAAAAAAAATAATTGAAAAAAGAAACCTGAAAACGTCTTCCATGCACAATTGCACAGTTCTACCATCACAAACTAGAGGCCAGCAGCACAGCATGTCACGGCTGACATGTAGAGATGTAAAATAAAAGAAAAGATAATCACTGCCAAAACTGTAGGAGTGAAGGAAAGGACACCTACAAGCTCGCTTTACCCATCTGAAAGCTGGGCAAGGGGAAAAGAAAACATTTCAAGAAGTGTCAGGGAGAGCTGAAGTTCTCCATCCCTTGAGGCGTGGCTCTCAAGTTTACCTGTGAGAAGTGACATGGTGTTTAAAGTCATACCAGCTGGTGCTCGTGATGGGAGGTCTCACATTGCATCCAACATAAGAGCAGTAGCTGGAGAGTGCTCAGCACTGGGGCTTTCAAGGAAGATACAGGAATGTTACATTGGACAGGTATGGAGTGGAGAAAGCAGTGTCATGTTCCCTTCAAAGAAGATATGGTTTCAGTAATGATTGAAGATGTTTTGTCTGAAACTTACTGAAAAAGAAGAAACAGAACAAAACAAAACAATGAAGCAATCAACAATATCTGAATTCCAAACTAATATTGGGGGTTGGTAGTCTGAGGAAAGAATTGGAGGATGAACACATTTTTAATTTTCCACAACTAAAGGTTTTGGTTTATATTTTTGTGACACTTTTTTTTTTTTTTTTTTTTTTTTGAAAGGTGGCAGGAGGGGAAAACAGGTCAAATAAAACTCTCTATGGACAACTGCAGGGAAAACAACCACACTCACCACCTTTTTTCACAGCAATTTTCCAGCTTTGTTTTAGTGCCTATAATACATACAAGGACTGCTCTCTAGGAGGGAGAATTATAGAGCACCTGAGTCCTGCCAGGGTGCAGTGCTCCTATCCTGATACCAGAGGAGTAGACCCACAATATCCCACTCATAACCTACACACACATATACATACCCATATACATGCTCTTTATTTACAGCTAAATGTTTCTTTCACTTCTTGTGGTTCAGAAGAAAGCACTTGAGATTTGCATTTGTGTGACTCAAGTAGAATGGAGCAAATTGGTTTTAAATAAAACCTATCAAGAAAAAAAATAAAATCACTATTTACATTTCACCCAATATGCATGTTTTTAAAAGTCCTGAAGTATTGATCACAGTAGTTAGGCATAATCAAAAAGCCTCCAACAGGGTCATAAGCACAGCTCTGCCTGTATAGTTTTTTGTTCTCAGCATTAGGTACATCTCCCTTGAGTTTTTCTGGAGCTGTATTAATTGGATGATTAAAGCAAAAGCCAGATCAATCGGAATTTGAAGAGATGGTGACTGTTATAATAAAACAAAAAATAAAACGTTGTATCTACACAGTTAAAAAAATCAATAAAGTTTAGAGGAATAATGCAAAGAAGAAAATAAGAAAAGGCTAATTGCTCCATCTTTTTGCAGAGTTATTTCCTGAGTCACTTTCCAATCTTTATTCTTTTCTTTTTATGTCTCTGCAGAATGACCTTTGCTCTTTTTTCACACATATGCAAAACCACAGCTACATTAACAACTCCGCTGCTTGCTCCCCTGATTCCTTTTCTTTCCTGCTTAAAATTGCCCTTTCTGGCCTTATTACACACAGTGGCTAATGCACTTAGCTGGGATAGAGGAGATCTGGGTTCAACCCATAGTTCTATCCCTAAATAAGTGTATAATCTAGGGCACAATGTTTAATGAGTTCCCCGCTTGTGTAATAGGACTGACAGTATTCACTTGTCTATTCTGACTATTTAAATTATCAGCCCATCTGGTAGGATCATTTCCTTTTCAGAGTCAGAGTTCAGATCCCATTCTTACTTTGGGTCTATTGGCACTACAGTAGTCAGGGGAAAAAAAAAAAGTAATAATACAAGTAAATTCAGTTCTACAGGGGGAAGTGGCAACATTTGCAGTAATATTAAGGATCTGTTTAAACACTCACTTGTCTCAGCAGTGCCTAACTCAGAGAAAAAACAGGGAGCAGCACAGTGACACTTTTGCTGCTAAAAGTGTACCGCCATTAATTGGCAGGATGAAGGACAGGCTGTTAACTTTCCTGCTGGTGCTCTGTGTACTGAAAAGAAGAATCTTCTAAATAAGACATTGTATCCTGTGGTTCGGTATCATTTACAGACACCATCCCAGCTTCTGTTTCTTTTTGAAACTTGGGCAATGACTTGTTCCGCTCTGATGGCCTGGAGGTAGTCTTCTCAACCTAAATTTGAATACCTAAATACATGTGTTGCCTTGGAAAGATCCTGCCTGCCCAGCATATCATTGCTGAAGATTAGGCTGCTTATTTAGTTGCTTAAACATAGACTTCAGCTTCAAACATTTAAGCACCTGACTTGAAAGATCTTGGCGCTCACTTCCCCTGTCTCCAGCTATAGCATTGGATGAGCTCCCAGAAGTCCAGGGCTATCAGAAGGTAAACATTGTTCCCCCTACTGAGAATAATAATTTTCATCATTCCCAACTGGGAACTTCTCTATATTAGTCAAAGGCTTTCCAAATGTCCTGTAAGGAAGACAAGTGAAGTCAAAATAAAATAAAACAGTTTAGCTGACCCTGCCACTGCTGAGAAGTCGACTAAAGGATGTACAGATCACTTCTGTACCTGGAGGGTGTCTGATGAGTTGGACACAAAATAAAGTATAGACTAAAATAAACCATCATCTGTACTAAGATAATGGCTGCATGCCCTGGACCTCTCCTGTACAACATGAAGAAAAGGCATTCCTAACAATCTCCTAGTGTTCTTGCCTCTTCTGGTTTCTCTTAAGCTCTTTGCTGTTGATTGCTTTCAGTGTATGCCTTCAGATATCTCATAAGTTAGCTCCTGCAGCCCTAACTCATCCTGATGGTCTATCTCCTCTCCCCTACTGCCCCACCCCAATTGCCTTCTCTTTCCCAGCAATGCCCTTCCCTCCAGCAAAATCGGACAACCAAAGAACAGGCTTCTCCATCTGGAAAATACTATATTTGTCTCTCCTGAAGACTGTGCCACCAGTGTTGAAGTGAGGAATGAGGAGGTATGTTGTGAAGCACTTCCTCATCATCCAGAGTGCTCCCACTCAGAAGAACTTAACTGCCCCAGAAAAAAGTTGTGACAAAGTGTCCTGATTCATATAGCAGGTAGTGTGGTTATAGAGGCATATGGAGGCAGTGTGAATCAGAAGAGGACTATTGATTTCAAGTCAGGGGAGTGACACAGATTTACAGTAGCAGAGGACCTTACATTTTAAGACAAGAGGTGAAGCTTTGATTTCTTTGAAGCCAATAGCAACTTTGCCATTGACTTCACCAAGGCAGTATTTAATTTTAGGAGGACTGACCTATTATTTTTTAAAGTAAAAATTAAGGAGCCTTGCAGACAATTTTTAAAGCATTCTTAAATCCTTGTTCCTCATACTGCTGAGGGTCACATTTCAAGGCTTAGACTAAAATAATAATAATAATAATAATAATAATAATAATAATAATAATAGTTAAAAAAAAATTGCTATTCTTGGTATATTTAATGTCTTAAATTTACTAGGTATATCCTAGGCAAACAAGTGAGTTCCATTCACCTTGCCCTGATGAATGAAAACTCCAAGGACAATCCTATAGATAGAGATTAGAAGGAAAGAAAAGAAGAAAGATATATTGCTTTTAATTAAAGTACATATCCACTAAGCAAGTGCGACCCTTTAGAAAAGCTGCTTCAACACAGCAAAGGTGAGGGATCTGTGAACTGTCCCAATAACCTTACTGGGAGGGGAGCGGGAGCAGGGGAAGAAGGCAGGATTTTCTAACTGTGGAAATTTACAGAAATAAGGAATGAGAATAAGACACATAAACTATCAAGCAAATTTCAAGCTGCATCTGAACTGAGGTGTGCTACGCTTTAAAATAAACCTTGACCGAATGTTTACCTTCACATACTGCTCCTTTCATTTATATGATGTGTCTACTGTGGGGGTGTCTTTGGAACCCTTCCACAGAATTGCATTTTTCCTCCTTAAAGAAGTAAAGTTAATTGTGCTTCGTGGTTGGGTTTTGGATTTGGATTTAGATTTGGTTTTGTTTTGTTTTGGTTTGGTTTTTTAATTAGTTTCTCATTCCGTTAAAGCACCATTCTGTTTTGTGCAAGTTTTGGAAAAAAAAAAAAAAAAAAAATTAGAGAAGGCACCATTACTAATTAAAATTCCTGCCTCTGTCTACATGTGTGTCTTAAAGGCTAACTTTCCCCTTCCCTTTTTTTTTTCCCTCACCCTTTCGACTGACTTATCATATGCTGTTATTTTGCACTTTGCAGTTCCTCAACTGGTACTTAAGCCTGTGACCTTAATTATATCTTGGTAGCCATTCTATGGTTGTAGAAATAGCAACAGGAGAAATATATGTGTGTGTATGTATATATATATATAATTATTTAGCTCATAGTATACAAATTTAATATTCCTGCTACCTCCTATTCCAGAGGAAGGCTGGAGGTTTCCTTTACAATTTTTACTTTGGGTGAGTGAGCAAATGAACTTCTATTCCCCTGAAAAGATGGGACTTTTACGTGATGTTTAGATCAGGGATCTATCTTAAGCTTATGAGATTTGTAAGGCTTTAGTAGCAGCTGAGGGGAAAACGCCACATCTCCCTTATTTACGAGTGACTTTGAACTTACGGAAAAGCTCATTTGTATACATCTGGATAATCTATTTCTACAGTTAAAGCCACTCTGGAAAAATCTAACCTTGGAAAGCAAAAATAATAAAAATAATACAAAAACAGCTGTACAGAAAAATCTGTAAATATTAGTCGAACACAATGAGACATTTGCTAGGGGCCGAGGAACCAGAAAATTGCAAGCATTTAAGAGAAATGCTTCTTACTTTAAATTCACTTGCACATCCCATAGTAATATGCCTCACTATGGCAGACTGCTAGGCAGAGGAAAAAAAAAGCTTTGTGAGTTCAATAGCTACCCACTGATTGTAAACATGAGAAGGAACTCTGTGAACACAGTGCTGAAATATAGGGTAATTTCCTCTTTATTAGAGTCCATGAACTCTGCTACGTTAATGGTTAGGCTCTGTATACAGTGCATATAACAGAATTATACAGTTATTTTCTGCAGTGCTTTACTTGCCTTTCTAAGTTCCTTTAGGAGGAAAAAAATAAAAGGCAAAATATTCTTACTTTCTCCCTTCCTTCTCTCAGGATACTTTCCACTTCTCATGTTAATATGTAGTACCTGATATTCTGTGACGGATGTCTTTGTGACACCCTACAATGCCCTACACTGTTTTTGAGGGGCATTTAACTCATATCGTGTACTCCAACTCAACCTTGTTCATTACTTTTTAAGGAGAAGAAAGAGAAAGAAAATGAGTTTTTGAGTTAGAAAAAGAAATTAATCAATGTATGGTGTATTCAGTCTATGGGCTGGGCACTCTAATGTGAAGTTTTCACCCCAGTTTAGCCATGAAGTCCCTAAGAAAACAGAGATGCTGAAAAGACAACCACATACCCTGTGTCCTGGTTTCCAAGAGGAGGAAACTTAAATCTGGAAATGCAAAAGGAGACATGGCCACTCCTATGGGTTGTCCCAGGCAGACTGTGGAAAACGTGTGGTGGCACTGCTCCTGACAGCTGGCTGCAGCCCAAGTGTCTTTTGGGAAACAGCTTGGTTCCCTGCTGCCCAAATATAAGATTGGTCCTACAGGGGGAGTGTCAAGACCCTGAGGGCACCAATGGTCCTGAACAACCCTGACCAACCTCACCCGAGACCCGTACCTACCTACTGCCATGGCACAGGCGTCCCATTTAAGCTTAGTCCTGGACACCAGTCCCAGCCCCAATGACACCATAAGATGCAGGTCTCCAGCCCTGCCTCCTGAGTGGACCTTGCACCTCTGCTGTACATTTCTCATCTCCTGGGCAGACCCCTCAGACATATGCCATGGCTCGTCTCCAGCCTTGTCTCCAGCTCCATCTCTTTTTCATCCGGACGGGACAGATGGATAGACCCTGGATCTGATTTGCCCCTTTACAGTGTTACCAGTCCTCAGGACCCCACAAGACTGCTCTGTCAGTGAGGGCCCTGCCTCTGCTGGGTCACCCTTGGCTTGTTCCCCATCACAAGGCAGCCCCACTCTCAGTGCATCCTGACAGACAGTGAGAGGAGTAGAAATGTGGTTATGCTGCCCAAGTGTATTTTAGTGGAGACAAAGTCCATTGGCATTATGAACAGGCCATATTCTCTGCATGTGAAACGTAACCTTTTTCTTTTTTCTTTTTTTTTTTCTAAATTAAAAATAAGCAAAGTTCCATTCTGCACATAATTTTCTAACATTGTGGCACAGTAAAGCACTTTATACTTCATTTTTCTCAACTTTAATTGTCTGACAAAATGAATTATCTAATCCAAGTTTACCTACTAAATACTTAATTGAGGGAGGGGAAAAATCATTTTCCCAGGGTGGAGAAGAAAGAAGAAAAGGGTCAGCTTACCACAGTATTGCCCCATTCAGGGTTCCAGAGGCCACAGGCAACATCAGAGGGTCTCACAGGCAAAATATTGTCTTTGTCACAAATGGGGCACCACTCAGCTGGAAGATCCATGTCAGTCACGATTCTCTTTGTTCTTTTTCTATAACAGTTGCTTCAAGTTTCAATGTTAATGACACGACTAATGTTGACATAAAATTGTGAAATCTGAGGAAGAGGTTATCCAGGTTTGTAAGGGGAAGTGAACAGTCCTTACATGTTGACGTTACCAGATGTTACCAAGTTCCTTGTGCTCTACTGTGATAATTGGTTAAAAATAATTAAAAAAAAACAAGGCTTAAAGGAAATGAAACAACATTTTTGTCCTAGTGTAATGTAAAAGAGAATGAAAGGGTTGAGTTAAAAAACTTTAAATAAGTTGATCGTTGTTACTGGTAATGTTACAATAATTTCTTTTAGCACTATTTGCAATCTTGGCCAGTGTACGAGACTGACAAAGAGAATGTATTTTAGGCCTGGATTTTTACAATCGTGATTGATATTATTAGCAGCAATAGAAACAGGAAACAACCTGAAACAACATGATTCTTTATTTCTTTAATGCCAGTCAGGGGTGATGTCAAATCCTGCTTTTTTTTTTTTCTTCTTTTTTTTATGATGAAATTTAAGGGAAGGCTTATCAGAAGTGTTTCTTCTGTTATCTGAGCTGCTTGGCTTATTGTTCCTCCTTTCTCTTTGCCAAGCCTGTGTTTGCAAAACAGAAAAGCCGAATCCAAGTCCCTGCATCTGGTGTCAATTGAAATAAAACAAAGACAGGCTCATTTTAGCCACATAATTTAAGAAAGAAGACAGTATGATAACATTTAGAACAAGCCTCATGCACACCAGCCAGCCATTATCCTTCAGAAGCAGGTGGCAGATGGCATGAAATCATCTTCGTCAGACCTCCAAAGCTTTGCTGCCACATTTGGGAGGATGGTTCTTGTAATGACTACTTGCATATTCATACTGTGTGATGGGCACTTCTCGATTTCTGTGCACCTCATTTTGGAAAGAAGCTAATATGGCTACACATGTACTTTATTGCACCATTCACATTTGGCATCATTAAGAGGAAGGAGAAGATTTTTTTCATATTTTTTTTTTTCATTTTTTTTTCCTGTATGCATTCTTCTCTGCTTGCGTCAGAATGGCACAGGGAATCAAAATGCACAGCAAAATCTGGAGCACCAAGGCTTGCCTGAAACAGTGGTGGGATCACCCTGTGTGTAATGTCTCTTGTGAGGTAATATCAGAAATATTCCTCCCCAAGTCATACAGCCATGTCTGTCAAAAATAGTATCTCCTTCAGGTATAGAGCTCAAGGATTGCTCTCCTGTTTTCCTAACATGATTCTCCAAGTCCTTTCTAAAACTAGGCATGCAAAGATACCTGCAGTTCACAAACCAGCAAGGTGAGGCATACTGCTTTTACAAGACTTCCAGGAGAATCAATGGCAAATCTAGGCAATTTACTTTGGGTCATGAAGCAGTAATTTGTTCATACCCTGCTTGCACTACTGAGTCCATTTTGTTGTTGGGAGTTCAGACAAGTCCATGACGGCTCTTCTTGACTTCAGCAGGATATCACAGTATTGACAATTTTCAGGATTGTGCCATAAGCCTTGGAGTACCTTGTGCTTCAGTTAAAGACCTTTTTAAGTCAGTGATGGTACAGGAATCAGTTATGTCACTGTATAGTGTTAGAGATAAAGCTTCTGGTTCCTACAAGTACTGAGAAATGTAGAAAACTTGGATCATAAAGGCTCAAAAATGGAGCAAAAGAAAACCAGATTCATTACTTCAGTTTGCTTCGGCATTAGCCTCATCAGCTTCTAATTCTGAAACCAGTATTATAGAAAGGGAACAAAGAGGAACATGACTGATTTTGATCTTTTAGCTGAGCGGTGCCTTATCTGTAGTCAAAGGCAACTTGGTGCCTTGGATCTTCTCTAGTAAATCATATGTGGCTTTTGGAAGTCACTGCCACTAACATTTCCACTGGCAAGAAAAACAAATTGTAATGTTGCCTCCAGCACTGCGTTTCTTAGCTGACTGCCCCCAGGAGAGCAAAAGGCAAGGCCCACAGGTTCAGAATAAGCAGTTATGTTTTGCCCAACACACATGAGTGAGAGGGTACAAGCATACATGGAAAAGCAGATCAGACAAGCCTGCAGAAGAAACAGAAATAAAGTACGTAACAATCTACCTTGGTTCAGAGTATTAGCCTACTGCATCCTCGTGTTTTCCAAGACATTTCTCATAACGGATCTTCACCAAATCCCCAGGTAGCAAAGTGCTTGTGCTCAATTTAAATACATGCTTAATTTTAGCATGTAAATAGTCCAATTTATGTTGGATCAAGGCCTAATTCTTTCTCATTAAAATGTTATTTTAAAAACATAACAATGCTGCTCCTGGTTTCTTTCATCCTCTTCAACTATGAGTGGCACTTTTTTCCTTTTTTTTTTCCTTTTAATTTTGCTGCATTAAAATGTTGCATATTCATGTGGCAGCTACCACTTTTGTCTGAAAACAATACACTGCACTCTAAGACTATTCTGCCCAGCCAGAAGATATTATTACATACTATAAACAAATACAGATACGCACTGTGACATCTGGGTGGAAATAGCCCCACAGTCACATTTTACAAAGGAAGACCAACTCTGAGGAAGAGCTCAGACATGGAAAATGGACATTAATGGCATCTTAATGTGCCTCAGCTGCCTCTAGGGGGTTCAAATATGTTGCATCACAGTCAGTTGTACTGGAGGTTTATCAGCAGATGGAGCGTTGTGGGAACTCAAGATGCTCTATCAGATACATTAATGCCCCAAACTGATACATTATGATTTTCTGTTTTGGGAAGGAAGGGATGTTTATAATTAATTATATATATTTTGCTGTTGTTGTTAAGCCGATCAGTATTTACTTGCAGGCATGGAAAACTGATAATTTTTTTTTCTTTTTTTTTTTTTTTTTTTTTTTTTTTTTTTTTTGCAAAGGTGGTTCATATGCATAGAACATTAGGAGAATATTGAGAAGGGGAAGAAAGCCATTATTATTTTTTTTTTTAATTTTGTGTTGATTGGTTTCAGCAGAACGTTATAGTGCACCCACAGCAAAAATAAAAATGAATGGCAAAATAACAAAACAATTTGAGCTATGTATATGGATGTTTCTGTGCATGACTATGCCATCATAAACACAGGGTTCATACGGAAATGATATATGGATGCAAAGGAACTCGTGGATGTGAGAAGGCAATTAAAGAAAAAAATTGAGCATAATAAAAATTATGAAAAGAAAAAAGTTCGTTACATTTTTAGCCAACAAGGATTGGTGCAACTTTTCTAAAATCTGTTGTTAGAAGTTCTGTAAGGCATTTGTGTAGAGATCTTAAGGCACATTAGACCGAAAATCTTTTATGTGCCAATATCATTGATCCTTGAAAAGAAAAAAAAGTTGCATGCCTTGTTTGTATTCAGTTTTATGAGATTAAGATATTACGGACACCTGTGAGAAAGGAACTGTACAAGGAATTGGATTATTATCTTTTTTTAATGTGTGACTAGATACTCAGGAATTAGTGTTTGAAGTGGAATTGCTCCCTAGGACTGTACCATTGGTATCAGGTTTTTGTTCCTGGAAGACAGAATTGCCTTGTCCATTCAGTTTTCTCAGTCCAAGACCAATATAAGCACCTGCCAGTTCTCAGTGCTTTGTCTTTGTGTATGGAGCAAACATGGCTTATCACTCATGTCACTGCCTAGAAGAAAAATAAGCTGTTCTCAGGTTGCTACCATATTTTTAGTGTAAGGTAGTGTTTTAATCTAATTTCTTGATGGAATGGGCCAAAAATATACCATTGTTGTTTGCCTAATGAACTGTACATTAAGTAACATTTCTGCTACCCAAACAGCTTGGACAGGAAGTTAAATAGTATAGATCTGGTTGAAACTAGAGGAATAATTTAGTTAAATGTGATT
>NW_009647416.1:402442-421970 GCF_000708025.1 Charadrius vociferus
TCAAGCTTGGTTAATAAAATATTAGCCTTCCAAGACGTGCAGTGTATTTGTAGCTACTGTAGCTTTTTTGGTCTGTGAAGTCACTCATCTAACGGAAGTCATAAGACAGGCATACTTTGCACATACATGTGTATATATATACAAAAATATTAATATATTGATTTTTGCTCCTCATTACCAAATAACCATGGTTTTATTTTCTAATTTGAAATAGAAAAAAAATAAGACAAAAACCTGCTCAAACTATTTCCTTATCTAAGAAAACCATTACAGTTCTGCTGGGATTTGCACACACACACATTCACACACATGCACACTTGGAAAGATAGTATAAACAACATATCTCTCAAACAATATTAAATTTTGGTTTTGGGAAGTCACATGACATCCTTGTCTCTAAATTGGAGAGATATGGATTTGACTACTTGACCTCTCAGTGGATGGGGAACTGACTGGATGGTTGCACTCAAAGTCAACGGCTCAATGTCCACGTGGCAAGCAGTGACAAGTGGCATTCCTCAGAGTTCGCTATGGGGACTGGTACTGTTTAACCTTACTGGTGACATGGACAGTGGGATTGAGTGCACCCTCAAGAACTTTGCCTGCAACAGCAAGCTTTGTGGAGCAGTTGACACACTGGAGGGAAGGTATGCGATCCAGAAGGACAGGCCAGGGAGGTGGGCCCGTGCAAACTTCATGAAATTCAACGAGCCCAAGTGCAAGGTACTGCACCTGGGTCGCAGCAATCCCAAACACAAATACAGGCCGGGTGGAAAATGGATTGAGAGCAGCCCTGAGGAGAAGGACTTGAGGGTGTTGGTTTATGAGAAACTCAACATGAGCCTGCACTGTGTGCTCACAGCCCAGAAAACCAGCCACATCCCAGGCTGCATTAAAAGAAGCATGGCCAGCAGGTCGAGGGAGGTGATTCGACCCCTCTACTCTGCTTTGGGGAGACCCCCACTGGAGGACTGTGGGCTCAACATAAGAAGGACATGAACCTGTTGGAGTGGGTCCAGAGGAGGGCCACAAAGATGATCAGACAGCTGGAACACCTCTCCTATTAGGACAGGCTGAGAGCATTGGGGCAGTTCCTCCTGGAGAAGAAAAGGCTTGAGGGACACCTTATAGCAGCCTTCCAGTATCTGAAAGGAGCCTACAAGAAAGCTGGAGAGGGACTTTTTACAAGGGCACCTTATTAGAGTTAGGATGAGGGGTCATGGTTTCAAACTGGAAGAGGGTAGATTTTGATTAGATATTATGAAGAAAATTTTCACTCTGAGTGTGGTGAGGCACTAGAACAGGTTGTCCAGGAAAGTTGGGGAGGCCCCATCCCTGGAGGTGTTCAAGTTCAGGCTGGATGTGGCTCTGAGCAACCTGGTCTAGTGGGAGGTGTCCCTGCTGATGGCAGGGGGGTTGGAACTAGATGATCTTAAAGGTCCCTCCCAACCTAAACTGTTCTATGATTCCATGATCTTTCAGCTCTCTTTCCTCACTCATCCTTTTTTAATTCTGTTTACATTATAAGCTTCTACAACAAATACCATGACTATGTGTTGGAAAAGTCCCTGAAATGACTAACATTAATTTTAGTCATTGTCTTCTGGACTGACTATTGAACAAATATATTGTGAATAGTGAAGCCACTGCAAAGCAAAAATAGACTTTTTTGGTTCCATGCCAAAGTCCAAGGTCTCTGTTCCAAAATCTTCACGAACCATTGTGAATCCCTTCTGAATGATGCCTGTCCACAAACTACATCAGGAATCTCAGGCAACTATAGCCTGATGTCACATGACTTATCTAGGTGTTTAAGATCAGTGGAGATAAAATCAAGTCTACTACAAGCCTCTGAAACAGTGTGTGTTCTTCCCATGCATTTTGCTGAATATTTGCTTATAAGCCCTAGTTTTACTGTACTGATGGAACCACTGCCTCACTGTAATCTGTTGTATGCTGCATAGCTGAAATGGCATTGGTATTAAAATGCTAGATGTTAAGCGGTGATTGGTATGTGCCATGAATGAGCAGAAAAAACACAGTGAGATGAACTTGAAGTTACAGGAATTATTTTCACAGGAAGGCTGTTATTGCCCCGGTTAGCAGCTAGAAATTCACATGCAGACACATCTTAAGTAATGTGTTGAGCTGTCCAAAAGGTAATTTAAATGCTGTCAAGGCAAACAAGAATATGCTCACAAATTCAAGAGCAATATATGTGCAATTTGCACAACATCAATTTCTTTGGTTGTTTTTTGGATGGAGCCATCGCCATCAATTAAGTTAGTGACTCTTTGATTCAAATTACTTTTTGACACATAGTGAACGGAATGGCTCACGAGAGCATTATTTTCCCCATTGTTCCCTAGGCAGCCATAGAGTAAATGCAAACAGGTGGAAGTGTGGAACATCACTGCTGCTGAATCACTTAACTGACCAACTAGGAAGAATCAGCATAATAAATATAAATATTATTTTGAGATGGGAGACAGTGGAAATGGATATTTATGTCCTCCCTGTTGTTCAGCATTTGACGTAACAACACAGTCTGCCAAAGAGAGTTTAATAAAAATGCTGAGCCAGATTCTCAGATGATGAAATATGCTATAACTACACAATGTACCCAGAAGATAGAGCCAATAATGGAATCAGAGCACAGGACTGGGAGTTTGGAATAGTATATTCTAAGGTGCAAAACTCATCTACAGGAAGTCCAGAGCTCTTCCACTGGAGACTATTAACATAAGAGCAAATGAGCAAACATGAGTCATGAGATGGAAATCAGACAACAGGTTCTACTCAGTTATGTTACATCAGAAACTTGCCATTAGCATAATATTTAATTAGTTCTTCAAAACAGTGCCCTGTAAAGCAAATAGGATATAAACAGCAGTGACTCATAGTAGGAAGTTACTGGTAACCAGTCACTCCTCTTCCAATGTCGTGCCGTATAATCCAAATGCAGCTTTGGGTCACAAAGGTTTTGAGAGGACTCCATGGATTACTATTTCACCCGGAGCCAATGCTAGTTCTGTGCCTCCATTTCTTTTTTGTTTCTCAGTCGGACGCAGGCTGACCATTACAGAGGAGTGGAGGTTTTTTTCCTGCACCTTATACAGCTCTGAATATACAGTCAGAGCCTACCATGTTATTACCAACACATAGAAGAAAACTCAGGTCACTCTGACACAAAAGATACTGAATTCTAAATTAAAGTCTAATAAACTGTTAAATAAAGTGCCTTGGGCAACCATTTCAAGTGAGATGGGAGGCAGCTGGGTATTGCCACAGGTCTGGACCTCAGTCCAGTTCTCTGTTGATGGTTTTTATATGGCAGAGGCACAGAACAATGAGCAGGATCATCTCATTGCCTGGAGATGCTTTGGTTTTGGAAGTGCTGACATCACTGTCAGCAAAGCTTCATGCACCGTAGAAGGTTATGGTGTTCATGCAAGGGCTTTCATTCTCTCATTTAAGCTTAACAGCTTGCAGAGGAGAATGTCCATTTGTAGAGGTCCTTTGGGGCTGCTAGATGGTCTTTTTGGCACGAATGACTGACACACCACAAAACAGTAGCAATGATATGCACTATACATAAGCTAACCATGATTGATTAAAGTAATATGTGAGGCAAGATACTCTGCCTGAAGAAACAAATGATAGAGGCAGCTTGACTACCACTATGGAGATAACTGAAATAAGAATAAATGTTAGCAATGGATTATGTAAGTCACTGATGCCATCTAGATTTCTGAAAACGATGCAGAAAAATATCGCATGAATCATTTCATTACATATGCCTGTTCATTTTCCTTCTCCGTCTCCAGCTTTCTATTCCCCCAGCTGAACATTCATTAAAGACAAATCTCAGACCTTTTGCTAATGATTGGACAATACCTGGAGGGTCAAAGTGGAACCATGTGGTCATCAGCTCTGTACACCTCCTTTATCAATTTTACTTAGCAGCAAGAAGCTATTCTAGACTTGGTCTCAGATAATAAGCCAAAGTATGACATATACGACAGAAACAGTTGAGCAACCAAGGTCTACTTTAGTGATCATAATATATTCAGATATGAAATATTCCTCTGGGTATATGTGAAAATAGAATCTCAGAAGTTAATGTAACTTTTTTCCCCCCTTTTTTAAGACTGGTTTGGAGAATCTAATATATGGAATAATTTGCAGAAAGTGAAACGATATCAACAGCAGTGCAGAAATCTACCATTTTGAAAAAAAAAAAAAAAAGAAAAAAAAAAAAGAAAGAAAAAAAAAAAAGTATGAAGTTCTGTATCTAATTGGCAGATATAGAGGATGGATACCAACTATATTCATGCCAGTAAAAAGTATCAAAAATAGGACGACAGAGACAAGGATGTGGTTAAGCAAAGATAATAAGTAGAAGCAGAAGGCATTTGAAAAGTTCAAAGGATATGTTAAGTGGGAGGAATGGGCAGATTATAAGTATAGATAAAGCAAGTAAGAAATAATTGGAGTGAAAATGAATACCGAACATGAAACAGGCCAAGACACCTCAGCCCCACAGGGTTTTGAGATATTTACACAATAGGCAACTTGGAAAGAGGATATTCTTTGTAATCATGGTAATGAATTACAGTTTATATAATGCATCAGCACCACAAAACATTCCACTCCTCATTTCAGTACCTTATTCAAAGCTGCTGGAGTTGGTGGCAGTCTTTTAGTAGTTTTTGGATGATTAGATCAAGTCCTATTAAAACTATATATCAGGTGGGTTGAACATGCATAACCTAGGAATTTAGGCTCAAATCCTCATCAGGCAACTAGTAACCTAAGACCCATCTGGTCCTTGGTCTCTGAAATGTCTTTGAAAATCCTACCAGTTTGTTTTTAAATTAGGTTTCCCCTCCACTGAAAGATTTTGTTTTTTTTAAATATATATTAAAACGTAATATTCATAAAAGTAAAATTCATATTGCTTTTAAAACCCTCTGTTTGGGAAACAAAAAAATAAAAGTTTAAGAAGGCTTTTATAAATGACAAAGATATTTTCAGAGGGATAGTTGCAAATAGAAATATCCTCTTCAGCAATGATAGTCACCTGGCAAATTCGTTCAACCAGACCTTTCCCGTAGCGTGTTTATTCATTGAAATGAATGATCAAACCATGAGTGGAGCATCAGTTTCTCAGTGTTGTGCGTGGAAAGTGAATAGAGGCAGTCATTCAGAACAAGCCAAAGCAAGACAACTCAATTATGCTCATTGTTTGTGGTGTTAAAAACCACTCCTCAATTCAGGTGTAGCAAATACAGTAATTTTTCCAGTTCTTAGGCTACGTATAAACATCCCTTTTTGTCAGCAGTTCTTTAAGGAGGAGGGAGCATGAGGGAAGTAAGACACCATGATTTGACACAGCCTGCATCAATTTAGTCAGTAAACTACAGACAAGACAAAAATAGATTATTTTTTCTTTTGTGTTCCTGTACAGTAGCCTGTCCACTAGGTTCCAGGACAGAAATTTGCATCACAACAGGATCATGTTTAAAGAGGTGAATATTCAAGCCAATGTTTTCCATATGAGCTACAAAGAATGGCAAAGCCCAGCTGAGTATGCACTCTTTATACAGAGTGACTACCTCAAGAAGAAAAGGAATAGTTCAAAACATGCTTCAGGTTCATCACTTGGGATTTTTGTCTTTGCACAAGTTGTCAACAAGAAAAGCGACAGAGATCACAATGGAAAGTTATGGCTTGTGAAAAGAGCACCATGGAGAAGTTGAACTCGTGAGCAGGTTGGTTCAAGTAAAAATTGTAATGCTTGGTCTAATTAAATCGGTCTGAACTATCACTTGTACAGCCCTGCTGCTTTCCACTGGAAAATTGTAGTACTGAATATCTAGTACCATTTATGTTAATTTTTCAGTGTCATAATGGGGCTTCATGAGGATTCTAGTTCAGGTGCAGCCATATTTCTTTTGGGTTTTGGCTTTGTGGTGTCTTAACTGTGATGGTACAAATGGACCCATTGGTTCCAAGGGAAAAGTAGGTGGTGGATCATGGTCAAAGCAACCTGTTTTTAGATGAATTGCATAGTGAGAGGAATGGCAGACTACAAAGAAGAGGTACTGCATCTCCTGAGGTGCTGCAGAACAGGATTTTTATTATTATTATTTAATTTCATACTTAAGAGCATGACACTTCCAGGTGAAGAGAAGATCAGCTTTACCCATACCTGCATAACAGGATGTTAACATTTTGTGTTCCCTTCATCACTGGATTACCTTTCTCTCATGTGTCTGGTATTTCTTCTTCCCCAGAAGATGGTAATGTACATACAGTTACGGCTGAAACCAAAACAATGCATTCAGAGTTATGTGACTCTTCTCAAGGCAGAATCGTGCTTCATTAGTGAACTGCATTGCCATACTGAGGTTAGTAAATAGTATCAACCCTACTTTAAAGGTGGGGAGAGTGAGTCCAATGTTAAGAACAGAAAGTGCCACTTCACAGCTAGAGAGTGAGTCAGCCACAGTGCAGGAAAGGATACACATATTTTCTTTCCCTGGAACCCTCCTGTTACTTCTGCCTCTGTTTTCAGCACTAGACGTGGCATTTCACCAAGGGGAGGTCACGTCTGACTAATCTGATAGCATTCTATGACGAAGTGACTAGATGGATGGATGAGGGGAGGGCAGTGGATGTGGTCTCCCTTGACTTCAGCAAGGCTTTCGACACTGTCTCCCACATCATCCTCACAGGCAAGTTTAGGAAGTGTGGGTTAGATGAATGGACAGTGGGGTGGACTGAGAACTGGCTTACGGATAGAGCTCAGAGGGTTGTGGTTAGTGGTGCAGAGTCTAGTTGGAGGTCAGTAACGAGTGGTGTCCCTCAGGGGTCAGTACTGGGCCCAGTCCTGTTCAACATATTCATCAATGATCTGGATGAAGGGATAGAGTGTACCATCAGCAAGTTTGCTGATGACACAAAACTGGGAGGAGTGGCTGACACGCCAGAAGGCTGTGCTGCCTTACAGCGTGACCTCGCCAGGCTGGAGAGTTGGGCAGAAAGAAACCTTATGAAGTTCAACAAGGGTAAGTGTAGGGTACTGCACCTGGGGAGGAATAACCCCATGCACCAGTACAGGTTGGGGGCTGACCTCCTGGAGAGCAGCTCTGTGGAGAGGGACCTGGGAGTCCTGGTGGACAACAGGATGACCATGAGCCAGCAATGTGCCCTGGCGGCCAAGAAGGCGAATGGCATCCTGGGGTGCATCAAGAAGAGTGTGGCCAGCAGGTCGAGGGAGGTCATCCTCCCCCTCTACTCTGCCCTGGTGAGACCGCATCTGGAGTACTGTGTCCAGTTCTGGGCTCCCCAGTTCAAGAAAGACAGGGAACTGCTGGAGAGGGTCCAGCAAAGGGCAACAAAGATGATTAGGGGACTGGAGCACCTTTCTTATGAGATACTTACAAATCCTTAAAGGGAGGGTGCCAGGATGGGATGGGAGCAGTCTTTTTTCAGTGGTGCCCAGTGATAGGACGAGGGGTAATGGGCACAAGCTTGAACATAGGAAGTTCCATCTTAACATGGGAAGGAACTTCTTTACCTTGAGGGTAGTGGAGCACTGGAACAGGCTGCCCAGAGAGGTTGTGGAGTCTCCCACTGGAGACATTCAAAACCCACCTGGACGCTGTCCTGTGCAATCTGTTGTAGGTGACCCTGCTCTGGCGGGGGGGTTGGACTAGATGATCTCCAGAGGTCCCTTCCAACCCTGACCATTCTGTGATTCTGTGATTCTGTGATTTCTGTCATAGGAAAGAAAAAGAGACTCCCTTCTTAAAAGTTTTCTCTTTTTTTTTTCCTTTTTTTCTTTTTTTTTTCTTTTTTTTCTTTTCTTTAGTAGTGTACCATGACCAGAAAATTAGTTCAAAAAGAAAAGTGCATGGGGGAAGGAAAAATCAGTAAGTATATCTTATTAAACCTTTAGGTCAGGTTATCTGCCTGTCAGCAAAAGGGGAAAACATGCATTTGGCATACTGCTGCTGAGCACGCTTTCATTTCATCCCGGTGCACACCTCAGCTGTACCCAGCATTTAATAAGCATTATATTCAGTGCCCTTTAAAAACAAATGATTGAATTATTGCTCTTTTTATGGTTCCATAAAAGCCTTTATTAATTTGGGGGAAGAGGCTTCATCTTGCCTGCCTGGCCAATCCACAGTGAATGATTAAATTATTCATGCAGCTGCCAGTTGGCTTTGTTTATTGTGTCCAGATCATGATGCTTTTTATTTGGAAAATGGAAGCCAAGTAAGTGCATGTATCTGGTGGTTTCTGGGTGTGAGTGGGCTGCGGTGGGGACAGTGATGGACTATAAATCTGCAAAGGCTTATGTAAAAAAATGTCACAGAAAACGTATGCATAGAGAGTATTCATATGAAATTCTTGTCAACAACTACCCAGATTGGCCTGGAGGACACTGAGGGAAGGGAGAAACTCAGAGAAGTTTTCTTTGAGACAAAATTTCCCAAGCTTTTTTTCCACTGCTAAAGATGAAATTCGAGAAGGAACCATGGTGCCCACTGAGGTCAAAGAGAGGAACCTCACTGAGATCTGAGGCAGGACTTTGGATTTCTATGCTTATGGATGGTAATGATGAAAGCATTCTGTTAAATGTGCTGCAGTTTACTTAAGACCTTGTTCTTACCTCCTCAGTCAGAGAAAATGGGTTAATTCATATCATTTGCCAACAATAAAATTTACTTATATTAGTCATAAGAAAAGTGAGCCCCTATGATAAAGTGACTCTATTCCATGAAGTCACCACAAGTACCACTCCGGATCTGTTTATGCCTGAGACTGTACAGTGCTCTCTCAGCTTACTAAGTTGATAAGAAGACTAATTTGAGCTGCAGGATGTATTTTAGCATCCTTAACATGTAGCTTTGATGAACTTACTGTAAATAGCTTGTAAAAATATGTATTTAACAAAACTTCTGAAGTCTTTATGGCTATCAGCTCAATAACTTCAAAAGTGTGTGGGTAACTGGAATGTAATTTTGCAGCATAGGAGTCTCTAATTTCCTGATTAAGATGAAAGTTTATAACAGGTTAATAAATTTCTTCAGCTGAATCGTGCTGATTTCTGGCCCTAAGAAACTGTCGTTATTCTGTCCCTAGGAAAAAAAAAATAAAAAAATCACCACCACAGAACAATGAAAATTTGTCTATTCTGTTGTAAAGAGAAAAAATATTAATAATAAAAACATAAATTAAAAATGTTTTTTAAGACCAGAGCACAGAGATTTTCGACTGGCAGCACTAGTGACTTTCTACAACACAGACAGGGTGTTTTGGGGTTTTTGATTGTTGTTTTTTCCACACTATTTTTTTTTTTTTTAGTGTGAAGTGTGTCTTTAAAAAAAAATAAAAATCAAAGAAACAGGGTATTACCAGATGTAATCCTACCATTCATGAGAGCATTTTTAAATACTTACTTCTCCAGGAATTTTCTCCATGTGTGTCATACTTTGCAATGTTACTCTGTTACTGTTGAAAACCCATGCCTTCCCTTAAAATTAATCTCTCCTTATTGAAACTGCCTTGGAACTGCCACCCCCTACCCCCACCCCCCACCTTTTTTTTTTTTTTTTTTTATTTCAGTTATCCTTTCTTTCTCCATGGTGAGGCCCAATCTCAATTGACATACTGTCTTTTAAGGAGCCAAATGTTGGGATTATTCCAGAGTTTCCACAGTCTTTCCACATATGCCAAATGCTAGTATCATCAGTAACAAGGTCCCACCACACTGGTGCTGTACAAAGACAGACACTCAATAGCCTGAACAGCACACTATAAGAGTGTGATTCATGATAGGATTTCTTCAATCACTTGACCACCAAAACTCCCAAGACTTATAAAAGGGCAAGATTGAAGTCAACTTATGTTGAATCAGACCCCTATATGCACTAACCATTGACTTACATGGGACAAGAAAGAAATGAAGAGATGCATCTCAGGCCATGGGGAAGGAAGAACATTTCATGAACATTCATTGCTTAGACAAACAGCAAAGAAAGCAAGCATCTGGGAAAGGCACTTTGACAAAGAGCAAAGGACATAACCCACTTCATATCTACGCATGGCAAATCAATTTAATGTCTTTCATTACTGCTTGAAAACGGAAACTTACATGCGAACAATAAACTTTAATCTGGTTGACAACAGTTTAAAAAATGCACTGAAAGCAAGTTTCGGCTGCATGACATACTTTATGACACTTATTAAAAAGACATACTTGTAAGTCAATTAACCTGCCCAATGGTACATTTTAACTTGTTTTCTATTAGGAAAGGCAGCAAAAGGGCAAAGTTTTTCATTTAGGAGTGTTCTAAGTTGATTTCTTTTTCCTCTTCAAGCAAAGGACATTGCTGGTGTCATCGTCCCTAACAGTCCAATATGAAATATATGCCATTGGTGTCCACCAACCCATACTATCACAGGTAATGGCTGCTTACTCTCTAAAACTTTATAGTCACTGCAGTTTGCTATGGTAATTCATTAATTACAGTAATGATGACACCACAGGATGAGGCAGTTAACAAGACACATCTATTTGGATATTACACAGAGCATCAGATGCACCCCACATAGGTAAGGTCGCAAAAGCATTTTAGCTGATCGTCGCTTATCCCAGAACTTTCCCAAGCCTTTGGATGTTCTTGTTCCTGTTCCTATCCCTTTCCCTCCTTTCAAAATACATGCCATTAAAGTATAAGCATGAACATAAACACATACACACACAGTTTTGTATGTATACATTTATTCGATATCTATGAATTCCCTGTATAAAATACAGAAAAATATAAAGTGTACATATTAAATATAAGTATATACTGCATATATCATAAATATGAGACTTGTATACGGGACATGTGTCTGTATGTATATACATGTATACATAAAGATTCATAAGAACATAAGTATGCATAAGGGTTTTGTATACATTAAAAAAAATAAATTGCATTGCTATATGATTTCTGGTAGCTGAGCTTTATTTCAACATGTGTATTGGAAAGGCAGAAAGGGAAGGGAGGAGAAAACTAAGATTTTTTTCTCTTTGGAAAAGTGTACTGAATTACATCTTGGCTTATGGATGTAGGGACCTGAGTCCTCAAATAAAGTTTAACTCTTTAAGCTCCAATGAGTTCTGTAAATCAATGCAAATGTAGACAGGATGGGGTCTTTTGTCCATAGTACTGTGTTTCCAACAGAACAGATACAAAACAATGCTGTGTAAATGGTATGCCTAATTGCATTCCAATTAATTTATCTTGTAATGTTTATTTCAACCTGGATTCAGAAGCACACTTTAGCTCTGAGTTCTGCCTAACTTGAATGATTTTAAGCTATCTGCCTACTTTTCCTACTAGTAAAATCATAAAGCCAAGACTGATTGATCTGGTTGGAGTTTGACACCTAAGAACAGTTAAACTTTATTCAGTTGCATCTCATGCTTATGTCTGACCTAGTTCACCAAAGGATTCAAGTTTAGTGATTCTGGATGTGTTATTTCCTTGAAGTTTGCCAGAATTACTTTGCTCTGAAAGTTAAAGTTCTTGCAACATTTGTAAACATCCTAATTTGAGCGTTATTCAAAGGACAATTTTTTTTATTATGAGATATTTGATATTTTTACATCCTGTCTTTGCCTAGTCTTGGAAGTGAAGAGATGAACTGTAACAGCAGTAGAATTTTAATTTTCATAATAAATATAAGAGGACAACTAGGCAGTTTAGAAGCATGGATATGCACATATTTAGCTGTGCACTGAGTTATCTCCGAATCATTACTGGTTTTGTTTCCTGGTTTTGTTTCTTTGCTTTAATTGTATGTGAAGATCTTACATTAATCAAAATTTTTACAAATGTTTAGAACATTTCTGGTTTCTAATGGCAATGGCAAGCTGTATAACCTTATATATTAACATTCTTCTTTAGACCTCAGAACACTTCAGAAATATGGCTGGTTTCATTACATATGTCATTTTGGATATATAAGCTGCATCTAGCATTACTGCTCAAGAGTGGAATTGAACTGGGCTTGAAGCAACATTTGCTTCGTGGCCACATTATTTAACTGCTAGATCCTGCCAAGTCGAGCTGCTTGCTGTGTGCTAGAGCAAGGTGTGGTGTGGGCACGCGTGTACTATCAGTCTGTGCTTAGTCCAGCTGTAACCCTGTATATCATCCGCCTCAGGAGTGAGGAAGCAGTCTGATGGAGAAGTCATCTGGGAAACGTTAAATAGTGACCTTCTTTGACAGGAACTGATGTTATCTACCAGACAGGATCTTTAGACAGCTAAGACAGAGTTAGTACTGCCTTCTAGAGGAAGGACGATCAGTAAAGTTATATCCTGGGACTATCCTGAGTTCCTCTAGAACATCCATTCCCTGATTATGGGGGTGGCCAGAAAGAACAAGTGGAAGGTGATGGATTGCTGCATGAATACTTAAAAACTCCTGTGGGAATTATAATGTGTTCTGAGTCTGTCTTTCTTGGAGCAGCTTTTTGCTAAATGTGTATTTTTATTGCCTGTAATTATATACATGTGTACATATTTTTGAATACATATGCAGAAAACAAGCATGAAAGACCCATAAGAGCAGAGGAAGGTCTCCGAGTGTTCCACGGCTGAGTTCTTTCAAATATCCAGAAGCAAGTGAAAAAGAAAGGAGGTAGATAGTCAGTGAACAGGTAGCCTATAGTGGAGAAATGTCGGGGGAAAAAAAAGAAAAAAAAAAACCACCTCCTTTTAAAATGCATACAAATCAAGCCTCAAAAGGGCCTACAAACTCAAATGCTCTCAAGAGAGTTTGAGAGGTAGAAGTGCTTTCAATAACTGGTTTTTATCTTCAGTTTTTTTTCTTTATATCACTTTCTCCAAGGGTAGAATTTGACCCCAAGAGGGTCATAGAATCTGATTTATTGTGCTGTCTTTAAATCAACAAAGTCAGTTTTTCAAAGCTGTGCTGGAAGTCTCTGGCAATCTTACTTGAACTTATCTACCTTCCTCTTTCTTCCCCCTTCATGTTTGTTTCGAATGAGAAATATTCTGGTATCAGAAGGCCAAGAACATAAAAGGTATCATAATCATGAAAGCTGGCTCCCAGTATAGGACCTAATTTTCCAAGTACATGTGGTGTGAATGTGAACTGAGTTTTGGTTTTCCTTTCTTTTTTTTTTTTTTCCCTTTTTTTATTTTTTTTAAAGTGAATAAAATTTAAAGTAAGCAGATTTATTCAAATTTTGATTTCTATAGGAACTGACATCTAAGTTTAAACTTTTATTTTTTTTCCTTGATATTTCCAAGTATCAAAATATCTGGGAAAAATATAGGTGATGTCACAAAAGACCAAGAAAATTCAAGTCAACTACAATGCTTTAAACTAAATGATGCTAACCTGTGAAAAGAAATTAAGTCTTTTAGTACATGGGAAATGGTATTAAAAGTAACAGTTCTGTGGACTGATGGAGCAGCAGCTTTACATTAGTGTTCCTCAATCCCATGTTGTTAATGGGAACAGAATACTAACAATGTAAAATAGGCCAATAAACAGCGAAAAATCTGGTCATATCTGTGTTAAATAGTTTATTCAATATTTCTGACCATTGACTAGTAGAGGATGGGAAATTTTACCATTGGTCCCAAACTAAAAATGTGCACTGGTTTGAATGAACTAGAACCATAGAGATTGATTACTTTGCCATCTTTTATATTTATTTTTTTTTAACACACCCATAAAAATCTAGAAAAAGTGATAACTTCTGTTTGCCACAGAAGTTTAAAAGTGGCTTGAGTTGATAGGAAAGAGGGAAGAGTATCCTTACTGCTAAACTTCAGTCATGTAATTTAGGAGTTTGTATTAATAAGCTCTGAAGCTTCCCAGTTGTCTCTTTAATGTCTTTGACTCTGGACTGAGCCTTTTACTTTCTAAGGTGAGAAAAATTGAATTGAAGCTGCATTATATTGAGTTTAATCATCACAGGTGGGCGTGCTGCAATTAACCCAAATCATTTACCTTGGATAAATCTGGCTTAAATTCCAGCAGAGCTCCTGAAGACAACAGATATTGTACCATAATCCAAAAGGGAATCAGAGCTTGTAAACAAAGATGCTGCTCTGAAACATGCATTTGGGGTGCTGACAATGAAGTGGCTTTGAAAATTGTATTCAGTTTATGCCATCTGATATTTACATCATTGCTCTAAGCACTTGAAATGATTACAGCATAAACCTCGGGAATGATTCTGCCATATTTCTATGTGGCACAGGAGCTTATCAGGATCCTACTTTATGTCTATATCCAAGTAATCCACAACAGGAAATGATATTTATCTGGAAATGAACAAGAACCCTTTGGGGTAAAGTTAATAACATAACACAAGTGACTATCATTTCTTTATTGCAGCAATAGATTAAAAATAGAAACCAGTCTCAAAGGCTAGAAAAGCTTATTGATAGAAAAGAGCAAAGATAGTAGTGTGGTATTGCGATTCTTCTGCTACAACTGTGCTAATAGCTGTATAATTGTATTCTAATGTATCATGGTAAAATGTGAGTACAACAGCTATTTTAGATTAAACATGGAAATATATATCAGTGTATTACTCACTATGACAGAAAGGTGCTGCTTCGTAAACCTTTTTGACAACAATACTTACAGGCTGTGATTGTGCTTCATTTTCTTTGTGTGTTTTTAGAGAGGTGTAGATATTGAAAATTCTCTAACTTTAGTGTCAAAAAGGGTGTTTCCAACAACATTATGTGATCCCTTGTGAGCCATGGGTTAAAGCAATTTTTATTTTACAGCTTTTAAAAGGACATTAAAGTTTCTGCATAAAGAGTTCAAGCAATGCAGACTCTAGCATGCTGGTAAACCAGATATTTGAACAGTCATTCTTAACTCCTGTTCTGTCCTTCCATCCATGTTTCAATCCTAAACTTTGAAGCTTCACCTTTCAACAACTTAATCATAGCTATTTTTTAATTTTTTTTTTTACTCTTTTTCTTACGGACTGCAATCGAGTCAACTCTTCACTTTTTCTTTGTTAAAATAAGTAGAACAAACCTGTCTATTTCCTCATTGAAAAGAATGT
Organism: Charadrius vociferus; assembly: GCF_000708025.1. Classification (NCBI taxonomy): domain Eukaryota; kingdom Metazoa; phylum Chordata; class Aves; order Charadriiformes; family Charadriidae; genus Charadrius; species Charadrius vociferus. The sequence continues at coordinate 417,581 of NW_009647416.1, forward strand.
TCTCAAAACCCCTGATCATGTGGTAGGTAGCCATAAAATCATATAAAAGTTTGATTCCAATGAAGGAATTGAATTTTCTAGTCCCATATCTTGCATTAATAAGTTCCTTGTCTTTTATCTAGTTGTTCCTATGTTTATTATAGCAGCCTACATTATACCAAACACTCCCTAGAAAAGTCTGTGGTGTTGAATTAAACCCACCAGGAAACACTGCCATCTTCACTGATGGTTTGTTCCAAAGTTTGTTTCTCCAGTCTTGTTAAAAATATGAGCCTGTTTTCTCATTTGAAGTTATTTGACTTTAGCGTTCAACTGTTGACTTTGTTACCATTCTCTATTCAATGAAACAAACTTCCAAATTTCCAGTATTCTCTCCTTTTTAAATTTACATTTTCTATTTTAAGGCATTTCTTCCAGTTCTTAGATAATTTTTTGTGAGTGTTATCAACACTTAAGACTAAGTGCACAAAGTGCATACTACAGTTCTGTATAATACTCCCTGACTGGTGTTCCCACTGCAGTGCCTGCCCTCTTTCTGTAAAAAATAGCCTTGCCCCTTTGTAGGGAAGTACTGCATGGGAGCACGAAGTGGTGTTTCTTTACTTATTATTTTTGTGACTGGCATGATACCGCTGCCCCCTTCAGATTCTGCTTTTCTCTTCCTGCAGCTCTGGCTTGAATGTACATTTCTCCAAAATCCAAGAGCTTTCTCTTCTTTTGGCTGAATTAAGATGCATTTTGTTTAAATGGGCTCAGTTTATTTTCTGAATATTAGCAAATATGATATCCTACACTGACTTTTTCAATGGAGTCTAAGTCAGTGCCCTTTCCAGATAAATTATGACGAATGATTTAGAGATTTATAAAAAAACACCACATCAGTGTGCTATAATAAAACAACAAGTTTTTTTTGAAGTTTCTTTATGAGGCATAGAAGAGTGAGGACTGAGAAGGAAAGAACTGGTTTTGTGGGAAATCGACTTCAGGATGTTGTAGAAAAGGATGTCTCAGAGATAATTTAAATATCTTTTCATCTCACGGGTAATATACACAGTCCTATCAATAAGTAGGAAAACAGAAGAGGTCATTGAAAGCAGAAGGTGCTGAAATAAGTAAGAATGAAATTGCCTTCAAACTCAGAATTATAGAACATAGTTCGGTAGTCCCCCATGTAACTTTAACACATGGGTCAGGGAACTGACTAAATCATAGACTGCTCTCATCTCCTCCAATTATAGAAAGAGAGTCTGATAGAAAATCTGATTTACTCTTCACATTCCAAAATTTAGACTCTAATCTTTGCAATCATCCCAGTATTAAATAGTTCTATAAGTCCTTTTTGTTGGAAATGCATCACTGAGCGTGCAACAGGCAGCATGAACTTCCCTACCTTGCATAAAAGCCCAATGTATATAACATTATTCTATGACATTTTGTTGCTACAGGGTATTGTACAGGCAGCACATATGTTTCAATACGATTCAGCCGGAATTATTATTCCAGTTGTGTTAGTTGACACTTTTCAGCAGTACATTTTAAAATCATAATCACAACAAGCCCCACAGACACCATTAAGTATGAAATTCTAGAATGCTATCTAAGGTTTTCTAATGCAAAGCATAGGGCATTGGGGTGAAAAGCTGAATGTCGTTTCCTTTCAAGGAAGCAACAAGAGAGCTCTGAACTGATAATGAACTGGTAATATCCAACTGTTGAGAACAAATCCAAAGCACAATGACATCAATGGAGAAACCTCATGGATTTCATGGGGCCATGGATTGGATACTTAGGCACGTTCAGCAAAGCACTTACACAAATGCAGATGGCCCTCATTCTCCAAATCATTTAAGGACACACTGAACTTCCAATAAGTGCTCACAGCTCCACTGAAGTCAATTTAAACATATTTTAAAGTGGTTTGTTGAACTGGGAGGAAATGTGGAATCCGGGCCTCAGTGAATTTTATGGAAATGCATGATGTACTTAAATTTAACATATTTATGTAGTAAACTCCCAGATTTCTCCACTGAGTCCAATTGAAAAATGAATAATACATAACCTCTGGCCTTGTGCTTCTTTTGAGCTACAGAGGCCAACCAGCCCAGAAGCTAAATGGTTACCTACTTCTATGCCAGTCTTTTCCTCAAATCCCAGCAGGACGTTTCTACTTAATGGAGAGAGTAAACTTCTGTACTTAGCTTTCTATTCATCCCTTGCCAAAAGTATGGAAAACAGCAAATAGATCTTTAACTGGGAAAAAAAAAATAATAATAAATTTGTTAATTTTACTTGCACCGTTTCTGACTAGATCAATTCATATGCCCTCAGATTATGATCACCTTCATATAAGTTGGACTCAGAAGTTGACAACTTCCATAAACTCTCCATCAATGAGAAATACCATTTACATATAAAATTTAGTGCTTAATACAGTTTTTCTTTTATTGCTAAAGGTTTCTGCATAGCTGAGATGATTTAACCAGTCAGTAAGTTTCAAGGGAAAGTGCATAGTAAAATGAAGAACAATGCTTTGCTCTTCTCTGTGGCTCCCGACTTTGCCAAGAAATTTATTTCTTCCGACGTCTGTTATTGTAACAGGAAGTCAATTCTGTGAAGTATGAAAAAAACTCTAATCTAACACAAACGTTTTAAAAGGCAGACTTCTTTTCTATTTCATTCAATATACATGCAAAGAAAAACATTTTTCCTTGGATGAGCTGTATGGGCCACTTCTCACAGCTATCTACATGTTGAAATATACTTAATTCTGTGAGTGATCTCCAGAGCTTCAGATTTGTTTTCAACCATTCCATGTCTGATGCTAAGTTCTATAACTCTGCTTGCCAGACAGCATTTAGTAAAGAAAACAAGACGAATTTACCTGTTTGGAAAATAGTCAGCATTTCTGCTACTGTTGTTAAAGATTTAATATTATAAATACTGATGTATCAGATTTACCTGTGTAAGTCAAATGGGACAGCTCACAAGTATGAAAGAGTATAGCTAAGTATTAGGTGTGTAGCTATAGGCATGAATTGCTGGCTTGCTCTATGGTACACAACTGTATAGACTAGACAGAAAGCTGCTGCTCTAGATATGCGTTTGTAGGCACTTTCAGTCTCACTAACTGGTGTCAGAGGCAGCAAAAATATCATGCTGAACACCATAAAGTAATATGATAGCATAAAGTAATTTATATTATTAAAAGTGGCTTTCTTCTCATTGTGAAATTCAGCATTCCTCTAAGTTAAAAACTGAAGGATGCGAATGGATGAAACAGTCATACTGAAAGGGACCTCTTTCCTCAGATCAGAATCAGGAGCAGGAAAACTTATATGGATATACTGCAATTAAGGATTATTTTTCTTTATTATTATTATTAAACATTCTTTGTAAAGTCTTAAAAAAAAATAACAAAACAGGCAGTGAAAATGTGTCATTTTGTGAACTATTTTTTAATTCAACCATGGCAGGAAGCCAGATGAAAAGAAGTTAGAAAAGAAGGTGGCTCTGGCAAAAGTTTTGCAGACATGCAGCGTGAGAGAGGATGATTTCAGAGGCATTATTATTTTTGTCATTTTAATAGAGTTACTGGCCCCACATTAAGCAAAAGTGACTCTTAGTGATATTTACCATAGTTACCTGTCATCTGTATGTACCTGTATCCAGGGTGCGGGAGACTTTCACTAAAGGCAGGTTTCAGGGCTGGCCTAAAGCTATATGATGGATTTTGCAAGCATTTAGACAGACACCCTTGAGATCTCTGTAAAATCTTGATCACAGACCTACTTTCAGGCTTTGTCGCTTTGTCCCACCTGGGTAGCCCTTGCACTCAACAGATTTGTTATGATACATGAGTACTCACAGTTGAATACTTGTGTTGTCCATTTAAGACTTGCCTGAGCAGTCTGTTAAATTGCAACCTGTGATACACCATTTTGTTATTATACATTAAACGTACTTACTGCAATCCCAATTAAGAATTCAAAGTGGGGATCCTAATACCAGGTGATATTACCCCAGACTACCTACCAAGTACCAGCTACTGTGTCAGCTAACAAACAAAAAAGTTGCTGGCGAAAGATGACATTTGACAGATACCATGCTAACCTGGAAGCAAGAGTTGGAATGTATTTTACCTCTCTATAGATGCATAAATGCAAATAACGGTAATGCATCTCCAGGATTTTTATGTCTGCTAATGCCAGATAGTAATGACACTATTTAATCTAACCTATAAAATAAGGATATTTTTGTATATATATGTATATATACATATATATACATAAATGAGCACAGAGAGACGTATGTGTAAATACATACCTGTGATTGTAGTAAAGATATATTACTTTTCACATTTAGATTGCAAAACACTAAAAAAGAAGGAAAG
>NW_009647416.1:421986-436718 GCF_000708025.1 Charadrius vociferus
CTGTTTTACACCTGTAGAAATAAAAGAAGAAAGATGTGAAACAAGTTGCATAGTAAGTCACTTGCTAAACCGGGGAAAAAGAAAACTGTTTCTCAACTGCGTGCTCCTTCTATCCACTTAGAACCACTGCTTCTGCTAATTCAATCCCAGATATGGAGCAGTTTAAAAAAGCATGATAAAACTCATCTCAAGTGATCGCTCCACTGTGCTGATTGAAAAAAAAACAAGAGAAACAAAAAAAACCCCAAACCATACACTGTAAAACAGAGGGTAATATCAGCAAAAGACTAAAGCAGTGGCCGTAGCTCTCACAACCATTTGTACCAGGGCTGCTCTCCTCCTCCTCACTCCCTTATAATTAACAGTCATTTCTGCACTTCCTCATCTTCTTCGTATTGATCTTTCATCATATAATGGGTGCAAACAGCAAGAGGAAGGCTTAATAACAAACATTAAAATGAATAAATAATTACAGCCACAAATCTTCCTCAACAAACTGATTATTTGTTCAGTGACAATATTACAAGAAATTGGCTTTACATAATTTAAAAGGACACTAGCAAGTAGGGATTTTTTTAATAGCATATTTCCTCTCTACATTCTCTGGAAAGGTGTGGAGGGGTTGGCAGTCCTTTCTTTAAAAGACTACAAGGGCTTAACTTCCTAATCCTTTTTCCAGCAACTTTGTTATATTCAGTAAATTTCTGAGGAGGTAAAAATGGCTTATCAGTGATCAGGAGTGAATCACCTTGCTCAAAACATTACAAGAGCCTTGATCCACAGTGTATGTATGTCTGATTTTCCTGTCCTGAACCTGGGACTCACAGGTCTGAAGGACGAAAGCTCTGAGCAGGCTGGTGAGAGCAGACAAAATGAAAAGACTGAAAGAGAGGTCAGGTGAAGAGACTTTGGGTGAGGAGGAATCTTTCCATGTGGAATGAGCTAAATTCAGCCTCACCCTTTCTTTCTGATGCGCAGTGCTGCTGCGGCACACTCGCGGCCACACGGTGGGATAGGAACAGGAGCAATGCTTAGGATTCTATAGCCTGCAAAGTCAAGGACTCTCTTGCCTCTCCCTCTGCAGGACAGGGCTCAAGTCTGTGCCCTGGCCATTGCTTAGGCACATCCTTAATATTGTTCTTATTAGGATAGATGAGGCTTTTGTGTAAGTGGTTCAATATTAGCAATAAATGTTCAATATTCCATAGCTGACTTGGAAATGCAGCTCACAGTGTTGTTTCAGAAGGTGAACACGAGGGAATGTCTGCCCTCAGTGTGGGAATTCTGCACAACGGTGACATGACAGGTTCCCAGGACAAGCTTGATAAATTACGGTTAATTCAGAAATTCACCTTAATGCAATCACCCTTATCACAGAGACTACAAACGTCATCAGCAGCATCAGGGACATGAAAGTTTGCTGTTGCCTCTATCTTAAATGGTCTCTGACCTTAGTGCACACCATTAGCTATTTCAGAGCTATCATGGGGTTGCCTGATAGGAGCACCTGTCTGTGGTATGTCCCAGACCCCTGAAATGAGAGGAATTAAGAATACTAGCTTGTTTTGAGCCAAGATTTTGAAGGTGAGAGGTCAAGCACACTTTATTCATTAATGTACTTCTCATTCAGAAAGCTCTGTAACTAGATGTCTACACGTTGAACAAGTAATGACCTGAAAACGGCACGATTTACAGGATGATATGCTGGCTGAAAGTTTTCTAACACCTCCCAGAAGTGCACTTTCTAGAAACCCACTGTACATAAACATAAAGGTCTGCAATCTGTCAGTTAATATTAATGTGGTCATTTGCTGGTAAGTTGTAATAACATGATGCACATGGGACTCGCTACACTGACCTTTTTGGTGGAAGTGATTCATTAAATGGTCACTCATTTAGACAGCAGTAACTATTTGCACAGCTATTAATATTTTAGAACTTAACTGGGTATTTATTGCTTTCAAAAATATATTTTTACGAAGGTTAGCGAAGACCAGATTTTTCATTATTCAATACAGGAAAGAATTTGAAATTCAGGAGCAAAGGGGTGGGACATTTTGTATGAAATATCTAACTTCAGATTAGTCTAAATGGCTGAGCTATTATCTGTGTGCTTTTGAGCCCATGGCCACAAATCATTGCTTTCACTGTCAAAAGCAAAACCAAAATGTTTCTTTCTTTCCTGGGTTGCTTATTTTTTTTTTTCCCTCTTTCTTTCCCACACCATTTAAAGAGTACAGAGAAAGCATGGAAAGCAGTGGAAGCTGTTAAATCACTAATAATATACCCCTAAACCAAGAGCCATCAACTTCCATAGGTACCTGCTTCTGTCACCAGGTTTACTGACTTCTGCTAACCTCGGTTTAAATTTTGCAGAAAACCAAACTCAAATATAGGTACAGAAACTCCTATAGAAACACACTAATCTTAGCAAAATTCTAACATAAGCTAAGTAATTTTCCTTGATGTCCTAAAGGGTGCAAGGGACCTTTTTTTTTTTTTTTTCTTTCCAATTTGCCCTCAAAGCTTCTCAGAAGTGTCACAAAGGGCTGACAGAAACTCAGAGCTAGCAGGCTAGCAGATACCCACACTCATCTTTTGTTCTTTCTCTATTCCCTTGGCTTTCTGGCCATAGGTCAGTGCACTGAGGTTGTTAACTCCATCCATTTTAACAGATGGGGAACTCCCTCTGCCATAGACTGGCAGGAAGGTCTTTCTATTTCACGAAAAATTTTGAAATCTGAGTGAAATAAAGGATATTTTGGTCTTAAAGTATGTGGGGCAGTCCCTGGTGAATGCAGCAAAATTTCAGTCTGGCTACACTGATCAAGTAGAATTATGTACATGGATATGGGGAATAACATCTTACTTTCTCTTTTACTAAATTATTTTTTGTTCCTCATTTGTAGATATGTGACCACAGGTCAGTCACAAAGTACAGTGGCCCTTTGAACCTTGCATGGCACAAACTTATACATACTTTTATTTTCTTTGAAGTTTCAGTTGTAGCCCATAATTTCATAATCTTGAGACATCAAATAAGAACCTAGAAACAGCCACACCATTAAATCAGCAACAGTATCCTTCCAGCAGACTGACATCTTTTCAGATTTACCAGTGCACTGCCTCCAGAGATGGTGTGATGAGGCACGCCATACATGACCAGCTATCAAATATTAAAAGCAACCATAGGAGTGACGAGATTGTTCAGCTGAACGGTTACAGTCAGTCTGGTTAGCAAGGAATACTTCTTTGCTTCCCAATGAGCTGTTAAAGGGCTTACATTTTTGCAAACCTCTCCAACGTCTCCTCTGTTTGCAAAAAGCACTTGCATTAAAGCAAATCTAGGAAAACACAACTCCACTGGGAAGTAGAGCAGCCATGCAAAATCATTATCCTAACAGCCCTAAACGCTCCAAACTAGACTGTTGTTTCATAACGTGTTGATCACAGCAAGGCTGAGTGTCATGTGCATGTGCTGTAGATGTATGGTACATTTGCTTATAAATGAAGTGGGGAAAATGGTCAGGGGAAAATAAGATGTTAGGTTGGCCCATGGGAGAAGAGAGTTCAAGTTCTGATTTAACCACACAAACATCCACAGACTGGCGTGACAGATTACTATCTCATGCCTCACTTTGCTTTTGCAGAGTGTGATAGTCCCCTTTTTATAACATTATTATGAGGAGAAAACAAGCCCCTTTGTTAGCTTTCATTCACTGTAAGACACTTAGTAATGTGCAAACATATAGATTGACACTTCTAACTGAAAGAAACTTTAAATGACTAAGCCTCAATTATTTAATATATATAAAGGGATTCATAACTATGACAACAGACAGCCCACAAATTAGTTATATTAACACTATGCCAACATTAAAAAAAAAAAAAAAAAAAAGATTAGGAATTAAAATAAATACAATACAGCTCTTGCATAAAACAAACTTCACTATATGAAATCTTCAGTGTTTTCGCAACTCTTGCTTTGCCTTCCTTTTTTTAGTATTTAGCAACATTATTTCATGAGTACTTTACACTATATTCAGTATTAATGGCATAATTAGCTGTGGAAAATATTTAGTTGTCGCTTTGTATTTATTTATGTTCCTGGGATCATGTAAAGTTCTGCTACATTAAAATTTAATTTGAAAGAAAAAGAATTTTATTCATTTTTCAGTGTAATGACCATTTCTGCTTGGCTTATATGAATGATAAAATATTGTTTGAACACACTTTTCCATTTGTTTTCCAGGCATTTATGTAAACTCCTAAAGAAAACACTGCAATGCTTTGTTGGCTGACTATTTGACAAAAGAATTGTAGACACATATTTTATTCTCAGCATCCTGTCAGGAAATGTTCACAGTCCCATCCATTATTTAGCACTTAATTTGTTAATCGATTGATCGATTGATTTGGGGATATTTTACACTGGGATTAACATGCGCACACACAAAAATCTTGTCTCTATGCTAAATTCAAGAAAATCATATCAGAATGTAAAATGTTCTGGAGCTTACAGATGTAGATTAAATCTGTCATAGGTTGGCAACTACTGAAAAATAATTAATTGCTTGAAACATAAATATTTTGGACCAAACCTTAAAACTCATTCGATTTGGTGTGATTATTCCTTCCATGTTCAAAAGAATGTGGGGTCATTCTATGGGAAGGAAAATTGTGTTTATTACATAATTTATTCTGAAGAAATTATTTTTCCAGTCTATAAAGAAAAAGAAAAGCTACTGTCAGTCTCAGAAACCCAATGTTCTTCAATGTCATGTTGTGTAAGGACCTCAGACTTTTTCACCACTTTTCTCCTCACTGCACTGGGCTAATACTCTAGAAAGTCCTTCAATTGGTAATTGCCAGAAGATGTACGTATATATATCTTGTATGGAGTTCATCTCAGACAGAGCTGTAGTCTGAGGCTTCCTTCTTGGGGACAGCATAACATTAAGTGATTCCCAGTTTCCCCGCCTTTCCTTAGCTGCAACAGGATGATTGTTTGTAAGACTACATGGTTGCTTATTATAATGGGGCAGGCAGAGCTTTGGTTAGATGAAATACAAGTGCTGTTAAGATCCCTAAATAATGGATATTATGGCCTTTCTGTGACCCAGAATTTACAGACCTGCAAGTCTCCAGTCTCAGCTCTTGATGATTTAGACTCACTTACTCTTCCTACTACAGTGCTGAGTCTCCTTCAAAAGTTAGTTTGGGTAACCTGGAGAAAGTCAGTGGAGATGCTGTGGTCCCCCTCAAGTCACAGTCTGGATATATCCTACCAAATGTTTTCAGCTGTGCAGTTCCAGGTCTGCAGTACCAGGGGTGTGGGACCCCATGATTTGCTCAATGCTCTTCTGCGCTACCTGTTCTTTAAACTGGCAGCATTTTGACAATTATGCCACCTGGGTTCTTAACGAGTATTCAAAATGAAATTACTTTTAACGAAGCTTTGGCTTGAGCATACTAGTTCCATACAGAGCAAAATAACAATGTTTATCTGACCAAAAAACCTTTGCACAGCTTTTGAACTAGTGCAAGGACAAGTGCTAAACAGGATGTTAAATGGGGCAATTGCATACCTCCATACTTTATCCATATGCTTCCTTCGCTTACTGCTTTTGATAATAGTCCAGTTTTGTTTTTCATGCTCCCCGTTCTGTTGAAAATGCACAAAGACAAAGACTCTCTTTTCAGTGAATAGGGAAAAAGAAAGAAGGAGCTATTGTAAAACTGGGATGAAATCCAGCCATGATGGGCCAAGTTTTGTGATCAGATGCGCTTGTAGGTCTCCAACTGCCTTTCACTGTGTTCTTCACATAAGCATGCAAGAGTGCAGCAGAATCTCTCATATTTGGATTTTTTAGTGGAGCAGGTTGTACATTGAGAATACTGGGACATGGACCAATGCGGGAGGCAATCCAGAGCCCAAGAAAGCTGCCACTGTGCTAACTGAACTGCCTGAATTAAATCCCAAACTCTCAGCATCAGATGCTCAAGTGGTTTCCACTTCCATCTGAATGTGTTCCAGATTTACCATGAGGTTTACCTTTTGGTTTTGGAAGCCCTCTTTCCCCTGTTGATTTGACTGTGGTAAAACAACTTGCATACACACAAACATATGCAAGTGAAATGAAAAGAAACAGGCAGGGAGAACAGGGAGGGGGGGGGGGGGGGGGGGTGACGGGGACCAACAACTTGTTTATCAGATTCAAGTTGAACCATCTGTTGTTAATGATTAGATCTTCAGCTTCCAATTTTCATTTGAATGTTATTGCTCATTTCTAGCTGGGTACCGAAACGTCACTTACCACTGCATGCAGGATTCTAAATAAGAGACTATTTAGATTGGAAATCTGTTGGAGGAGGAAATTATGTTCCCTATTATACAGCAAAATACCTTTTCTAACACTGACACTTTCTGGTATTGTGTTGTTGACTTTTTAGGGAAGGAGACTCAAGGTCTGAGGCTGAAAAATGAATTCACCGGTGGTGCAAATTACATTTGGGCTAGAGGGGCTTTGGTGAATGTCAAGGGTCTGGGTTCTGACCTCAGGCACAGTGGTGTAAAACAAGAAAAAATTGTAGTCATCAAGTATCTGTTCCAGATCTACAGCAAAGAGAAGGGACTCGGCACCTGACTACAGAAGTTTAAGATGGCGCTTGTTAAACCACTCTGCTAGAAGATATATTTTAAAATAGAAATAACACAGCTTGCACCCACTTACACTTTTGTTACTTGTTTTCACCCCTTCTAATTCCTTTTGTAAATATAGCAACAAAATAACAACTCTTAGGCTGGAACCTGGATGGATGCTTGCTCTGGTGGGGAGAGTGGGAACAAATAAAACCAAATGTACTTAAACCTTAATTTTCATTCTCTACTTATAAACCTCTGAATGGCTATCCACAGCTACTCCACAGACAGCAAAAGTCATAATATATGTGTTTTTTAATAAAAAAGACCAATGTCACCGTACGTTTATCATCTTTTGCTAGAACAATTAATTTTTTGTCTTATACCAGAGTCTTTATATTCCTAACACTTCTGAAAGGCAATGACATGGTATTAGTTTTATTCAAAAATAAAAAAAAATAAAAATCACAGAAGTGTATTTCTTAACACCATGTCTCAGTTTGTAGCCCCTCTTTCTTTGATAGCCCCTCTTGTTTTTTGATAGCAATTAAAGGATGGCCCATGAAATTACTTTAAAGACAAGATGACTTATCAAAGGACACCCATAGCAGAAAATCCCAAAATATTATTTGGGCACTGAAAAATCTTGCAACAATATGAAGCACTTCCTCCTCTTTCTAAGTTGGAAATGAGAAAAATCTAGAAGTGTCCTTCTCCAAAGCACCTAAGTGACTTCTGTATACATACATAAATCACAGAGGTACTTTGGAGTCTAGATCCCACTGGGATCCTAAATGCTTATATGATTTATGAAAATAGGACGTATGAGGCTGTGTTACTTAGGTAATTTAGAAGAAAATTGCTCCTAAAGGAAGAGCTGATCTGGTTGGTTTTTGCAGTTACTTTGTTTACTTTGCAGTCATATTTTACTTATGGAATCTTTGTGCTCTTATGCTTGCAGGCTGTGACAGAGCTTTAATTTGCTATTTTTCACAGCTTGCATTCTCCATATAGAATTTGTTCTATTGATTGCAGGTAATTAAATTGTATTTATTTGTTTCCATCACTAATGTGGTTCATGTGAGAGTCTGACCTACAACCTCTATGGTAAATATAAAAGTGTTTTATCTATACTGTACCTCAGTTTTAACATCAAACAAATAGGATAGAGAGCACTTGGACAAGTTGGTGGTTTGCACTAAAAAAGGTTAAATACTCGTACTGCCATGTTGAAAAGCTGAATCATTTATATCCTACTCCTTATAACATCCCTCGGAAAAAGAATGAGACATAGCAATGTATTGTTAAACCAAATGCACTTTCTATATCACATGTGTGGCAAGAAGAGGTACATCATGACAAATTGACGTAATTGTTATGTGTATGTTAAAGCAACATTATGCAAACCTGAGAAATGCAAATCCTTATGGTTTCTGTGCAACAGAAGTAACATAAAGATTAGAAGTATAACTGATACGGAAATAGATAATAGACTAATGAACAGGATGTTTACAGTCCATCAAAAGAATAAAAAAGGTGTGTGAATGTCACCCATGATATCATATGTTTAACAATGTGTAGTCTGAGAAGTATATAAATACAGTACTTAAAAAAATGCATCTTTAACTGAAAATGTCACATTGGTAACAACTGGGGCATGAGTCCTCTTTAATGTATGAACACAGTAATTAACCCATTAAAAAAGAAACAATGGGTACACTCTGTAAGGTATACAGCATAAGAATGATATTTAACAGGAGTATCCATAGAATCATAGAATGGATTATGTTGGAAAGGACCTTGAAGATCACCGAGTTCCAACCCCCCTGCCATGGACAGGGACACCTCCCACTAGACCAGGTTGCCCAAGGCCACATCCAGCCTGGCCTTGAACACCTCCAGGGATGGGGCCTCAACAACATGTCTCAGCAACCTGTTCCAGTGCCTCACCACCCTCAAAGTGAAAAACTTCTTCCTAATGTTTAATCTAAACCTGCCCTCTTCCAGTTTATAGCCATTCCCCCTCATCCTATCGCTACATGCCCTAGTAAAAAGTCCTTCCCCAGCTCTCCTGTAGGCCCCTTTAGGTACTGGAAAGCCGCAATAAGATCTCCCTGGAGCCTTCTCTTCTCCAGGCTGAACAGCCCAAACTCTCTCAGCCTCTCCTCATAGGAGAGGTGCTCCAGCCCTCGGATCATCCTCGTGGCCCTCCTCTGGATGCGCTCCAGCAGGTCCATGTCCTTCTTACGCTGGGGACCCCAGAGCTAGATGCAGTACTCCAGGTGAGATCTCACAAGAGTGGAGTTGAGGGTCAGAATCATCTCCTGCTAGCCACGCTTCTTCTGATGCTTTTATTCATGATGTGGTGTACAAAGAACTGATTAAATGAACAGTAAGACAGTCATACCACGGGGTCCCTAGATTCAGGTACTTGCAAAGTGTTATATGGCTATGGCTTCGCAAGAGTACCTGATGGTATTCTGCACTTGGTCTCAGCTGGACAAGAGTGCACGAGTCTAGTCCCTGCAGGAGTCTGAAAACAGACTGTGGGGCAGTTAGCTGTGACTGGCTGCACCATGAAGGAGGTTAACCTGTGGAGGCCCCCAGAGAGCTTGAAGACCCAGGTATCTTGGGAATGATATGTAGATCTATGGAAAAAAAACAACATAAACCGAACTTCTGAATTTCTGTGACTCATGAGTGTGGAAAAACACCAGGTAAAAATTTCTGTAGTTGTTGGAATGCTTTAAAAAGGTCATGACATGACCACTGACCTTCATCTGCTGACAGTGGCATTTTAGCTGAAACAATAGAAACACATGTTTTTAATTTTGAAGGACTTGAGCTCAATTTCAATAGACAGTGTGCCCAAGAGCACTGCTTAGTAGATTAACACTGTATGGATTGCAAACCAATGAGCAATATGTTGTTATCTTATCTCCCTGTCTTTTATCTATAGGATGATTTTAAGGATTTGAGTGTTCAATAAACTGTACCTGTCTTACATTAAAAGTCGTTTTAACAGGGAAGCATTGCATTGCTACAAACTCACGGTTTGGCTAAAACTTTCAGCCCTCGGGGCATGATGCCTGAATTTAAGTGTAATGGTTAACTTCGTGGTCAGCACACTGGTGTTTCAACTGAGATGGTCTCCAGAAATAAGCACATGAGCAGTTCTGTGCTTTGGAGACACTATTAAATAGCTGGGGGCTATAACATTCCTGTGTTGTCTGTAAACTGGGAACTACTGTATTGTACAATTGCATTGTATTCTACACATTTTTCAACATCGAGGTACACTTATTGGCTTCAGAAGAATAAAGTTTGTTTATAGGTTCTGTTCTGTGGATTTTGAAATATCAGGACATGCGTGACCTTGGACTTCAGTATCTTTTGGACCTAGTTAGCATTTTTCACCCACTGTTCTGTTCAGTGTAGCTGCAAAAAAAAAGCCATTTGGAGAACTTTGATGGATTTTTAAAATGGTTTCAGTTTGGAAAAAGAAAAAGAAAAAAAGAGAAAGACACCCCCCACTTTCCAATCAAAATGTCTTGCTTCAGCATTTTCAAAATGTCTTAAATTTTGAAACAACTTATATTTAGAAGTATATATGGATTTAGAAATATTTTTCTTTAAAGAAAAAGAAAAGAGGTGAAATGTTTTGCTTAAGATATTCTAAAATAGAACCTATGTTTAACCTTTAATTACGATTGCAATGGACTGCAACTGAACAAAGAAAAATGGATGAAACCTATAGCACTGTTCATGTTACAACATTTAAATTGGCCTGTACAGCACCAAGATCATCTGTCCGACCCCTGCTTGCCAAAGGCCAGTAGACTGGGGCTGAGCAAGAGTTTGGGAGGGGACATAGTTGGGACAGCTGATCCAACCTGACCAAAGAGAGATTCTACTGTATGATGTGCTCAAGAATAAAAGCTAAGAGACAGGAGGAGGATGGTGTGGCAGAAGCATTAATTTTTAAAACATTTGTCTTCCAAGCACCCACTACACACATACTGAGGCCTTACTTCCCTAGTAATGAGTGATAGGACAAGAGGAAATGGCCTCAAGTTACAGCAGGGTAGGTTTAGATTGGATATTAGGAAAAAGTTCTTCACAGAAAGGGTTGTTAAGCATTGGAACAGGCTTCCCAGCAAAGTGGTGGAGTCACCATCCTTGGAGGTATTTAAAAGACACGTAGATGTGGTTCTGAGGGACATGGTTTAGTAGTGGTCTTGGCAGTGTTAGATTAATGGTTGGATTTGGTGATCTTAAAGATCCCTTCCAACCTAGATAATTCTATGATTCTGTGATTCTGTGACATTGTCTGCTGATGGGAATTAGAGAAAAAATCTTTTTTTTCTTCGTTTCCACATGTGGCTTTTGCTTTCTTTTGTTAAACTGCTTTCATCTCAACCCACAAGTTTTTAATCTTATTTTCTCCCCCTGTTCCGCTGAGGAGGAGGAGTGATAGAGCAGCTTGGTGGGCAGCTGTGGCAGCCAGCCAGGGTCAACCCATCTCAGTATCCTTTCAGTTTTTGAACATTTCCATTTTAATTTTTGCCCTCAAGATCCTGTATTATGAGAAACACTGAATAATTGTTCCTTTTCTACCTCTTGCTCACTCATAACTCACCACTATAGGTCATAGGTCTCCATAGGCAGCTCTGCTTTGCCTCCCTAAAGCTGCATCCTTCTCCTTGAAGGTAAATATATTGTCTTATATAGAATAAGTCCCAAGCCAGTAGCATTCTTTCTCCAAGACAAGTTCCTTGTTGATGAAGGAGAGTGTGAAGGCCTCTAGATTCTAGGTGGTTTAATTACCTACTTATCTAAATGTTATTTCACCTATGGTCAGTAGATGTATTTTGACTGCATTCTATCACCACTATCAAATTAACTTCAGCAAAAGCCAATTAACTACTGTAAATTATTCTACTTCAGTTACAAGAAACAGAAATGGTGAAGGACTTTAATATATTAATTTTAATCCACAGACTTATGAGGCACCAAAAAGAAAACTTGAATCCTTTTTGTGTAAGAAATGAGAAATTATCTGGAAGAAATGCAATAAAAAATAAGGATCAGGCTAAGTGTCATTATCATTTTAACTTAATTTGTCAACAGAGTAATATATCTAGCTATATTACTCAGTTGACAAATCAATTACAGTTATAATGAAACTTTATACGATTTTACTTTTATTTAATTAGTTGCATCAATATGTGGGTTTTTTTTATTCCAGTTGCACATGAATGCATCAAAGTACAAATGATGGAATAAGGTTAATTATAAGCCCTCAAAACATACATATTTTAGAAACAAAAAGAAATTTACAGTGCAAAATGTTATAAGTAATGCAAGCTGCAAGATGGTTTGTTAAGCTGGCTAGAGGCCATTTTCTTAAATAATAATAATAATAACAACAATAATAATCCATGTCTTTGTCACAAGCTATTTGAATTTTATAGAACCGTCTCAAATAATGGATGTGAAGCTATTCCCCCAGATTTTTTTCCTTCAAATCTCTTTGCTCCCAAGGGTAACACATTTTATTCTCCGCAAGGGAGTGTAACTCCAACATGAAGACAGTGAGTCATCTAAAAAAGTGTTATCCGGTTCACTGGTGCTAAATACATTTGATGCATTATGCATAGAGGGGGGGAGTGGTAATTTAAGAGAAACTTACACTATGCTATTTTATGTATTTATTTTTCTTTTTTTTTTTTTTAACCACTGTTCAGCAGACATGTTACAATCTTAGCAACTGCTGCATCAAATGACGATTATACTAACATTAAGCTATAGATCACCTCCTTAAACAGACATTTCGAATTATATTTCTGTGGTGCTACACAGAGCTTTGAAAGTAGGCTGTTGCAATTATGCCACACAATTACCTAAGTGGCCCTGATTCAGGAACGTATTAAACATGCTTAAAATTAAATTAAAATTGAATCTGGTGCTTAAATATTTTCCTACATGAAAAAGGTGTCCTAATTTTTTTTTCTGTTAAATAGGAAATTGCTGTGTTAAATCAATAGGTACTTTATTCAGGTGTTCACTGTCATCTGCAGGAAGACTACACTGAAGCCCCTGACAGACCGCGTCCATTTCAGTTAAAATTCGAACAGTCATCACTATATTCCTGTCTTTACAACTTTGGGTTGGAAGGGACCTTTAAGGGTCATCTAGTCCAATCTGCCTGCAATGAGGAGGGACACTTTAACCAGACCCGGAAATCTTCTCAAAATGTCCCTTTTCAAAGTTAGGCTGGACAGATCCTGGCCAAAGAAGATAGAGATTTATTTACTCTCTAATAGCTCTCAGGAGACCTGTCTTCAGTTCCTTCCTTCTTTGGAGTGGATTCAAGACTACATTTCTTACTTCTAAATAAAGCACTTTAATCACTATAATGATGGCCATTTAATAAGAGGAGTCACTCTCAGGCATTTTGTTCTCAGGTACTTAAGTCTACCTCTGTGTCCTGTGGAAGACCCATCTAGATGATGACTGGGGAACAGAAAACTAGATTTACAAAACCTAAATATATGTAATGGTCTGCCAGAACCACCTGTACTGCGAACACGGAAAGCACAGTTGTGTGCAAAGTGCTCTTAAATGAATTCGAGGTGTGATGCAAAAAAAACAAACCAAACCAAAACCCCAGCAAATTAAAAAAAAAAAAAAAAAAAAAGTTTTGCTTCATCTCACTTCAGGCCTACCTGGGATAACTTGTGCCACTGGCCCGTTTTGGGATAGAATTGAATTCCCCAGGAAAGAAGGGCGTGGGCAGGTATGTCCACGAATGCTGTGCAAAGGGGAACAGAGATAAAATTTCAGACCCACAAAGGTGTAATGGTTGCACAGCTGAGCACCTTCTGATTAACTGCTCATGGTACTGTGCTGGTGCACCTTGATGAAGTGGGTGTAATGATTTCAGTTCCAGAATTAGCTCCCTGGAATCATTGTAACTTTACTTGTGGATCCTACTTTCTGCTCCTGTCCTTTGTTTTCACTTTTCCATGTGGTAAATGAATAATTAATTACAGTAATAATAATATTCCACTTATACCAGTCATTAGGCTGTACAGCACGACCTCTTATCTCAGCCTTTTATTACCAAGAATGATTTTTTCTCTTACACATCAGTGGCTATTTATACAACTCTACTACTCAGATATTTTTTAAAAGCTGGACTTCACCTCTCTCCAGCAAAGAAGAGAGTTCTTAAGGTCTGCTTCTGCACTGACAAGAGGATTTAAAGATGTGAAGGAACCAGGCCACACCACAGCAGTCAATCTAAGTACCTAGACCATCAAAGAAGACAAAGTGAAGTTTATGCAATGTGAATATTCAGGAAAAAAATGCCATTTACAGAGTTGCTATTCACTAAAGTTGCCATGAAAAGTGAATTCTCGTCACTTTTGCTGACTTTCTTCTGGAGTGTCTCTTTTTGCCACTTTCTCATAAAGATTGCAGTCTTAATATCCCTTTGGGAACAGTCAGGAAGAGATGTAACAGGTCAATTATCTGATATTTTTGGGGGAAAAAAGGAAAAAAAAAGAAAAAAAAAAGTCATTTTTTCTCTTGGACATTTTGGTTTTCAGACATTATTTTTGAAAACAACAAAACCAAAAATTTTTTGAGATAAGATACAGTTTTCAAATGATAGATATGTGACAAGAAAATAAAAGCAATACCCAGAATTTTTACTTACACATTGAGCACTGAAGATTCTCTCCGTCTGCAGACATAACAGCAGATAATTTTCTGTTTTCAGAGTTTTTGAAGAACACTGTCTGCAAATTGATCATGGGAATTGTTTCAGTCCTTAAGGATGGATTTTGTACAACTACTAATAAAATCTCAGAGCATAGTAGTCACAAATTTGTTTATTTTCTGTGATAATAAAAGTATTGCCATTTCTAATGTTTCCTAATTGTTAGCATTTTTATTAAATGCAAGTAAACATGTTGTTCTCTCACTTTCCCTTCCTTTTTCTTCCCTTCTTTTTTCTTAGCTTTTATTCTTCACTTACTTCTTTCCCCTTTATCACTCAGAAGGAAATGTGTATATAGAAAGG
>NW_009647416.1:436774-438306 GCF_000708025.1 Charadrius vociferus
AAAAAGTTTTTGGTGTTGCTCTGAACTATTTGTTCAAAAGCTCCACAAACTACATAATAAAATTATTTTAAAAGGAAACTTAAACTTTTTTTTTTTTTTCATTTGTAGTGATCTTGTAGGTACATTAAACAGGTGAAGTGTATCTTAGAAGGCATATTGAACCCATAGGTGTATTTTTTTGTTTACATTTAAATTCAAAGGTGAAGAAAAGGCTATTCAGACACTATTATTTTTCTCGTCTCTCAATTGCAATAACTGTTTTAAGTCAAAGCACTTGATCTGAAATTGAAAACCTATGAGTCAATGGGAATATGGAAACACTGAAGTGATATCTTAGCAAAGGTGTATGGTAATACTGTGTATGCATAAACCCGGTTCCTGGAAATACTTTTAAGTTCTTTTAAATTCTTATTTATGACTAGCTTCATCAGTTCCAAATGAGCTGACCTCACATACCCAAAATTAGGAAAAGCAAATTTAAGTTTAAAGTCGGGGAGAGGGGAGGGGAGGGTGGGAATGTGAGAAGTAATAAAATGTGCAGCAAATATTAGATATTTTTAAAAAATACATTTTGAGAATGGATTTTGATAGCTAGAGAAAAAACCTGTATTTACAAGTGGGTTTATATCCACTACTGCAGCTTTCCTTTGAAACAGCAAAACACAGTGGGTTGAAAATTATCTTGATAATTGTTACAAACTGATTTGTGTTACCAGGAAACTTTTTTTCTCTAAATTGTGTTATGGTTCTAAAAATTCTTTGTAGTTAAATTCTTTGTGAATGTGTCAACATTACAAACTCTGACATCTCTTGTGAAAAACGAGTGGGTCTTTGTTGCCACTTTTGATGGAAAAACTTGGGAATGGGTGAAGCTAGGAAAGTGAATATGCCGAAGGTGAAAAGGGGTTCAGGACCTTGCTCTGCTCCTCTGGATGCTCTTTCTCATCTAGTGCACTAATGAGAAAGTGTTATTCTTCAGATATAATTACCTAAGTTGCTGTGGAGGTCCACAAAAATAAGAGGTAAACAGATCCCTGCATTATACTTACCTCTGTGGGTATTGAAACTGTCTTCCCATAGCTGTCATGGATGCAGACACCAAGAAATTGTGTAATGCCACAGCAGCCAGCAGTCAGATCCTGCTAGCCGTAGTCTTTTCTGCGATCCACACTTTCCTAGAAGTTTTATTGGAGGCAAGCTCTTGATTTGACCCAGAATCTTAAAAAATAAAACTTAAAAAATCACACATCATGTTCAGCTTTTCCCCCTCTCTTTGTTCTCAGCTTCTCCCCACTATCCCATCATGTCTCCAAATGCCTCTTCACCTCAGTAAGATTTTGACAATTGGGAAAAACTTGCTTTTTTTTTTTTTTTAAAAAAAAAAAGAAGGATAAAACAGTTTGGCACAAGGGAGCTGCAGCTCTTCAGTTCCCATTAGAATTTCTGAAACGACAATAGCTGAGAGGTTAGGGCAAAACCTATTAGAAAAGAAAAGTTGAGGTAAATCAGGTGAGCTCATCGAGGAAAATAGG
>NW_009647416.1:438324-471908 GCF_000708025.1 Charadrius vociferus
CCTTTTGGGATTAGGTCTAATTAAGGTGAGCAAGCAGCTGTGCCTGTTTGGAATAACAATTGTGCTAGCATGTCACTTTTTTTCTGCTTAGTTGAAATTTATATAGTTTGGGAATGGTGGATGTAAGAAAATTAGAGCTCATTTAGAATCTGTTGAAAGGACACTGCGCCTTCATTATTAGTTTTGCATCTGAATTTTCCTGGGGCTGTCCTCTCACTGTTATAGGTAATGGATTTTTCCCCAGATGTAATTGGATGAGTTTAATTTTTTCTTTCATTACCTGTCTAGAAGCCCTCTGCCCCTATTTCCCTTTGTGTTTTATTAGGACTGTAACCCCTATTTAAATAAAGGCTTTGATTGTGATTATATATGTTCAATCAGCACTTTCTGATTGAATAGTTCTGGTCACACAACGCTCTTGCCTAGCATTTTTTACTAATTACATTTTAGCCATGGTTGTGTACTGTAGAACTTAAAACTGTTTGTTTTATACCTTTAAACTCTGCCTAAAAGTTTGTATCTCCCATGGGCCAAAGCACTTAGAGCAAATGTAGGCATTTTCTGATACTAAGGTATATGAGCTGAGCTATAGGTCATTCTACCATCTTACAGTAGTTGCCCACTAAAAAAATGTAGTACTGATTACATCTTCTCCAGAGTCTTTGGCTATACACATGAAGTTGGCTACTTTTATAGTCTTCTGTAGTTTTGATTTTCAGAACTTTCTTGTAGGTCTTGGGTTTTGTTTTGGTTTTTTGTTTGTTTGTTTGTTGTTGTTTTTTCCATTTACTTGCTTTAAATTTACTGTGTAAAAACATGTTGAGCTTACCATACAGGAACCGATTTTTACCATACAGGAACTGATTTTTTTCTTACAAACATCTGATTTATTCTGATGTAATTCTGGTATTCTGGTATTCTCATTCCACAGAAGTCATATGAGGGTAAGGAAGGAATTCCATTTTAGACTTCTAGGCTTTACAAAGCTCACTGGGAACAAAATGTCTTCCTGTACATCCTCCTCAGTGTCTTTAGCTCCTGTAATTAGTATAAGAGACATAATGAAAATTTTTGATTACAGATGTTAGTCCCAATTCAGAAATGTGACTCTGGAAATCTAAAGACCTATTTCTTTTCAGCCTCATATATTAATACATTAATTATATTTCTTTCCATGGTGTTCAAAGTACCATGCCATGTTGAGACTGCTTAAGTTAACAGCACTCAGCTGGAGACTTTGGGGCCATTTATACCTCCTTAAAGTGAATGCAAGATGGGTTGAACACATGACTAAATCAAAATGGTAGTGTTTGATATCATTCTGTATTACCCTTTTATAACTGTCAGGAAGAGTGATTACACAAAGCTGCAAAAAATCCATCTCTAGTCTGACACAACTGGTTCCTTACACCACATCTCCTGGACTATAGCTAAAGTTAAAGAATCTGGCTCAGGATTTAATGGTGGAGAATGTACCGGAAAATCCCAGTTTTTCTTGTAACTGGAAAAGGGACCACTTAGGTCTGGATCTCTAGTCTAAATTAAACAAAGCTGTCACCAACTGTGGGATACATCAACCTCATACTAGTTTATAGAATCTGCTTTTTCAGGGTATCAGTGGTTAGAGATATTGAATGGACACTTTATTATGTCTATATTTCCAGCATTATTTTGCTATGTGCAGATGGAATTTGAGCAGATCTATTTGGTATTTCAGCTTTGAAACATTTTCATCCATCACATTATTACAAAATGACTAAACAGTGGGTGGTTATAAGAGATCACTATTGGAAGAAGCTTACAGATTGCTTTTATTACCATCCTATTGTGCATACAAACAGCCTCCATACATATTTATATAACTTAGATGCTTTAAAATTCTTTTATCCTGAATAATTTCAACACCACAGAAAAACTATTTCAAAACCGATAGACAACCTCAATGTAAAATAGTAATAATAATAGAATCCTGTACTTATAAATAAATAAATAAATAAATACATAGATAGGTAAAATTAAGTTTCTCATCTTAAGAATGCATTACTTCCTGCACTTCTTTGGAGAATTGTCATCAGGCACAACATGATGAATGCACAACAGCTGCCAAACTTCTTAGTTTCAGAGCTCAAAAGGCATCAAGGATTTTACTGACAAAACAAATTCTGCCTCTAAAAACAGGAGGATGAGAATTCATGAGAACATAGTGAAACATGACATTAAATCATCAACTTGAAACATTCCCAAGAAACAAGTTTTAGAAATTCTTGTACCCATTTTAGCAGTTTATTTTTCTCCACCCATTTTGCTCCTTGGTTGTCCCTACTGCATATTTAGTGTCTCTAATTCTCACTAAACCAATTATTCTCTTTGGTGATGTCTTAGATGTGGTCTTTAGCAGTAATATAGACACAAACTGTTTCCTAACAGCCCAGGAGCAAAGTTTTTCCTTGGCATAAATCACAAAGTCAATATAGAGCTAAGCATTCACTATCAAAGAACATGGTGAGGGAAGACAGCAATATAAAAGTCAGACAATTTGCAAAAAGAAAGCAGAGGTGACCTCAACGACAAGCTGTATGAGCCAAACACCAGTTTCATACATTTCAGGGCAAGGTATGTCTGCTAATAGTTTGTACAGCACATTTATAAAAGCTTTGCTGTTTCTGAAAACAGAGTACACAAAGATGGTATTTAGGAGAATGATTTCAAAAGAAAGTATACTGACATTAAATGGAGGTTTTATTAGTGATTCCTATGGAGTATAATGATATTAATAACAAGAGTTTTTGACAATTGTAGCAAGAATTTCTGATACTAACAACAGATTTCTTGTTGGCTTCTTCCCTTTTCAAAGTATTTTCATAGTTTTAATATTAATATAAAACGAGAAATATTGGTGTCTTGTATATCCAACATATATATTGCAGGTATTCATGCTTTATTTTCATTCAAAAATACTGAAAATAACCAATGATTTTTTTACATGATATTCATATTGCAAACAACCTTGTGGACATCCAAGTAAAAGCGGTAATGAAGTTACACCAAAAAAGCAAGTAATGAATTTTTAATTTTATTTTACTGAAGAAGAATTTTCACAATTCTTTCTTTCTGTCCTCACATTGAAAACAGCATCTGCTACTAAGCATGAGCTTCAGTTAAAAGTGAAATTAAAAATAAAATACAAATGGTTTTCTCCAGGGAAACTAAAGTGCATATCTTTTTTTGTATTGTTTTGGGTTGGTTTATTTTTTTTGTTTGTTTGTTTGTTTTTCCCCAAAAATCAAAAGAGTAACATTTGATTTGTTGGGGGTTTTGTTTGTTTGTTTGTTTGTTTTTTAATCAGGTATTCTTTTTCTATTGTATTTTTAAGGAATTGCTGCCCAGAAGTTCAGGATGTCACGCATCAGAGACAGTAATATTTTCTTTTTGCCTTTTGAAGCATTTTCTAAACATTATTTTTAGCTTATTTGGGTGGTTACATCTCTTAGTAGCTACTAATGGCATTGATGTAATATTTTCAGTGCAAAAGGATTCCAGACTTCAGTGCTTGCTTAATGCAAATGGAGCCTGTTTTGTAGAAGGAATTAACAAATTTACTCATTACCAAGTTCTCCGTGGAATTATAGCCACCAATGAATAGCCAAAATTAGGGCAGTTATCTAACCTAAGTTTATAACATTTTATACTATAAGGAAATTATCCTCCGCCTTCCAATAAGTCTTTTGGGAGAAATCTAACTTTAGAAGAATATAATTACTAGGGATATGCAAATAATGGATTTTTTCATGAATATTCATTCAAATAGAAAGCAATCTCTGTGATTATTTTGTGATCTCTTATGACAAACAGTCATGAGTTCTTGTTTTGCTGACATTAACACTTCCAAAACTAAAAATATATTGTATAGATTTTATTTATTGGACTAGCATGTTATTTTTCCATTCTTCACTGAACAACTTATGCAAGGTATATTGTAATAGCTGATGGCCATTACTACAGTTTCTGATTAAAAAAAAAAAAAAAAAAAAAAAGATACCTATTTCTTATTGATAATGTTCACCCAAGGGAAATAGATATATAAATATCTTTTATTTCATCCTTTGGGAGGCCATCTGCTGGCAGACAGAGACACCCAAATTTAAGAAAAATGTATTATAGGGGAAATCAGTGTGTAAGTACTCGTTATAGTTAATGGAGATCTAGTCGATACAGGCTCTAGAAGGATATTTAGCTGAAAAACTGCAGAGGCTCAAGTTAGATGCTCTTATAGTCAACTACGGTTATTTGACAGGCCCTTGCATTTTTTCTGCAGATGTTTAAGTTTGGCTTAGGCATCGTGTGAGTGTCAAGTTCTAGGTCAACACTGATACTTTAGATAAGACAGGCTTTTGGACAACTGAGTATGCACAACTAAAGTTTAGTTAGCCCCTTTACCTGACCTGAGAGCCTCTTTGTCCTCCCCTAATTATGTTAATGAGTTTCATAGTGACTGTAATTGGACTTAGACTTACCGATCAGATGTAGGTGTCTGATTGTAGAGATGAATTCCACCAGCAGAGAACTTTTAAGATCAGAAGGTGTTTTATAAAAAAGAATTCAGTATTCAGGGAGGTAAAAGGAAAGAAGCAAAAGAGGGATGGTTGCAGCACTATGGTTAGAGATCTCAGCTGAAAGAAGATGGACCTTGAAGATGTCTGATTTGCATT
Organism: Charadrius vociferus; assembly: GCF_000708025.1. Lineage (NCBI taxonomy): Eukaryota > Metazoa > Chordata > Aves > Charadriiformes > Charadriidae > Charadrius > Charadrius vociferus. The sequence continues at coordinate 443,034 of NW_009647416.1, forward strand.
AAGTTGGCTGATTGTCCATTGTGGCAGACATGAACAGTCTGAAGAACCACAAATATGAGGAAGCTGGATGAAGAAATAGTAGGAGCAATAGCAATAACAGCATCATGATTGATAAGAGTCATAGTAACTTTACATTAATTTGAAATTTACAAGTTTATATTAACTAATATTTATTATCTCCAGTATTAATAAAAGCTAGAGCCCAAATGCATTGTCCTTGTATAATCAAATCCAATGCCCATTCTGCTCCTGACTGCATTAAGCACAGAATCCAGCTCACAGCTGATAAAACTCAGCTAATTTCCACTCATAACTGACAATGTCTTTGGCAAGAGCTTATCACTAGAACAAAGATGATGACATATTACGTCAGGAGTAGGTCTGAGAGTCTTTTAATGAATATCACTTTAATTTAAGAAGACCTAAGCAGAGCTACACCTCAATTCGCTAGTATATGCTGTCTGTGTAATTCATTTCATGAGGTTAATAATCAGCATGGGCAGTATATTTACACTGAAATAAAGTTATCCAACATTTCATTCATACATTTCATTATTGCTTTGAGACAGGGAGTTGTTGGAAATCATCCTTTACTTCATAGATGACATAAAAGATGAATTTGGTTTATAGGATTTTCTTATTGATTGCTAGACATACCACAGATGACTTTCATGGACTTGGCCCTTGATGGAAAGCCTTCAAAGGAAGGAAAACGCAACACATGGTCATGACTTCCAGCTAGCAAAAGCAGTAGGTTTGTCCCTGGAGTTCAACAAACTTCTGGGGAATACATTTATTTCAATACATCATCTTGACCTCAGTTTGTGGAAATCTCAGTGCATCCTCTGGAGGAAAGTCAGCATCTGTATCTGTGATTTACAGGTGGAATACAGGAGAAGCTCACATAGTTGTGACTGCCATGGTAAGAAGGGGAAGAGTGTTGTACATAACCATTACTGTATCATAGAGCTGGGATCATATATTACAACAGCCAACTAATGGAGAAAGATGGAGGAGAAAGTTCCTGAAGTCCCTCTTCACTGACGGTAAACAAATGCCTGTGGTGCCCACAGATTAACTGAAGATAATAACAAAATTAGTAATCCAGCCTGCATCACTTGAATCCTTTTACCACAGTGCATTACTCCTCTTCAAACTGCATTTCTGAGCAGGTTTGAGTGTAAATTGCTGTTCATTGCACACTAATGTTAGATTCTATCAGCACTTATAAAGGCAAAATATTTTCAAATTCTCGAGATTTCGATGAATATGATTTTTTGGATTCTTCACAGAAAGTTTTCTAAACAAGATTTTTTTTTCAAGTAGGAGGGGAATCTAAAATAAATAAATCTGAATTTCTGTGCTAGTTGTAACAAACCACCTGAAAGTTTGATCTTGCAAAGTGCTGGTTTCCCCTTCACAATATTCACCCCAGAAACTAGCACTATCTGCTAGCTAAGGCAATAAGCTTGTACGTAATGAGAGCGTTTTTTTTTCCCTTCAGCATGCCTGGAAATTGAAAGATTTTAGGATTTAGCAGGATAGAACACTGGGCTCTATTTCTGGTTCTTTCTTTCTACAGACATGTTTTCTGAAGGGCAATGGTCTTTTGAGATGGTAAAAGGATTATTCCATTGATGCATATTATCAGTTTATATTTAGGAGCAAAGATGGAAGTGACTTGGAAAGAAGGGAATTCTGTTACCTTACTAATTGAATTGGAATGTCTTATTAGTATCCTCTCTCAGTAATCTGATATGAAAGTCACTAATATGATATGACTGTAACATTGTATTAGCCCCAATATATTCTGATATGATATGAATGCTAATGCAATACAAAGGAATGTTGCTAATGTGCTAATCGGATAGGATATTGCTAATGAAATATGAGACACTCCACTAAAAAAAAAATCATATTACTTCCCTAAACTTTTTGAAGATAACATTAACCTTGCTCACCAGGGGTACTGTAAAATGTCTTTTTGCTCTTTTCCAAACATGTATGTTTCTGTCTGTCCACATTCCAGGTTTGTAGGCACTGTGTTTTTACTGACAGAGTATTTGGCCTCAATAGTAAAGAGAATAAATAAGTGCAGAGTGACTTGTGTAGTGTTAAAACAATATGTACATAAACAACTTTTTCAACTAATCTCCAATTGATTTGCAAAAATTAAGACTTAAGGATCATAACATCCAGGTAAAAGAGAGTGGCATGATTCCCCACATTACACAGGAAGAAACTGAGGCTCAGAAAAGTTAATCATCCATCACATAACCAGATGTGAATATAGACAGAACTGCAGAATTCCTTTAGACAGAGGTTTGTTTTATTAATAAGATTTTTCTTTCCTCTCCTACAGTAAATTTTCTTTTCTTTTTTTTTTTTTTTTTTATTGCTTGGTGTGTTCTCAAGCAGACATGAAAGAGTGATGGTCATATGAAAGTATTGGACTGGAGCTGCAAAGGTTGTCTTTCACTTCCCCATCTATGAGACACCAAATGGAAAAAGACACAAGTAAACTCAGGTTTAAAGTTTTTAAGCTAATTTACTTGAAACTGCTGCACTCTCAATATTTGGGCCATACTTCAGCTGATATAAATCAGAGCAGCTCTGCTGACTTCAGTGAAGTTATGACCTCTGTGCTACATAATAACCTATGCATTTGAGAAAGATATTAATATTTTCCTGTTAGTGGAGAAAGGGAAAAATGAACCATCTTAAAGCTGGTAGTGTCCATTTCTGTTGTGGTTAGACCAAATTGGCTACTGGGGACCTGGGGGACCCCAGACAGGACTGACAGATGCTCTCCTCTACCCCTCTTCAAAGAGAGAGACAGAAGAGGGAAAAAGAAATGTATGAGTTTAGAAGGAACTAAACTACTTTAATGAAATATTAATAATAAAATAAAAGGAAATAATGAAATATATACAAAACTGTATCAAGCTCCCAGGATGACAGTCATGACATTGGCTGGCACTGGGGCAGTCCCAGGCTGGACTCAGTGACGGACAGGAACTGGATTCCGGATCTGCATTCAGGATTGGGATCAAAGGCAGATGAACAGACAGAGTCCTCCTCAGATGTGGGCCATTGAAGAAAGACTGCTGACCCTTTGATCCCTCAGCTTTCGTACTAAGCAGAAGGCAGATGGGATGGAACACGCTGTTGGTCACTTTTGGGTCACCTGTCCTGTCCGCTCCTCCTGGAAGGTGTGTCCCCTCTACTCTTTTCTGCTTCCAGCCCTCCAATGGGGCAATTAACAAAGTCAGCTGGCCTTGGGTGTTATAGCAATAAGTACAAGCAAGAGTCTTTCTGCATACCATGCTTTGGCATAAATTAAAAACAGGCCTTATCTCTCTGGGAGTGAACAGTGTCTGCACACTATGCTGTTAATTTCAGTAGTTAGAAGAAGCCCAGCTGAGAAGCAAAGTTACTGAACAAAATTGGTTCTGTTTTACCTCAAACCAGGACAGTTTGCAAATTCTGCTGTCTTAGATCAGAAGTGGGAAATCTGTGTCATATGTGTTAGAATTGTACTAAAGCACTGATGAGATGCCATACACCCAAAACATCATGTCGGTTTGTCCTTAGTTTCACAGTCCTATGTACCAGTCTGACAAACAGACATGCTGTTTTGAGTAATGGTTAATACGTACTGATGGGAAATGAGGGAGATTTTGACTTAGTGTTAGCATAATTAACACTGCTAGTGTAGTGTTGCTTTTTCTGTTCAGATTTCAATAGCAGGCCTTTTTTATATAAATAGATGTGACAACAACAACAAAAAAACCCCGGCACCCTTTATGGATTTAAAACAATAACCTTTAAAATTCATTTTTGGCTATAGAAATATAGCCAGTATTGTGGAAAGATCAAGATATTTTGTGCTTTTCCTTTTATTTCTATAACTGGGACAAAGCATAATCTAAAAAAAAAAAACAAACCCAAATATTAAAACAACTGAGTTAAAGTCTACATTGAACTTTTCTGTTTATTTAAGGCAAGAGAAGGGTTATAAAGACCAAAGCGTAGATTGGTAAATCACCGAGATTTCAAGTTGTCTCAGATTAATTCTGTATTTGTCCCTCTACATGCATTTTGGAGAAATAGCTATCTGCCCATCAAGTTTGCTGTCCTGCTTCTCATGTTTGTTTATTTTGGTCTATTTAAGAGATAACACGGTAGCTGCCTCATAGAGAAGATCTGTGCTCTTCCCTGCTGTTCGTCACTGTCTGGCAGTGTCCTCAGATCACTGTTTAGGTGGTGTCAGTGTCATGTCAGCTCATAGGCAGACCAAAATTTATTGCAAATAATGTTTAACTTATTGCCACACCATAATTTTGATAAAATAACCACAGAATTCATTTGTGAATGTGTATTTCCCTAAACACTATTGCAAACGGGAGCTCTTCAAAGACGTCTATTTTTTTTGGCTAGATAATGATCATCCTCACTACTGTAGGAGTACTCCTTCATTATGTGTTAACAATTTCAGTCCTGTTTTCCTGAACTGAGAAGTCCTTAGCTTAAAAGCTTTTTTTTTTTTTTTTTTTTTTTTTTTAATTCCTTTTGTAGTAGACGTAAAACCTATTGTAAGCAGAAATGACTAGGAAAGGCTGTGATATGTGTGTGTGAGGGTGTGGGGTGTTTTTCTTGTTTGGCTAGTTTTTTTAACTATGTGTTATGTAAGGTCATATTTTCATACTTAGAGTTAAACTGACTGTTATGATTTTCATAAACGGTTTCATCTTTTTTAGTGCCTGGCAGGTTGTAGGTGGAATACGTCTTCCGAAGAACAGTGTGTTGCTACATGAGTTAAAACAGGAAGAAGAGACAGGGAACATAACCTTTCTTCTTCTTTTGCTTCTTGGATCCCTATTTTGTGCCAATTTGGCAAAGTTATATAGCTATTTTGTGGTTGATTATCTGCAAAATGGGTGTATTAATAATTACCGTCTTGCAGAAGTAATTATAAACTGTTTAATACTGATTAATAATTAGAAATGTTTTAATCCCCTTACAGGAAGGGAATTAAATTCAAAGTACTATTATTGCTGTTAATAATGCACAGTGAACTTTTGTGCTTATATGTAGTGGTTTCCTCTTTTATCTATTTCCTCGCTTAACACTTACTTTTTAAATTGAAACTATATTAGGCAAGGTTATTTGGGAGACAGTAGAATGGTGGATGCAAGGGTAAATTTGAAGTAGAGGGTGAGTTAGTGAAGGGAAATGAAGCCAGTGTCTTCATTGTGTCTTACAATAGAATGGAGGAAAGCAGCACAAAAGAACTATTAGTATTAATATGAATAATGACCTATAAATATTCCACTTGTTAACCATGTAATCAATTCTCTGGTCTCAATGGATGTCTATCTTCCATTTTGTATATTTGTATATTATAATTTAAATGCATACATTATAATCACTTTTTTGGCTTACTAGTTTAATGTATGAGAGATTATTCATTTAGCAGTCAGATATTTATTCATTTATATTGGATTGGAATTGCAAAGTCCTTGCTTAGCAGATTTAGTACACTAAGTAGTTATTCCATAGGGCAGTAAGGTTAAAAGTGATATGATGCAGAGGTTTCTAAAGCTGACAGAGGCATCTGGTGCTCAGCTTTGGGTACTACTGGTAGACACATTGTTCAGACAGGTTTCAGCCATAGTCACTCTGTTGGATCCCCTGTGTTGGATGCGTGAGCTCCATACCAGAAGGACATAAATTTGTTTTTAAATTGTAGCCTGATGACACTTGCTGAGTATTTACAGGTTGACAGGCTAAAAATGGAAAGTTAGAACATTTATCACACTCTCCTTGGGGGTAGTATTAGGCAGAACCATGTTCAACAAAATCATTTCATCAGTATGAACTTTTCCTCATCTTTTTTGTCCACCCAACAAGCTTATTCGACTCCAGGCAGACCATGTAAAAGAGGTTTGGGTAAGTGGTTTGTGACAAACATTGATGTAAGAAATCTAGTGTCTCTAGCCTTGCTTTTCCCCAGGTTTTGAATAGGTGCTGTGGTTTAACTCTGGTAGACAGCTGAGCACCACAGAGCCACCTGCTCACTCCACCCACAGGGGATGAGGAAGAGAACTGGAAGAGTAAAAGTTGGTTGCAAGGAAGACAGTTTAAAAGCAAAAGCCATGTGTGTAAGCAAAACAAATTCAGGAATTCACAGAATCACAGAATCACAGAATGGTCAGGGTTGGAAGGGACCTCTGGAGATCATCTAGTCCAACCCCCCTGCCAGAGCAGGGTCACCTACAGCAGGTTGCAATTCATTCACTACCTGCCATTCACTACCTGCCATAGAATTCATTCACTACCTGCCATTGGTGGGCAGGTGTTAAGCAATCTCCAGGAACATAAGGCTTCATCATGCCTAATGGTTGCTTGGGAAGACAAATGTCATAACTCTGAGTGTCTCCACCTCCTTCCATCTTTGGCCAGCTTTTATTGCTGAGCCTGATGTCATATGGTATGCAATATCCCTTTGGTCAGCTAGGGTCAGCTGTCCCAGCTATGTCCCCTACAGCTTCTCGTGCACCCCCATCCTAATCGCTAGGGTCAGAAAAGGCCTTTTGCCTCTGTGTAGGCACTGTTCAGCAGTAACTAAAACAGCCCTGTGTTATTAACACTGTTTTAATGAAAAATACAAAACATAGCTCCATCCAAGCTATTATGAAGAAAATTGACCTTATCCCAGTCAAAAACCGTGCAACAGATAAACTAGACACTGGTTTCCAAAGATACAAATGAGATTAACTTGCCTTTTCCTTTCTTACAAGTAAATGGCTTTCCCAAGTAATGGATCTCTAGGCCATGGAAATCATGATCACACTCAAAAACAAGTAGTCCATTTATATATTTTCTTAGTGAGAAAAATATTGAAAGTTACAGGAAGAAAAAAAAAAAAAAAGGCTAAGAAAAGAATTTTTCACCTTCTTTTACCTCTTGCAATGCTATTTTTTATACCACAGGGCTTCAGCTGCATCTTCAAAACATAATGAGTCTGCTGTAGGCTGTGTGTTGGATTCTGGATATCCTAGCTGTCTAAAATGCCACCAGAGTTCTAGGCAAATGAATATTTCGTGACCATAAAGGTCGATTAGGTAGTCAGAGATATTCACATGCTTGTAGAGATGTAAGAACAGGGGAACATCTGCATAAACATCTGAAAGTGGTCCAGCTGCTGACCCTTGCTCTCACACAGATGTCTGTCAACTCTTCCATCTCAAATATAGGTGCATGTATAAGAATAGTTAGACAGAAAGACATATGGATAGCCACATGTTGGTGGATGGTTGGTTGGATAAAACTAGCACTGAGCAAAGACGTGATTAACTTTGATAGAGATGAAAGCCAGTACTTTTTGAGCCTTGCACATACTGGAAGCTGGAACTCCTCACTGCCATTATCACTGAGGGGACAGCTTCCCCAAAGTGCATCCTAAATTGCCCCATTATCAAACTGTTACAGGACTGTTGTTTTTAGGTCTCCAAAGCCTTCAGCTTCTTTTGGCTCAGAGAGAAAGATAAAACTGTAATAACTGTATCCTACCTACTGGACAATTCAGTTAGAAAGAGAAAGAAGGAAAACAAAGTTTCAGTTTGGAAGGGGACTTAATCATTGCACCTGTAACACTGGTGCAATTTCTCATAGATTTCCGTTACTGGCTGCTTTAATACTGTCTCTCACTCACTCTCTCTTTCTTGCACAAACTTGGCTTTGGTTCCATTTATTCCTTCCCTTCTGATAGACTATAGATCTGTTCATCTGAAGTCATAAATCCTCACTAGTATGATACACAATAGAGATTTAGGGACAACAAAGACTTCAGCATTTTTCTTGATAACATTATCTCCTACCTTTTTAATTTTTTAGCAGAAACATTTTCTGTAAAATTGAAATCCTTTATCTTAAAACCATAGATCTTAGCTGTGACCTTATACCCTTTTAATATGAATAAAAGCCACTACTGAATGCCACCTTTCCTGTTTTGCCTGGTCAGCTTACAGTATTGTCTACTATTTTGTAGTGCTTGAGAAACAGCCATCCTCTGCTTATCCACACTGGTTAATTTTCTTTTTGGTCCTAGAGAGCTTAAAGGAAATTTATTCCACATGGGTCTTTTTGGTTTGTTTGGGTTTTGTGGTTTGGTTTTTTTTTTTCACCGTGAGTTGGGTTATCGAGGTTATCGGAATTATAATCTGGATTTGTTTCATGTCTTTTAGTTAAAATAGTATTACTGAAGTTAAAAACTCGTTTAAAAATATATAACTTTATGTTCTATTTCTACTATTCTGTAGTATTTAATCAAGGGATTCTCAATGTCAGTCTATTTGCATTTATATTGCACTTTTCAAGAAGGTACTTTATAAAACTTTTTTTTTTTTTTTTTAGTGAAATAGAATAAACTATCAGCTAAACTGATAAAAAAAGAACAGACAAGTCAAATTTGAGAAGTTTCAGCCTGTTTCCTTCATGAAATTCATGTATGAGACACTGCACAGGTTTACAAGGTTTTGCACATTTTCCAGCTACAGAAAAATACTGTGATTCACAGACTTATAAAAAAACCCCAACAATATTACCATAAACTATAAAAATTACCTTTGATACATCAGCAGGTTTTGTTTTGTTTTGTTTTCTTGTTGCGTGTTACATGTTATGTTACATATATGGTATAGTTTCTTACTTTTTTTTCTAGATTTCAAATAATTTTCCTTCTTCAAAATAAATCTCAACTAACACATCATGTTCTCTTCTCCACTAGATAATTTGAGAATGATGAAAGGGAATGCTACAATTTACAAAACTGGATAAACACATTTTATGACCACCTATTTTAGTACAGCTTTTCCAGAATTCCACTCAAACAAACATTCACGGAAGTTCTCATCTAACTTTCAAGCAAATGGTAATGTTTCACATCTTATAATGTTGCTAATTCACAGGGCATATTAATCTGGGCTAATAATTAGCACAGGATGTCCTAACATATTGCATTAAACATAGGATAACACATTGGTTGCTAACGTATCTCATTCACCCTTTTTTCATTCTTTTCTTAGGAAAGGGAGGACACGAGACCACTGAATAAAGAGGATACCAGTCTGTCTTGCACAACATATGCAGTTAAAGTGGAAGTAAGGCAGTGGCTTGTATTTTTTAATGTAAAGAATTCAAAGGACTTAGAGTCCTGTGAATTTATAGTTTCAGGTGTGATTCATTGGACTTTAAATAGATATATACAGAGCAGACATTTTCATCTGAGCTAGTCACTGCATATTCTCTCCATAGTAAATGGAGAGAAGTAATCACATCCAAGGCATGATTCCTCTCATTTTAAAGCAGGGATCTAAAACATGCTGTGAAGCACATAATTCTGTTCACTGGCTGTAAAGACAGATTACCTAAGGTGCAGACATCGTTGTATGTATTTAAAGCTAGAAAAAAGCTAACTTTTAATTAACTAAATATGCAAAGATATTTCTTCTCTGACTTTAATATATATATATATATATATATATTTAGGCATACCTCAAATTTTTATGGATATCAAAAATATTTATTCCTATTTATTTTTTGTTTAAGTACTTCTGTAAATCTCACAGATGCCTACCAGTTTTTGATTCTACCAATTCCTAAATAATTCTCTCAATCTGGCCTGGAAAGATTTGTTATAACCTTCCTCATTTTGTGTCTTAGTATTTCATATAATTTAAAAGTCCCTCCAGGCTGTGAAATGTCTCCAGCTTAAAGTATTGGGATATTTTCCCCAGAAATGTCAGATCTAGAGCTGTTTGCTCCAACACACATTGGCTTCAACAATACCACACTATTTCCAGCACTGAGAAAAAGAGAAAAAAAATCTTTCACATAATAAAAATATTTGAGGTAACGCATATAAGATGGAAAAAGAAGTGCCTGAATTGTGGATTTTAAAATAATAATAAATATAAATGTATATGTGGAGGGATTGTTTTGTTTTGTTTTGTTTTCTTTTTTTGTTTGTTTTGTTTTTAAACAAAACAATCGTCAACAACAACAAAAAAAACCCAAAACAATAACAACAGCCCTCCACAAACAAGAAGTGACAAAGCAAACAGTGCCTGGAATCCCAGCTTTCTTTTTATGCATATTCCCCTATGTGCAGCTTCTTAAGTGTCCATTTGTTTGCTATGGTAATTTATGTCATTCTGTATTGTATTATACACCTAATGCACAGCTGGTCTCCTAATGTAGATTTCTTCACTCTTGCTTCCACATAACCCTTCTTTGCACCAAGTACTTATCTTTACAATTATTTTCCATGGTCTCTGATTCTCTAGGCAGCATAATATTTCTGGCTGCCAAGCTGCTGGAGCAGCCTGGGCACATTCAAATCCAAATGTTAATGTTTTCTACTTCCTACATGAGTAAAATGGGAATTTTGATTCTTCTAAGCATACAGCTTGTTGTTCAATGTTGTTCGGTACCATACCAAACAGTAGCACTGAGAAAACTTATGAAAAAGAGAAAGATATGGGGTGTTACTGTTTTTTGTTTTCAGGTTCTTTGGTTTTTTTTTTGTTTTTTTGTTTTTGGTTTTGTTTTGTTTTGTTTGTGTTTGGGTTGGTTGGTTTTGTTTGTTGGATTTTGTTTGGGTTTGTTTTTGTTTTCATTTTTGTTTAATCAACTTGTGTTGCAAAACAGTTACACAGAAAAAAGTAGCAACTGTTTCTTAACCACCTTCTTGGGACTGAATGGTGTCATTTCAGAACAATAAAAACAGCTTGCAAAAGCCCCACAAGCATTAGTCTGAGCATTGTACCAGAGTTAGCTAGATATGGACAACCAAACAATTGGAGGGCTAGAAATGGCTAGACATCAAGATTTTTATGTATTTACCTTTTGTTGACTTTGTAAAGATTTCAGTAGGAATCTGTGAATCTTGGAAGGCATTCCACAATTCATGGATCAGAATTTCTCTACATTTGATGTGTTGTGTAAATGTACTGGTGCTAAACTTGAAGTGGACTGAATGTACAGCAGAGGTCAGAAAGAACTAAATACCCAGGTATCTACAGAGTGTCTCAGATGGGTTAGTGAACTTGCCCTGACCACACAGCCTCAGTTACAGTAGCAATGACGCTGGAAAAAAGTCAAAGAAATCAGGCATGGTTTTTAAAGCCAGACGTAAGTCAGAGTGAATTCTCCATTGAGCTATTTGAAAAGGAGTCCTTAAGAGCTTCTTATACCATTCCAACTTGTAAAGACTCCAGAGTAGACTGTGGATAGAAGAGTTTGAGAATAAAGAGCAACAGTAGTCCTGCTTCCTGCTACATGAACCTTTAGAAGGTGTGGTAGCTTCTCTAGGACTTTAAGGTTATTCACAAAACTTCTGTTTGACAAAATGTAGGAAAAAGGCTTTGCATACTGAGAGTTAGAACAAGCACATCTAGAACATAAAACTGACAGAACACAGACCAAAGAAAGAAGTCCAAGAGACATCATGCTTCCTTCCATTTCTTCCTTCTTCCAAGAGCTTGTGTGGGTCCTCACAGGAGATACCCTTATATTTACATCAACTTTTTATACAGATTTTCTAAGGGCTGCTTCAAAGAAGCACAATAAACAAATCAAAGGGGGCCAGGGAGCACCCCCACCACCAAGCACCACCAAGTGCGGTAATTGTCTCAACAAAGGCCCTGTAGAAAACTGTTACTTCTTTTTGGAAAAAAAGCAAACCAACCAAAAACCCCAGACAAAGCACTTAGGAAGTCCCATTTCTCCCCTGTCCCCTTAAGGTGATATAAAAGCCCAGGAAAAAGAAAATGCACCCCCCTTAAATCTGAGAAGTGATTGAGCACCTCCAAAATGTGTACCCCAATGGGTGAAGAAAAGCATGAAATTCATGACTTTGCTGTCTGTGCTGTGTTCTCCTGCTACCCTGAATTACTCTTCATTTTGGCTAATATACTGTTGCTTGCTAAGATCATCACTAACTGAATGCTTTTCCACCATCTGTCTAAAAAGGCAAGAAAAGTAATGAATAGGTTAAGACATCCTCTCACCCCTAGAAAATGCCCTTTCCAGGTCAAGGTTAGAGTCAGAATGGCAAGAGGTGTGTGCTATGGGAGCTTGTTTCTGTTGTAATTGCTGGCAGACTAAGCAGACCTGAGCCTCTAGGGATGTCGATCCATCAGTGATAAATTGATAGAAAACATTCTTGAAAAGTTTGTTTTGCTGCCATTATGCTAATATTTGCTTAGTGGATATGAGTTTTGTGTGAAACGCCTGCAATCCAGGGGAGAATGAGGCACTTTAAATTAATAAATAACAATAACAATGATGACATCAGGGTCAAGAGAAAGAATGGCTGATGAAAACAATCACCTGCGCCCAGCCGGAGCATGAGAGTGAATCCAGCTTGATGTGCACTGGGGAATTCTGGGAATTTAACAATTAAAGGCTGTTTCTCCAGAGAAGAGAGGGCTCCATCTTCCTCGACATTGCTAATGAAGTGTAATTCATTTTACCTCTTCCCCACCTTTCAAAATCAAAGTTCAAGAGGCCGTAGCAGGCAAATTTCAAAGGAGAGGCATGCATACCTCTTGCAATGCTGCTCATGCTCTTTAGGGAATATCCTCATGTTCTATTAATTATTGTACTTCTCTGGCATTATTATTCATGGACTAGCATCTCAAAATACTTGACTTAGCAGTGGTTCTGGAACTAATACTAATAAGTACAAGGCTGTGCTTTGGGTGAAACATGTTTTTTTCTTATGGGTACAACGGAGGGTAGTACTTTTCCTTGCAATTCAGCCAGATTTTTTTCGCATCTGTGAGCAGAAGGCAGCCATTTGGTTAATTATATTGGTTTCAATATTTCAGAGGCAGCATTGGGAGCATATAATTGGGATGCTGGTGCAGCACCCATATACAAACAATCCCAAGTGGTGTTGCTGCCATATAACCAGCAGATTATCAGCAGACCGAAGTGTGAAGAGACAAAAAAGTCATGCCCTATTGACAAAGATATGAACCAAGCTACTTAGTAGAGGTAACAAGCTACTTTGTAGGTTCACAAAAAGGTAACCATAGCTGCGTGCAGACTTTTTCAGGAGGCAGACTGTCAAGCCATCCTGCCACAGCACTTGCTTGGACATGAGCCCAAATTGCATTGAAGTATTGGTATCTCAGACTGTGGAGGTGTTGTGGTTTAACCCCCGCTGGCAACTAAGCACTACACAGGCACTTGCTCAGTCTTCCCTGTTGGTGTGAGGGAGAGAATTAGAGGAGTAAAAATGAGAAAACTCATGGGTTGAGATAAGAACAATGTAATAATTAAAATAAATTATAATAATAATATTATTAATAATAATAACATTAATAATAATAAAAAATGTAATTAAAAGGAAAATAATGAAGAGAGAGAAATAAAAGCTAAGAAGGACAAGCGACGCAAATGAAAACAATTGTTCACCACCAACTGACCGATGACCAGCCATACCCTGAACAGTGACCTCCCCGCTAAACTTCCCCCTAGTTTTATTGCTTAGCATGATGTCATATGTTATGGAATATCCCTTCGGTCAGTTGGGGTCAGCTGTCTCAGCTGTGTCCCCTCCCAACTACTCGTGCACCCCCAGCCTGCTTGCTAGTGGGGTGGTGTGAGGAGCAGAAAAGGTCTTGATGCTGTGTAAGTACTGCTCAGCAGTAACTAAAACATCTCTGAATTACTAACACTGTTTTCAGCACAAATCCAAATCGTAGCCCCTATGTAAAATCCAAATTGTATCTTCTACTCTGAAGACAAATAACTATCCCAGCCAAAACCAGCACAGGACATCATTGGGAAAAATAACTAGCGAGAGACAAGGAATTAATATCATCGTTTGCAAGGAGATTTCGGACCTGCTAAAGCTAAAGAAACTGGCATTCACAGCTTGAACGGCTGGAAGAAATTCTCTTTGGAAAGTCCTTGACATTAAACTAGTTTGCTCTGCAGAACTGAAAGGCCAAAGAATCAATGTTTTAAACCTGAGTGAATGAAAATAGGCTTTAAAAAATACATATTCTTTTCATGGTTTTAAGCAACTAAAGATCTTCAAAGTAAAAAAGAACAAGCTCTGTATTTAACTGTGGTGGTTTCTTCTGCCTGCCTCATCTCATTTTAGAGACTCAGGAAACCTGGAACTTCAGTCTCACTTAATTAAATATTTCTAGTTAAATTGGAAAATTTTCCCACCTGGATTTTGGACATTGATGATGTTTGTTCAAGCTGCATACTAGGCTCTGAAAGGATCTCCAACTCCGAGATTTTCCATGACATAAGGATATTCTCCTGTAGGACATTTTAGTCTTTCTTAAACATGAAACTTGCTTTGTTATCAAATTAATTAATTTACTAACCGATGCTGAACTATGTATCTTATACTTTTAAGAATTTTAAATAGGTAAACATTCAATTTTTATTAATTTAAAAATAATTTAAAGTACATTAAAAGTTTAAAGTAATTGTTAATTTGAAAAATAGGCAAGCATTCTGCTATCATGCAGTTAACTGGATATAACCCTAACATGAACTGCACTGCTAGGAGAGAACAATTCCTTTTTTATTCTAAAAGAATGTAGTTTCTTACTCCGACTACTTAATGAGTATACTTTATATATATATACACATATTTATAAATTTTGGCAAGAAAACAAGGAAGAAAAAAACCTTCTTAGCTTTTGACTGATCCTGGCATTTCCTTTACTTATTGGATAACAGTGTGAAGAGCAGATTGCAATGTTTAACTGTCTAATATATGCTGCAAAAGATTTCGTTGATACTGCCATGCTGAATTGTTAACCATTAAAAGTTTTTTGTATTACACGGATTTCAAACAAGGTGGAATATATGTTACACTTTATGTATACATATGTTGTATATATAAAATGAAACAGGAAGTACAATTTGATGACATATAACATGCTGTGTATTTGTGGAAAGTATATGACAATTAATGCTATGGTTTTAGAACAACGTATGCTGTTATAGCTTTAATTCCAAAAATATACACACTCTAATATGCTAGTTGTCATCCCAGAAATATACGTGCTGTGATAGTTGTCATTACAGAAATATACATACTGTGATAGCTGTCATTGTGAAATACATACTCAGTAATAGATGTCAGCAATGAAATATAATAATAATAATAACGTCTAGCTATTTTTCATCACTGGTCCAAAAGAGCTTTAAAAATATAGTATCATGCCCAATTTTCAGCTGGAGGAACTCCTGTCCAGAGAGGATAAGTGATTTGCCCAAGGTCACGCAGCGGACCCGTGGAGGTGGGAACAGAATGCAGATTTCTTCTCCTCTGGCCTGGACATCTCATCAAAATCACTCTGTATTTGAAAGAAATGGATATTTTCTCACAGTGGGACTTGAGAATGTTTAGAAACCGGTAGGACTGGCTGGGCACCTTCCAGAATCAAGGCTCATTCCCCTTGAACAGAGATAACAGAACAATTCACAACAAATCATTTATCTGACAAATTAGCTTCCTTCTACTTCCCAGCAGATCACAGCCTTCTCAGATTTATTTGCTATCTGAAATGATTTGACAGACTTTTCTGCCTTATTTTTTTTTATTATTAAGTCTGTAGAGATACTGTGATTTTTTTTTTTTTCTGGTGTTTAAACTCGGTGGTTATTTGCAATTGGTGAGAGAAATTTCATAATCTTAATACTGTCTTCTTGACTGGGTAAAAGAGCAAGAAAATCTCACTGAAAATATTTCTATCTTTAAAATTATTACTGCTAATAGTAATAAGTGTTTGATAAACACATTCTTGGCAGGAAGCCTCAGTGTCTTGAATGTTCATAGAAAAGTGGGTATCAGATAAATTAATTCACGCAGAAATTCACATAAGTTTTTTTACAGTGTTTGTTGGATTCCAGAAATTAGATATATTAACTCCTAGGATTATTCTGCACACACAAAAAAAAAACCCTGATGCAATTAGGAGCATTCAGTACAAGAAATACTAGTATCAGAACATGAATGTGTGAAAGCTGTTAGAAAAAATAATATGATTTGGTAATAACAATGATGCCATTACAAGCCTTGGTCATTGTGCAAGGCACTGCACGCTCATAGCATGGGATGATATATTTATTCAAAATAATTTTTGAGATGTGGGTATTTTTAGCCAATGATTTTTGTTTCCATGCAGAATACTGCTGCCAGGTGAATTATTTACAGAATAGAAGTAGAAGTCTTACTCTCTTGGGACTGTAACAGTGTACATAAAGGACACGTTCAAAAGGCCACAAATTTCCAAAGTAAATACCTGGACAATCTGCAGGGAGGAAGTTTGAGTAGCAATTGATCTACAAAACGGTTTTATGTAGTTTCTATAGAACTATTTAGATCCAAATCTCATTCTTTGCCCTTTTCCATCTATGTGCAATTTAGTAATGACTGAAGACAACCTTGAGATAATGAGTAATTCAGCCAAAAACTTACTTCAGCTTTTTCTTTTCCGCCTTCTCTCTTTAATTGTGCTAAAATTCTGAAATTCTTATTAGTACAGATTAAAAGCATGTACTTGCATTCTGATATAGACAATGATAACATGAGACTAATACATTACAGTGGAAGGTCATCAAATATTGTATGAAGTAATGAAGGCAGAAGAATTAAATACATATGTAAATGTTACCACCAGCAGTAATTATATAATTAAAATGCAGACATAATGGGGAAAAAAAGCCCCCTAAAATGGAAAAGATTAGCATATTCCCACGTTAAACTCCAGAGAAGCTAGAATCTAGAACAGTCAAGGAAAATTTTGCTCAAATAAAGAAGGAGAAAATTCAGCAACACTTTTAAGTTTCCTGTGCTCTCCTTCTCCTAGGGCTGTTCAGCAGTGTCCTAGCAAGCTCATAATAGACCTATTTGATCTTTGGAGACTATGGGAACTGCAGTTGGGAAGTTATGCTGGGAGAGTACTGCAAAGCTTTTTTTTTTCCAGCAACTTTTTGCTCATCCATGTTGATGCGTAGGGTCTAAAATCTTGATTTTCTCCTAGAAAATCAAAATCTGTACAGCACACGAACACGAACACTGGACACAACCCTAACTGACAAGTGAGCTAGGCAGCTTTCAGGTCTAGTGGGAAAAAGAAAGAAAAAAGAGGGGGAAACAAAAAACAAAAGGGTTGATCAGACATTTTCTCAACTCTGCTGTGAGTAATATTCATGCAAGGCCATGCTAGCTTTGCACCTGGTTTTCTCATTTTCTATTCAGCTTGTCACATTTGTTTACAATTTGTCTTATTTTGTCATTTTCTTTGTGCCTTCTACCCTATGCCGAACACATTTGGAATTTATTTGCAATTCAAGAAATGTGTTGCTGGTGAAGTGGGACAGTTTTTGATGGGTACCCCAAAGGGAAAGGAAAAGACTTCTTCTGAGCATAGCAGAGGTGAAAGAAGTGAGACAACATGTTGGGTAGAATCAAAATATTCCCCCTCGCTCTTCAATTGCAGTAAGGGGAAAGCATTTAATGCTTACAAGTTTAATCCTCATATGACAGGGAAGGGACAAATTTGCACAGGAGGGGAAGAAGGGTTATAAAATCCCTCTTCATCTGCTCATATCTTTGACAATAACCTAGCATGGTCTTTCATGGAATTGGGAAGAACCTGGTACAGGCCCTTACTTTTCCATGTATCTGGCATATAAGAAAAGACCAGAAGTTCTATATTTTAATATGCTAACATTCAGCTATACAGTGGATTTTCTGAGAGACTTAAATATGTTTGTTTTGAAATACTGTTCTGCCTGAAAAAGAAGAAGAAAGAAACCAACAAAAAACCCAACAAACAACCCAAACAAGAAAAAAGAAAAAAAAAAAAGAGTATAGAATTAAGGGGAAAAAACACATGAAGCCTAATTCATGATGGTATTAATTCATTTGAAGTCACAAGAAATATGCCAGTTTACACCAGCTATGGGTCAGGCCCATAGAATTTAATATGTTCTAAAATAATTTGGAAACTGTTTCTATTAACTTGCTTCTCTGGCATATGCTAGATTTCAGCAAAGAACTGCTTTGTTTTTAGAGTTTATTTTAGGAATTAGTCACGGATTTTATTATTGAATATAAAGGTTACCAGATCTATAATGTAACATGGTAAATGAAGTGGGAAGTGAATTCATGTTTGGTAATTTCCCACTTTAATTAGTATGCATTAAAAATGGTACTTTGCTCCATATTACCTTTTTTTGTATACTGTAATAATATTGAATTTACACAAAAGCCTGTTTTGGTGTGTATTTGCATTGTTTTAACGCTGCGTGCACATGAAACATGAGGCTGGTGGAAGGGTTGCTTTACAGGGTCATTGGAAAATTGTGGCCTTGGCCTCCTGTGTTCGTTCCTATCCATCTTTTTGTGAGGGCTGTGGGGGGGGAGGGTGTCACCTCCAGAGCCCGTGGCCATGTGCCAGTGAGGCTTAGTGCATTCTTTCCCTCTGAATTTCTTCTGCACGTTCAGCTGGTTAAATTATGCTTCCCTGCTGTTAGCTTGATCCAAACCTGCAGAAGTCAATGAAAGACTCACACCTATTTCAAAAAGGACCAGGCCCTCAATTTGCTGTTGGTGATTTCACCCCAGAAGTGGCTTCCCTGTCTTGTTCTGAGTTTATCACTTTGCAGAGTCCTTCACATACTTGGCAATTTATTCAGATTAAAGACACTACAGCCCCTCTGCTCTCTCCATTTACATGTCAGTGAAAGTACCCTTACATCATGCTATGCATAGCAACATTAATTTAGCTGTGCAAGGCAACGGAGATACTTTTCCGGCTCCTTCTCCTTCTTTGCAGTCATCTCTTAGCCCTAATTTTAGGAAAACCAGTGTGCTAAAGAAAATGAGACTTCCTGAGTTACCTTCGGTATTGCTCTTAACACTGCACTTTGCAAACCATTCCTGTTTCATACCAGCTGAAGCATGGACTGCACTGGTACCTTCAGTGATAAACTCCTCCATGGAGCAGAATGCATCACAAGGAGAGAGAACTTCAGTATGTTGTTGGGTACCTTTCTGTACCAAAAGGTAATTCATCTGCTCATGAATGTGTGTGAGAGGTCCAGAAAACAAGCCTGGATTTTAAAAGGTGACTCAAATAAATTTAGTGTTATTTAAACATGTGGTTTTGTTTCTGCAGAGTAGATCTAGCTAAGTTAAGGTATGTGTATTTGTATGTATTTTATACATATATATACACATACATGCATATATATATATACATTTAAATATATGTGTATATTAAAAAATCTTTGAATTAAAAATATCAGGAAAAGTATGTAACACATTATATAATGTATCATATGTTTATAATATCATTTAGTATATATTTAGTGTAGTGTAAATAGTGAAAAGAATAGTGATTGCTTATCAATATTACCACTGTTTAGTGTTACTGTGATGGTTGTTATATTATTATTATTATTACAGTACTGTTAGAGCATCTATTTTACTTCCTGATCCCAGAACAGCTATTTTTAGTTCACTTAAATGAAGATATATGAAACAGCTGAAGATTCATAAAGTTACAGAAGGATGAGCATGAATGATTTGTGATAGCAAAATAGTTTAGCATTAACCAACAGAGAAATAAGAAACAGAGGTCCTATGAGGCGAGTGGGAAATACGCTCTGGAAGTCACCAGTGCAGAGACCTGCAATTTGCCCCTTCGATATATAGAGCTGAGAAAAACAGGACTGCAGAACACAGTTCAATGTGGAATGGGAACAGCTATTTTGTTGAAGTCTATTGCTGGTTTTTACTGAAAAGTCAGGGATTGATTTAATAAGAAGTCCAAATTTAGAAAGGAAAAAATAAGTAAAACCTAAATGGAGGAAAATACCTAAATCGACAGTAAACTGAGAGAGTCACGCCAATCCCTTGTCTCAGTTCTATATCCCTATATATCCTTTGGAGAACTATCATCTAGCAAACTCAAAAGAGAAGAAAGTGATCTAATCCAGACCCCATTTCTTGAGATTGAGTTTCCCTTAATAGTAAAGACAATAGCAATATAATATTGTTAAAAATCTATGTTGTGCTACTGAATGATGCAACTTTCAACTCATAGTTTAGCAACAAATGAGCAGGGTTAAGGTGGTTTCACATTGCCATTTTTTTTCTCCCAACCACTGGGCTAAACCAGGGGGTGCAGAAGATTTCAACATCATTTTGAGATGCCTGGATGAATTAAACGTACCCTCCTTTTGGTGCAATACGGGCTGCAACACTGTCCAGAAACATTTAAACACTAGTTCTTCATCTAATACAGAAATTATTGTGCTCTTCTAGGTCTGCATTACACTGGAGGTCAGCAATGATAATCCTAAGAGCTTCTACTAGTTTTAAAATACACGATTCACCTGCTTATCTCTCTGCTTCTATATCCTTGTCATATTATGGGGGGTACTCTGGGGAACACCTATACAATCTCAAAAATATCTATCTGCATTGACTTTTTTTTGTTTAATAATGAAATGATTTAATCTGTAATTCACAGCTATTTCACTGATTCTATTCTTTCCCCATAAAGCAAACTAAAACAGAAAAGCAATTTTTTATTTTTTTTTCCCAAAGCCCCCCCTAGCACTTTACATTATGATTTTCTTTCTCAAAAAATAAAACAGCTCATTCTTTTCCTTCTGACCTGAGTATTTCTACCTGCTGTTGGGCTCAGACCCAGGTATTTCCTACCCTGCTAACTTATGTTTTGTTAATTTCCTTTCCTGTCTCTCATATGATACTTATCACTTCAGCTATGCTTTATCTGCCATTTAAACCACAGTTCCTTATTTGATTTCTCTTTTTATCAAGCACATGTTAATTTCCTTCTCTCGTCCTCTGTGTCACTGCCTCTCCTTTTCTTTAACAAAATCCTCAGTGCCAAAAGTTACGCCTTTGCTCCTGAGCACTAGGATATTTTACAGAACTTTCCCCCTCCTCCCTGCTTCAGACCTATCCGTCTTTATCTTTCACTGAACAACAGCACAGCAAACTGACTGTGATTCAACACAGCTGAATGATTGATGCTCTCCAAGTCCTGAGTTTCTTTTCCTCGTTTATTCATACAGTCACCCGTCTGAGTTAAGGGTTTCGGTTGGTACCTGCCATGGTGACTAGAAAAACAAGGGTAAGCTGCCAAATCCAGCGACTGTTTTCTTGTTCTCATATTGCATTTCCTTATCGGTTGTGACAATGTGCCACAATTAATGATAGCAGAAATACCTATGTTTGATACCATATGCATCATACTTAGTGGTGATGGATTAGCAATCAAGAAAATTAATTCTGCCTTTACAAAGTAACATCTGAACTTTGAAGTTAGGCAAAAGCTTTATAGAACAGCGCAGATAAAAAATTCTCCTGGAAATGGGATAGCCGTGTTTCCATTGTACCTACATAATTTGTTCTGGACAGAGCCCAAATAGGATGGTATATTTCCCAAGAAAATGCAAGGATCACTTACAAAAAAAAAATATTGAGTTTCAGTAGCTCTGTGACTCTCAGGAAACACTTTAAATATTAAACCAGTCCCAGTGAGTAGGAGTCCCAAAAGGGGTTCAGGACAGCAGAATTTGATGCCAGGAACACATCCAGATCTCCTGGATGACCTTGGATAAATATCTGGAGTTATTCTTAGCCATAGTTTTTAATCTATAAATATCTACCTAAGAATACTATCTAACTAAGAATACTATCTAACTAAGAACTAAGTAAGATTAATTTTTATCTTATTTCAGACAGGTACAAGCTAGATGTTACCATTGCAGGCGGTCATTCCTCATTGTCTTTGTAACCAGTAATTTGGGGAGGGCATAGCATATATATTTGCCAGATTTTATACATGCATTTGAGGATGAGAGAGATCTAATCCTAGACTGCAATGACTGTATTAACTAAATCTCCATTGGTTATTAATGCTGAGGGCTACTTCCTCCAATGAAGACATTCATCTTTCAAGCATCTACACCTATGGCATGAACCTCAATTGTTGTATCTTTATTTAGGTATCTCTAAAACGAGAGCAACAACTTGCTTTATTAGATATAAATAGAAACATATGCACACCAATGCAACAAATAAACTGATGGGGCAACATCCAGTCTTTTCTTATTATAAACAGTATTTTTCAAATAAACTGAAGACTGTGTTTATGCTGGAAGTTTTGAGAAGCATCACAAAGGGTTTATATTGTGACACAAAACTGGTATGAGTGAGAAGAAAGTTTTCCACAGAGAAAAATATATGCCTGAAGGTAGAAGACCAAACAAGTAAATATGACGCTTCAACAAATAGAAGGACACCTCTTCTCCTTCAGATGAGAGTTTGGGAATGGTATTACATGAAGATATAAAGCCCTTTAACACACACTAACAGGAGAATTGCAGGCTTTAAATGTTTCATATGGTTTGACTTCATGTATATATTTATTTATTTAATAAAAAGTAATAAAAAGGCATGGGTCTGAAATATTTAGGTGTACTTTTTTTTTTTTTTTTGGTCATATAAATGTTCTGTTTCTTTTCCCTTTCTGACATATTTATTTAGTCAGAGATTGCTTTTATATAGACAGACTATGGTGATTAGAAGTTTCTAAAGGAGTTTCCATTCACTATAAATACTGATAGTTTTAACCTACTGAAAGGTTGTTTATAGCAGTTTATTTTCATAACCATAGCACATAAGTCTGGCTTTTAGAAACAGCAGGGCTGATAAACCATGAAAGAGTAATTTATGGAAGATCCTGTAACCTGGATTGCTGGAAAGAAGGGGAAGTAAAGAATTTTAAGAAATGACCACTATTGATCGCCTCATACAGTGGATGGCATTTTGCCTTCATCTTCAGGATAATTGGACTGGGGGATTACAAATCCATAGCAATAGAAAGCTTTCCTTACTAGACAGTTAATGCACCATAAATCAGCTAGTAGGAATAGCTCCTGTGTTGCAGTCTGAGTATGTTTTCATTCAGCTCATTTGCACTTCAAAGATGAAGTCGATAATTCAGCTCCAAGTAGGTGCAATTGGAGGATATTTACCTTTTGTAGAATATGAATACAAGCTGAGAAAATACCTAAATTCATTTGCACAGGACATTACCGGTCAGAGTCTGCTACTCAGACAAGCAGCCCAGCTTCCAACTGAAGTCAAGAGGTGAGCTTGTAGCTGCTCATAAATCCCTCAAGGTCTGTGTGCTTTGGCTAAACAATGTTTACTTACTATTGGTGATCAATTGTTTTTTGCTTAAGAGGTAAGCATAGCCTTTGTCTTTTAAATGCTATATAAGCAGTCCCTTCCCTGTCTTATCTCTGGCAGGGTGACTGGAGGTAGGTGCCTTGAACCCAGTTTGTGCAGTGTCCCTCAGAGGGGAGTAGGGAAGGCAACTCTAGGAAGGCAGGAATGACCTCCTTAAATCATGTGTCAATGTTAGATAAACTTCACCTAGGTTTGAAATCAAGGAAACAGAGTCATCAAGGAGGGAAAAAAATAATTGAAGATGATTCTTCTTTTTCACCCAGCATTTTATGGTATTTCTTCCAAATAAAACTCCCATCATAGCAGCAATGAAGAAAATCCTTATTTTGTCTTTCCTTCTGCCTTCCCTCCCACACATACACACGCTCACACACACACATATTAGATTACTTAGTCTTGCGCAGTACTTGGACAATATTATATTGCCATGCACTTCTCTGTGGGGTTTTTTTCCACCCTATATTATGTCTCAGAGCACAAAGAAATATGCATTCTTTTCAGTGCAGCTTGCAGCTTTGAATGAAGTGAATGTATAGACAACTTTATCATTCCCATCTGGCTCCATTTTCTACTCTGCTGAAAAATGGAATTGAATCCAGGTTGGGCAGAAATGGTCTGAAGTATCATCTCCAACAGAAGATGAGGAGGGATTTTTTTCCTCTGTGGTGATGCTTTTCAACATTGGAATGTTTCTCAGGTTTAGGGGATGAGAAGGAAGATGAGAATGGGACTTTATTTCATATTTTACAGATGGGAAATTAAGCTCTTCTGTTCAAACACCATACCTTTATTTCAGAACCCGGCTCTGCACCAGTACAATCTGAAGGTCACTTCAGTCATTACAGCTGGTATCCGAATATTAGTTTTCAACAATCTGTTCTATTTTCTGGCCTTTAAAACTTTTTCCAGGAGAGCTATCACCCCCAGTGTCAAGAAATCAAACTTCCTGGCAATGAACTTGTTTTTCTTACCAACTATGTAAGCAACCCTTTTTGAATAATCCTCTAACTCTCCCAAGAGCTCAAGGTCACAGCTAGAAAACCTCAATACTGTACTCCCATTACTTCAATAAGAACAATCCAGTTTATATTGGAGTGAAAGTACTGCCTGTGTCAGGAAGTTTCCCTTAAGAAACAAAAATGGACAAGTAAAGGAGACAAATTTTCTGCTAGCATGACATCAGTGGATTACTGGGCAGAGGACCTTGCCTAATAGATATCTAGGAAGGAGATAACTATGGGTCAGTCACTCCTAGCTGGGCACAGAAGAGGAAGGAATTCAAGCTTTGGGGAAAAAAATACCAAAAAAAAAAATAGCAGAAATTATGCACTATCCATCTTGAGCCTCTGAAGAAACTAATGCCTATTGAGAACATAGTTTCAACGCCATTGGGTTTGACAGGATGTGGGTGGCATGCTTAGATATCGCTGTGGAATGTGGTTTTGAAAAGAAACCCTGGGAAGTCTCAGGAGGCTGAGTGAGTAAGTAATATGCAAGTCAGTAAGGTGCCAAAAGAAATGCAGTATTACTTGAAAAATATTCCATCATCTCTCAGACATTGTTACATACCCTAAATCTTTGAAACTATTTTGATACATGTATTTTCTTCCACATATGTCTGCATCATTCCAGGCACAACTCAGCAGACCTGTTTTTAGTGAATCTAGACTATGTGGATATGTAGCCATTTGACTCAATCTCTCTTCTGCATCTTTTCCAGGTAGATACCAAAAGAGGACATAAGTACCCATATTATATCAACCAAAATCAGATTAATTTGAAGTAATTTTGAATCAAAATGGTGTAAATATGACAAGTAACTTTATCTCCAAAAGAACAATCTATTTTATTTTCAGGATTGAGATTGCGTAACTATGAATTGCTGTTCAATTGAGTGGCTTTCTGTGGCAGAGTTTCTACTTCTTCGGTAAACCAAAAACCACAGTTTTAATCTAATCCCTGTTTGACCGAGATGCCCACATCAAAAAGATAATTTCATATGTACAAGATGTTTGAAAAAAGCCCCCAGACTGACAGCTTCCTCATAGTCCACATAAAAAATGGAAGATCAACTAGCCTGTTATTCCTACAAACTTTTTGGCAGGGCTCATTTCTGAGACAAAACTTAATGTTAATTCAAGAGCAAATCTAGAAGCCTTGGATACTGAAACGTATCTTCTGGCTACTTGTGATGGGTAATATTTGGATGGACTGAGAATAGCCCTGAGGAAAAGGACTTGGGGGTGCTGGATGATGAGAAACTCAACATGAGCTGGCAAAGTGCGCTTGCAGCCCAGAAAGCCAACTGCATCCTGAGCTGCATCAAAAAAAGTGTGGACATTGGGTCAAGGGAGGTGACTCTGCCCCTCTACTCTGCTCTGGTGAGACCCCACCTGGAGTACTGCATCCAGCTCTGGGGCCCTCAACATAAGAAGGACATGTACCTGTTGGAGTGGGTTCAGAGGAGGGCTGTGAAGATGATCTGAGGGTTGGAACACCTCTCTCATGAAGACAGGGTGAGACAGGTGGGGTTCAGCCTGCAGAAGAGAAGACTCAGGGGAGACCTTATAGCAGCCGTCCAGCACTTAGACAGGGCCTACAGAAAACCTGGGGAGGGACTCTTTATCAGCGAGTGTACTGATAGGATGAGGGGTTACGGTTTTAAATTGAACAAGGATAGATTTAGACTAGACATCAGGAAGAAATTCTTTACTCTGAGCGCGGTGAGGCACTGGAACAGGTTGCCCAGGGAAGTTGTGGATGCCCCATCCATGGAAGTGTTCAAGACCAGGCTGGATGGGGCTTTGAGCAAGATGGTCTAGTGGAAAGTGTTCCTGCCCGTGGCAGCAGGGTTGCAACTAGATGATCTTTAAGGTCCCTTCCAACCCAAAGCATTCTATGATTGTATGATTCTATGATTTCACTGCTCATCAGGCATTTTTTCCAGTGGTACTGTGACAAAACTTGGAGGAAGGAATGGAACAAATATAGGCTGGCTGGCAGATTATTAATAATTTACATAAGAATTCAACTGCCTGATGTGTCTTTTTAATGATCTTAACTGATCATCCCCAGTGTACTGTTGTGAGAAAATAGTCGGGCAATACATTCTTCTAACCACCATTATCTCCCCCTATGTGATACATGCTCAGAGCTCCAGGTATAAGCAGATCTATATCCCGTTCTGCAATACTTTCTATTCAAAAGGTCTTATAACCTGTAGTGGTTACGGTTCAAGTTCTGGGTAAGAAAGCCCTCTCCAGAGTTATCCCTAAGATAGACTGATTGTCCTTAGAGCTTCAGTCCAGCCAGGGCCAACTCAGCCCAGAGCTTCATGGTGCTTCGCAGTCTCAGCGCTCTCATAACCTTTCTGACAGCCTCACACCAACCTCTAGGTTGTGTTCAAAAGCGCATGTAACATGTTCCTCTTCTCTGAAGCAAAACTGACCTTATATTTTATTTTCTAAAAATGATTGCTTGTCTCAAAAATAAATCACATCTTGCTTATTCTCTCTGTTCTCCAACAACAAAAAGGTCACTTCATTAAGGAATATGTATCCATTTGGTACTCTTGATCACTTTTTGGACCTCTCACTGTCTTCACAAACCAGTCGCAAAGACAAATCTCTGCTTTTAGGGTTCAGACTTGTAAAGACTGAGAACTTGAAGGGAAGACAGAACCATCATTCCATAGATTTCAGGCTCTGTTGTTTCCAAGACTCTAACCCAATTAATTTCTTTCCCCCACTCTCTGTGGCTTAGGTTATTTTTCTGATCCTGTTCACAGGTAGAGGAAAATTCAGTGAACGAAAAAAAAAATCCAGTTTGATCATATGTGTGCCTTCCATAGACTCATAGAATTGTCTAGGTCCAACCATCGACCTAACACTGCCAAACACACCATTAAACCATGTCCCTAAGCACCACATCTTCCCATCTTTTAAATACCTCCAGGGATGGCAACTCCACCACCTCCCTGGGCAGCCTGTTCCGTGGCTTGACAACCATTTCTGTGAAGAACTTTTTCCTAATACCCAATCTACACCTCCCTGGTGTAAGTTGAGGCCATTTCTTCTTGTCCTATCTCTTGTAACTAGCAAGAAGAGATCAATCCCCACCTCACTACAACCTCCCTTCAGGTAGTTGTAGAGAGAGGTAAGGTCACCCCTCAGCCTCCTTTTCTCCAGGCTAAACAACCCCAGTTCCCTCAGTGGCTCCTCATAAGACTTGTGCTCCAGACCCTTCACCAGCTTCATTGCCCTTCTCTGGACACACTCCAGCACCTCAATGTTGTTCTTTTAGTGAGGGGGCCAAAACAGAACACAGTACTTGAGGTGGGGCCTCACCAGTGACTAGTACAGGGAAACAATCACTTCCTTAGACCTGCTCACCACACTAGTCTTGATAAAGGCCTAGCCCTCTGCCAAAGGCTTTTGTTATGGCACAGGGTTAATAAAGCTGCTTTTCTTTTTTTTTTTTTTTTTTCCCCCAGTGGAGTTGCAAGTGAGTATGAAGAAAAAATAAACAGATATATAACTGTAGTAGTAAAGGGGGTTATTTATTTTGTACAAATCTTTTTAATTAAAGTCCAGATTATTCAGAGTTACTAACTGCCCAAATTTCATCTTATTTAATAAACAGTTTTGCTCAAGTAGGATCCTAATTAGAATGGACTGGTACAGAAAGGGTAAACATACTGCCTTACTTAGAATATGGATCTCTTAGTTCCCGGGATTTTGGGGGGTTGGGTTTTTTTTGTGTTTATTTTTTAATTATTATTATTATTATTATTTCATTTTGGTTTTGTTTGTTTTGTATGGGTTTTTTTTTTATTTTATTTTAAAGCAAGACGGTCCTGATTCAATAAGTGATATTGATTATCTCATGGGACTTCAGTATGGTTATAGGTATACACATAAACATCATCCCAATTTCTCTGCCTAAAAGTATAAACCAACATGCTTTAAGCTATTGAGCCACTAGGTGATAACTGAAAGGTCTTCTTGACCTTGGAAAACATATCCTTGTTATATAACTTGAAGAAGTACGTATTTGTAAAATACATAGTTTTTAAACCAAGAACAATTCTTACCTTCCATGGATCCCCCCCCCTTTTTTTTTTTTCTTCATTCTCCTGTTTCCTATATGTTTGGCTTCTGTGTAGACTATACATGAGATTTCACAGCTTCCTTTTTTTAAAGCTTTTCTATGTATATAAGATATGTCACATTATATTAGAGGGCACTGCTCTAAATTATAGATTGTGTTCTTACCAAGAGTCTCAAATTTGGGGATTTTCACAACTTCTCTGAGAGAATATTTCAAGCCAAATAAGCCCAGCTGATGAGGATGTTCATCCCAATATCCCACTACAATTTTCCGTTTCTTTACTATGATGACTTACTGGTTTTCAGACCATCTGCTCATCATTCCAATTGTGGCTCCTCCCTTTGGTATTTGCAAACCTCAGATGTTAAAAATACCTGGTCAGAGCTCATATTGGCAAGCTTTCACTTGATCTCTGATGA
>NW_009647416.1:471938-473729 GCF_000708025.1 Charadrius vociferus
CCTGCTGAAATCACTTGTGATTGGTTTAACAGAGGTGTAGACAACTATTTGTGAACTTCAGTAGCCTTTGAGAAAGACTGCAAATATCTATAAAGTCATTTAGCAACATTGCTAAAGCAGTTTGAACACAAAGAAATGCTGATCACAAACATATTTTTTTTTTTTAATATTTATCTTCTATTACTAAAGGACATATAAATATTAATTAGTTATACACACAGCTGTATTAAAATGGTGTAAATTACACAGCAGCTATTTTATTTTAATCCAAAATTTTAAAAAATGTTATCTAATCTATAAGCAGATCCTGAGAAGGATGAATTGTTTGAGGCAATGTACTGGGAAGCAAACTTTACTTTTCACTGAGCCGTCTTCTGTGCAAAAATTCAGTATTTTTTTCTTTTTCTTTTTTTTGTTTGAAAATGATGCTTAGATTTGAAAGCTACATTTTAAGAAGCAGGAATACATTTTTTTTGGAAAGAGTTCTACTTCTTTGTTCCTGAGCGTCTTCTAGAACACATACACCTTTAAAATCTTATTTCAGTTGTCTAGGGGAAAAAAAAAAAAAAAAAGCCTAAATCCACAAAAAACCCACTAACAGTAAAAACCCAAAACCACAGCCAAACATCTGTTAAATATTTCTTGAATAAGTAGTCAAATCATTATGTGAGTACTCACTGATGGGTACCTATGAAGACAAGACAAAGAGGTAATAGACTCCAAGGTCTTACATAATCAAGTCAGAAGACCTGACTTGAAGGCTAGACCCTGTTACTGATTTACTCTGACACCATGACTCAATTTCATCTCCCATATTTTATCCAGTTTGATTATGAATTCATTGGTCCAGCAACTATTTATCCATATGGAGAGAGTCCAAGAAGCTTCTGAACTTGGATAAGGCCACTAGATACTGTTATAATAATCCATTACTCTTTTGAGGTCACATTGGTTGACCTAATGGACCTTCCCAGCCACTAACTCAATGAATAATGACAGTTTTATAACAATCAGTACCAGTTTCCAAAGGATTTTTAAGGAATAAAAGAGACCAAATTCATAGCAAATGCTATCTACATTAAATGATGTGACCAGCACTAGTCTGATCATTTTTATTGCTCGTCTCTCCAATGTACTGATGGAATCATTATATTTGCAAAACTGTTGCTGGCATTTCTTTTTGCTATCTCTGACAAGCTCTTTTGTGTCAATGCCATTGCTTTTCAGGGATGCGCAACCAATGTTTCCTTTGTAGCAAGCATGTTTCTAACGCACCCTTTGATGTATCCAATGATAGTGTCATGCATACTGACACATTGCACCAATTCAGCAGTGGAAACTATGTCTGTCTTAAAGTTTTGTCCAAAGCTTGTTGACGTTCTCCCTCCCAGTGGTGTTTTTAGATTTTTTCGCTTTTATTTTTTCCCATCAGGTTTGAATTTAGTAGGGATTTTTTTTTTATGTTGGTTTTTTTTTTTGTTTTTTTTTTTTTTTTAAAGGGTATGTTAGTTTAGTGTTGTGTTTGCAAGCCATGGACCGATGAGTAAGGCGCTCTTGTGGCTCACTCTTAGCCTAACTCCCTCCCGGAAGTCTATCCCGGTCCAAGCAACTGACTCACAAGACAAGGAAAGATAGATGTTTAGAGACTAAATTTTGAACAGTCAGTGCCTATTATAAACAATGCACTTGGTTTACAACTTCTCTGTAAGTCAAGGGGACGTCCTTCCCATGACCCATTTCAGGAGCTGCAAAATTAATATAAAATAAGTTGCTTAAATGTGTCAGGGAAAG
>NW_009647416.1:473770-524924 GCF_000708025.1 Charadrius vociferus
GAAAAGAAAAAAAAAAAAAGACATTCTCATAAGAATGAGGTTGAACGCACATAGAAAGTTATTGCATATGTATGATACATATATGACAGTTACCTCTTTGTCAAATTAGCGTTGTATTGGGAGATTCTGTAAACCAGGAATCTTGTTTCACTATTGTTTTTGTTTTATCAATGAGTATTTCATATTTTTTTGGATCAACCTTCTGCAGAAAATGAGATGTAAAAGCAAAATAAAAAAAAAAAGGAAAAGAGACAGTGAAGCAGTGATTACCTAAAACCAGAGTTCAGTTCTCTGTTCCTCAACTGATTTCTCATGTGTCTGTGGAGCAGATAATTCTCTATTTCTGCATCTCCAAGTCTTACTGACACCTCACTCTTGTGAGGTTGAATCAGCTGAAAACTGAGAGATGTTCAGGCAGACATGTCGAAAGGAAGACTCAAGTGTCAGGCTCCTGTCTCACATGCCACAGCAAAGGCGACAGTACTTCACAGTTCTGCAGTGATTGCTCCATGCTCCCATGCACAGACAGACAACCTGCCACTGAGCTGTGACTTCTGTGGAACCATGGGTCTTGCAAACAGGTAGTGGATCTGTGCTGCAGAGGAGGATTGGTGTCCAAACAAAAGGAGAAACCTGTGTTATGCCCTGTCCCTGATCACAAAATTGTTTCATGCCTTTTCCCTGATAACCCACTACGTCTCACATGCTATGACATAAGAAAGCTGAGATTTTTTCTTCTAGAGCATCTCAATGAGAATGTTTTTGTGTGCCTTTAAAGGTTGTGGAGACTTTGGTTGCTGTTGGTTGTAGGACTGTAGTAACAAGCAGTCCTTGGGTTTGGTGACCACTGTTCCCTACAAAGGTAAAGGATGTTCTGGTTCTACTGGCTTGTTATACAGATGAAGGCCAACTCATTCTCAGATGCTCAATGAAGCAGTACACAAGGTTAAATGTGTGTCTGTATGTATATTCACACTAGGAACACAGCCCACAGGGCTCAAAATTAGCCACCAGAGCTGACTATAATGGAACGCAGCCCTTGCTGTTTCAGCTACTAAAAAGAAGGCATGTATAACTTAGGTCCAGTGTTGTGCTAATGCAACTTCTAGGACACCACCAAATAGATATGAGTTGCACTGCATCAGGCACCTGCATCAAGCTGAGTAAGGCTGCATACCTTTACATCACAGTCCCTATGGCACAGTAGAAACATGTCTTAGAAAACTGTTTCACCAGAAAGTCTACTCCGTTATGAGAAACTTTCCCTACAGCTCTCCTGGAATGGTCTTCACAGCCAGTGTCACTCACTGTTAAGGATCCCTCTGTGAGCCTGAACCACAAAGTATGTGAGTTAGTTACAGTTCCTGACTGTGGTAATTAGTTCTTATTTTAAGCTGTAAAGACTTGTGCTATTTTCCTTTCCATAGACCATCCTGATTTAAATCTAGTATCATCCAAAATAGCAGGCAGACACGAGCAGTACTAAGGGACATATAAGAGCTATTTGAAGGTTACTTTAAATTTCCAAAACTTACAGGGTCTATCCTACTAACCCTGCTCCAGACATGTGATGGGACAACTAATAATTGTGCTCTGCATTTAGAAACAATCCTGCTTGTGTAATTTCTGTTATTTTTCCCTCTCCTCCTTCTATCATTCACAGCATTTGCATGACGACAGGATCTTCATTTCAGAGAAGTCCATCTGCTCTGGTTGCTCATACTCTTCCTGAAGTTATAAACCTCTATTTGCAACTTCATAATCCTCTCACCACGACAACCTGCGGTGAGGTCACAAGTGGAGGATTGTGATTTCAGGTGGGGAAATGAGCAGCAGGAGCAGGGGAATTGTTAAGAAGCAAAGATCCCATTTTCATTGCAAATGTCCTTTGCATTAAAGAATGAGGCTAGGAAAAGGCAGCCAAAGGAGGACACTGTCAGAAAGCTGTGCACACAGAAACCATATCCAAATGCTTTAAATACCTGCATATGGGGAACTAGCTCTTGGAAGAGCAATATATTAAGATATACAAAAATTAGCATCTTCCAATCATGCTGAGAATTAAAGATTAACAAAAAACCCCCCAAAAAACAACACCCCTTCCCTTCCCTTCCCTTTCCTTCCCTTCCCTTCCCTTCCCTTCCCTTCCCTTCCCTTCCCTTCCCTTCCCTTCCCTTCCCTTCCCTTCCCTTCCCCTCTGTAGGCAGTAGAAGCCCAGGCTTTTCCCTCACTGCCACACAACAAACCTCTCACTGGGATGTGTGAAACCACATCTTGGCACTGAGAAATCCACACTGGCAGAGTAGGAAGAAGAGATCACACTTGTATTTTCAAAACACTGAATAGTGTAAATATGAAACTCATGGGAACTGGGCCTTTACTATTCAGAAACAATCTTTGTCTGCCTTGCCTGGCTTCTTTCTCAGGTTTGCAGGCCCCATTTGTATCCAAACAGCACAGGTCTAAACCCAGAGTAACTTTAATTCAGCGAAGACACATCGTGTTTACTCTGGTGCATCTGCTGTCCAAATGCAGCCCTCCCATTTTCCACAAGAAATCTGCTTCTCGGGGGGGTCAGGGGCACAGAAGGCAGGTATCTCTTGCAGGAGCAAGCCACAGAGCAGCATGCACAATCATCAGCCCAAACACACACATACTCGTACAAATTGCCAGTCCAAAGCAAGTGGATAGGAGCCCAAGTTGGATAGGAGCCTGACAGTAAGGTGAACACTTCTCCATTTTGCTGCTGAAGGACGAGAGAAGTTGATCCATGAGATTCAGACACCATAAAATGTCCCCTGGGATGTTTAGTTCATCATGTCCTGGTACGAGATGCAGAGTGAATCCAGCTTGTCAGAGAGCTACATGTGAATTTGGTGATTGGGAGGAGAAGGGCTGCAAAGGGAATATCACGCTGGGAAGTGGCTCTGCCTGTTTCGACTTGAAAAAGGAATGGGAGGAGTGGGCCAGAGAACATCTGACATTTTTTCCCCTGACTCTTTTGAATACAAGATACATTACCTCTGGCAAAAAAGTCACCCTGCCTGTGTTAGTCCTGACACGCTCCCTGACGGGAGAAGGTGACATGGCTGTTTGACATTCAGGGCTACAGGGTTGCTGGGCTGTAATCTCTAGTTAAAATTGAATCTTGTACATTGCACCCTGCCAGCACTGCCAGACTCCTGATAATTCTTTGGATGCTCCTGTATTTGGATTTTATTTTCCAAGCAAAGAGAAGGGTTAGTTGGATTTATAGTTCATCACTGGCTGCAGATTTAAGGAGAGTAAATTTTGCTTTCCTTCTTCTTTAACGGTCAATGTGCAGAGCCAAATAAATCTGTGTGGTTTTGGTTTTGGTTTTGGTTTGTTTTGTTTTGTCTTGTTTTTTTTTTTTAAAGAAAAATCCCCCTTAAAGGCAGGGAGGAAGAAATTTTATGTAACACACTTTTCAAGTATCCACTGCAACTTTTTATTTACCCATTGATTATTAACTTGCTTGTTCCCATGATATAAGGAAAAAGAAAGTGCTATACAGATGCCACAGTCTATAACAACATAAGTAACAGGAAGATTTAGGCAGGAGGAAGGGAAGGTTCAATTTACTCAAGCAAATAGTCAAGGAAAGAAATGGACTTAAACTTTACATTAAAACCTGTTCTATTATTGCTTTTCAGCTTATTGCTATTTGAAGATCATTTATATATATATACAGTATAAAAGAAAAATTATCAAATGGAAGAGAGGTCTGAATAACTCCTTAGATGCCACATGTTATGCATCTTTGCAGCAATGAATTTGTATGGTTTGAAAAAGCAAGACCTTCAGTGCAAGACATTTGTATTAATCTTGCCATCAGGTTTTTTCATCACAATACAAGCCTGTTTAAATGGTTAGGGACCGGAGGATCTGAATCTTAAAAGGCTAGTGACAGAGAGGGACTAAGTAATGCAGAAGGGTATTAGAATCATATTCAAGGTATGGTAGAAACTGGTGAGCCTTGGTGTTGCTTGTCAGCCTGTATTTGACCTCATACTAGTATCTTGAACTTAACACCTATGAAGGTGAAATCTACATTTGTTTAAGCGGTAGATAGTGAATACTGGGTTTTGACTATAGCTTTCCAAATATGCTAGTGAAGACAATACTCCAGTGGTGGATGTTTTGAAGCTTGCAATGATGGGCAATATACATTGAACAGCAGGAAATACTGAGCTTAAAGAACAACCTGAAGTCCTAGAGGCATCCACAAAGGTAGATTTGATCCATTTATACCACTTGAGTGAATTAAAAGAGAAATAAAGGAAAGAGAAATGACTCATTAAAGAAGCTACTACATAAAGAACCCCACTTTTAGTAGAAAATACCTATAAAAAGCTTGTAACAACCGTAGCCCCGCATATTGACACCGTCCTACATGATATCCTGGACTCTAAATTGAAGACACATGGATTCGACAAAGGGACCACTCGGTGGATAAAGAACCGGCTGGACGGTCGCACTCAAAGAGTTGCGGTCAATGGCTCGATGTCCAAGTGGAGACCAGTGACAAGTGGCGTTCCTCAGGGGTCGGTACTGGGACCTGTATTATTCAACATTTTTGTTGCGGACATGGACAGTGGGGTCGAGTGCATCTTCAGCAAGTTTGCCAATGATACCAAGCTGTTTGGTGAGGTAGACACGCTGGAGGGGAGGGATGCCATCCAGAGGGACCTGGACAGGCTGGAGAGGTGGGCCCAAGCCAACCTCATGCAGTGCAACAAGGCCAAGTGCAAGGTCCTACCTCTGGGTCGGGGCAATCCCAAGCACAAATACAGGCTTGGTGGGGAATGGCTGGAGAGCAGCCCTGAGGAGAAGGACCTGGGTGTACTGATTGACTAGAAGCTCAGCATGAGCCAGTAATGTGCAATCGCAGCCCAGAAGGCCAACCGTATTCTTGACTACATCAGAAGAAGCTTGGCCAGCAGGTCAAGGAAGGTGATTCTGCCCCTCTACTCCACTCTCGTGAGACTCCACCTGGAGTACTGTATCCAGCTCTGGAGTCCTCAACATAAGAAAGACATGGACCTGCTGGAGCATGTCCAGAGGAGAGTCATGATGATGATCTGAGGGCTGGAGCCCCTCTCCTATGAGGAGAGGCTGAGAGAGTTGTGGCTGTTCAGCCTGGAGAAGAGAAGGCTCCAGGGAGATCTTATTGCGGCTTTCCAGTACCTAAAGGGGGCCTACAGGAGAGCTGGGGAAGGACTTTTTACTAGGGCATGTAGTGACAGGATGAGGGGGAATGGCTTTAAAGTGGAAGAGGGCAGGTTTAGATTAAACATTAGGAAGAAATTTTTCACTTTGAGGGTGGTGAGGCACTGGCACAGGTTGCCCAGAGAGGTTGTTGAGGCCCCATCCCTGGAGGTGTTCAAGGCCAGGCTGGACATGGCCCTGGGCAACCTGGTCTAGTGGGAGGTGTCCCTGCCCATGTCAGGGGGGTTGGAACTTGATGATCTTCAAGGTTCTTTCCAACCTAAACCATTCTATAACTCTATGATTCTCTGATATGGAAGTTTCAAATAAATGAGGAAGAAGGAATGAGATGACATGGAAAGACAGTCATTCAGCTTTTTTCTCTGCCCCAAGGTTTCTAAGAATCAAAAGAAAGAAAAATAAAGAAACTCAAATTGGTGTGAAGACCCATGAATATTCTAAATACCTGTTGAACACCATGAGTGCCAAAACTCTTTTCCTCTTCCTGTGGTCCATGAATGAAAGATGAAGCTCAGAATTTCAGTTGTCTTGTCATACCTGACCAAGCAACATATATGTCATATAACCAGTTCCCAAGATCTTCCCCTATATGTTGAGCCCCTGCAGTACTGTGCTTTCTTTTTTTTTTTTTTTAACTTCAGAATAAAGAACCAACCTCCCCTTTTCTTCCCATCATAAAATCTGCATTGTTTTGCAATTTCAATTTGTTATGCTTAGAAGCAGAAATGAAAAAAACACTTTTCAAATGTCTAAAAAAGTATGTCTGATGTGCAGGTCCCTGAAAAGGGATCCCAAGTCATTGGAAATACTTTTTCCCCTTTTTTTTGGAAAATGCCACCAAGGCGGCCTTTCCAAGGCAGGTTGTCATTGCTGTGTCAGTAGAAGCTTCTTCTTTTTCTCTGATGTACATACAGCACTTAAATTAATATTGACAGTGACATTTGAAATGCTGTATCTCTTTTCCGCAGCTGGAACTGTGCTGGCAGTTCTTCCTGTGGATACTTTTGCAGCAAACTGCTGAAAGCCCTGTAAACTTTCTAATTTTTTTTGACCCAGAGTGTGCAGGACAAACACAGTGTTCTTTTATAACGAAGCTAGTTTTCCCACTCACAGAACAGTGAGTTACCAAACTTAACATAATCTGAGTCACAAAACAATAAGTTAGCAGGGCATTTTCTTCTGCCTCACCAGGGGCTTTTTTTCCACATGAAAACTTCTAAGAAGTAACTGGTTTCTTTACTATCTGTTCTATAAGCATGTGTGAATATCAGGATATGCTTGCAGGCTTATATGCCCAACAGTACACACATCCGTTCTGGTTTCACACAAAAAGCACTTCCTACACAAAAACATAGTCCATCATGCTCAGAATTATTGCTTGAAATCCCAGAATATTTTACTGATGTGAAAAGAAGGTGGCTTTTTAAAATGTATCAAAACATTAAAACAAGCACCTGAAGGTGATCTAAAAATGCAGTTAGAAGAGTTTGGCACCTAATTACATTTGCTTTCCAAAAGCAGTTACGTACTTCTGTAAATCCTATTAGGTGCCTCCCTGCACCTTTGGAACCTAAATGCAGCTGTAAATCTGTCTGTCAAGCCCTGCTTCTTATATGAAGCTGGAAACCTTCCTTTTCTATTGTATAATTACTTTCATTCCAATCCACGAAGGGGGAAACACAGGTCCCTAGATCTGTCACTGATACACATTCCAATTTTTTATGTCAGGCTTGGGTGTTGCTTTAAGAGAAAATAAGGAATGATGTTGGGGGAGGAGAGGAAAAAGAAAAGGTAAAAGAAAAGAAGGAAAAGGAAAAGGAAAAGGAAAAGGAAAAGGAAAAGGAAAAGGAAAAGGAAAAGGAAAAGGAAAAGGAAAAGGAAAAGGAAAAGGGGAAAAGAAATAAAAGGACAATTGCTACAAGATTTTTTTTTCCAGGTTAAGTGATCATCTTTTTTATAACGGCATATCTGTCTATTCATACACCTTTTCATAACAATTTTGGTCTTCCTGATGTAGTAATGGCAAAATATTAAATTCCTAGTTTTTTATAAAATACTCACATAATAAAAGGAGTGAGAACGCATTATTTCCCCTTTGAGGAAGAAGCAGCCATACAAACTCGCCTCTTATGAGACATCAGAAAATCAATGCTGTGATCCAAATTTTATTAATGTCTCATGTACAGGAAAATCTTCAGTCAGAGCTCATCTCTTGTTACAAAGACCAACAGCATGCCACAAAGCTGTAGGAAACCAAGCATCACATGCTCCATCACCAGGGTATGACACATTTTTCATCTGTTTGAGAGTGTTCAGGATTCTTGCCAGATGTTTTCAGAGCAGAAAGGACAGCTAGAATCAATGTGGTTTGTCCTCTGCTCCTGTCATGTACCTCAAGAAGATTCTGTAAGGGTCCTTTTGAGTAGTATCATTTAAGATAACATACTTACTTGGCAAATAAGTCATCTTTCATGACTGTCAGAGCAAATATGTGCCATGAAAGTTTTTCTAGGTGTCTGCTTTCCATATTTGTTCACTGGCCATGATCCTAACTCCACTGGTGTAATTGAAAAGACCTTTATTGTTTGGAACCCAGTTTATCTGTCAAGGACAGTGAGATTTTCTCAAGGGTATCTAGCCTGACTTTTAAAGGAAGTTGGACAGACATCTTAAAAAATCCCACTTCGTGCCACCAACAGGGCAGGAGAGTTTTCAAAGTGTTCTAGGATTAATTAGTATTCAGTGAAGTGTATTGATGGCTTTTAATCTATTCCTCTGAAATATTTTGATTTTGAAATCATTATGGCTGTGAGCTCGGGTAAATATGGCACCTAATTTTACTCCCAGGTGGGTAAACAGTAAACCATGGCATATCTGGAAGAGGTTTTGTTGTTATTGTTGTTCTTTTCATATGCAGCTCAGTGTGCCTTTGAAGAACTTCAATAGATTTCTTTGATTATGGACCAGCAGTGCTTAAAATACTCAGTAGATGATTGAATAGGAAGGGTTGGAGGAGAAAGGTTTGTCAGTAGCAGCCTCTAGCAAAATGCAAAGATTATACTAGTAGATTTCGATAGATTTCCTCTATCTGCCTCTAAAAGTCTTAACTTTGGAGGGTCTTGCATACAAGTGTGAATTTGAACCATCTGTTTATCTCAGGACTATAACAAGAAAAATCAATCACCACAAGTATGACCCTCTTTTCTATAGTTTTTCAATATTTGATCTTCCAAAGCTTTTCTTTCATTCTTACTGGGCACTGTCAGATTCAGAGCTTGCTGTTTCAAGTCTGTTTAAATGTTCTTTATTGTCAGTCATTTTTGTACACACGCACCCCCAAAACCAATTCACACATACAAAACCACATACAAAGTACTTGTCTTCATTTGCTAATCAGATTTGAGCAAAAGTTTTAGCAAAGGAGGAAAAACAAACCCTCGGAATATCATTCTTTTTACCTCCTCCTCATTTAACACATTGGGGAGACAAAAGCTTTCCTGACCTCAAAGGACTCTTCACTTGTCTTGAAAAGGATATTTTTTTCAGACTGTTCTACTTAAGCTTCTTTTTAGTTATTTGCAACTTCACAATCCCATTCACAAACTGTTGCCATGGTAAATAATTATATCACAGATGAATTGTGTATGCTCCCACTTCATGGCTGGAAGAGAAATTGTAAAAGGAGAGGTGAGAATGAGAGAGAGAGAGAGAGAAAAAAAAAATCAAAATCCTTTAAAATTACAGGGGAGAGAGTTGAGAAATGATTGCCTCCTCGTTAACATAATTAACTCCATGAATTATAAATTGGTATTAGAACTTCTGACAAAAGGAGTAATTATATTTACTCATGTAAAATTAAACAATACCAAAAAAAAAATTAATGGGATTCACCAGAAGCTCTGTTAATATTATCATAAAATTCACAGATCCAAATAGTTCAGATTCAGAAGTGATTTAAGCAGCATAAACTTTAGTGCTTCTTAGATTTCAATAGAGTGAACATGTTTCCTCAGTGGTTTATAATCAAACTGTGGCAAAAAAGCACATAAAACCGCCCATTCTTCAGACAAGGGAGTACTAATATACAGAGACAGATGTATTCTTCCTAAACAGGGGCTGCTCATAGGTAACTTTTTGTTTTTTCAGGAAATTTGTAAACACACACAAAGCTATATACAGCTACACACACACTTCTCGTGAGAAAAATAAATCCCGCAGTTGATCTCTGAACTCTG
Organism: Charadrius vociferus; assembly: GCF_000708025.1. Classification (NCBI taxonomy): domain Eukaryota; kingdom Metazoa; phylum Chordata; class Aves; order Charadriiformes; family Charadriidae; genus Charadrius; species Charadrius vociferus. The sequence continues at coordinate 483,256 of NW_009647416.1, forward strand.
GGAGAACAAGGAGAATACAACAGATGCAATAGTAAGGCAAGAGGTAATCTAAGCCACTAGTTTGCCTTTGATGTTACCACTCCCATAAGTATATATTTGCTTCTGTATAATGCACACCAACCTCAGGATCCTTCTCACTTAAATTTAGATATACAAAACTCAGGGCTTAGTCTGATGTGGTTAGCCAGGTTTTTTTTCTGGAATCACTGTAGACAGACAGCTCAAAACAGTGATTGGACCCATCCAAAACGAGCTCTCTAGTAGATGGGGTTGATTGCTTTATGGAGGTATCCTCCTTGTTTTTCTCCCAACTTAAAGGATGTTTGTTAAGTTTGGTTTTTTTTTTTTTTAATTATTTTTCAAAACCTTATCTAATTTTCCTATTCTTTCTTTGTATTGCAAGTATCCAACAACATTCCCCCCCTTCCCTTCCCCGCCCCGATCACATAAACTGTTATCCATGCCCCAATACTTTAATGCTTCACACTTGCTACTTGGGTTTATCTACTTCTTTATCTATCCTCTTATTTATTTATTTATATACTTTTCACTGTTGCTGTTATTTCTTTTCCAGCAGGAACCACTCATGCAATCCTACATGCATTGTGATGCACCATTCATGAGTTTTCAGCCATGGGTCTATAAAGCAGTAACAGGATCTTTGGAGCTAAAGAAGTTAGTCCACTGAGCAGTAGCCAATGTGACTGGTTCTCTACAGGGGAAGAAACTGGCAGAGATGGTGTAATGTGCTAGTGTTAAGGCAGTTGTCCATTTTAACTGCTAATGGGTGCTGTATTTAGCAAGCTTCCAAAGTTGTTTCCCTAACTCCTACATCAACCATCTATCCATAGTCTCTTTAGCTCATGAACCCAGTCAGATATTTTCAGCCTTAGATGAGTGATCAGCTTTGAAATCCCCCACCCCTCCCACCCCCCATATTGCACTCAGCGATTGCATTTAGCTTTCAACAAGTTTTTGTATCCTGTATGAATCCTTCATTCCCCATCCTGATCAGACACATAGAAAAGAGTAGGCACTTCACCCAAGGCTTGTCTGCACTTAGTATTTCACCCAGGGCATTAATTTTAATTTTCATGTTTCTACACTATTTTTTCCCCCACTCTCTCTTTCTCTCTTACAACTTTTTATATGCCAAAAGCCTTACCTGCCAACTGTTGGGAAAAAAATGTGATTTCTATTGAATAGTGCACTTTGGAATGAAAGAAAACATTGTATAAACGAGGCTGAGGAACTCATTCACCTATGCCTATATTACTGTGAAATCAATTATGCAGGGCTCTTTCGAAAGTTACTGATTGTAGCAAATTGAATGGCCTCCATTTCAGCATAATTTGGAGAGGTTGATGTAATCAGAGACCTTACAACATGGTGAGATACAAGATTTGTGATATTCAGATGGGAAAAAGGCTACAATGGTTAAGCTTATTCTGTACTCTCTGCTTACCGGCTGTAATGCTTTCATAAGTACAAATGAAATTGTTTTGATGAAGGCAGAGATGGTTCTAAGGGATAGGAAAAGGGGAGAAAAAGAACGAGGGGAGGGGAAAAAAAAAACAACCAACCAACCTATATCAGGTTGTTTGAAATCAAGGTACTGTACTGTTAAGCGACACAGCAGTAGAATCTAATCCTGAGCATAATTGGTTGCAAATGAAACACTTTAATATAAAATCTTGAGTTGTGCCCTGGAGCTGCAGTTCAGGTTTGCATGAGCTACATGTAAGTGGAGGTAAAATGGCTTTCCTCCCCCCCCCCATTTGTGAATGTACATTCTATTTCAGTCCGTTGGAAATTAGTGGGGCAAAATAGTTGCTCTTCAGTTTATATGCAAAGATATTCTGCCCTGAGAAGTTTTGTCCAGCTAAAAATAATAACAAAGAAACAAATAAATAAATAAAACAACTCAAGAACAATGAAAATAAGCAAATTCCCAGCAACATCCATCTCATAATGTCAGCCTGTGGCTCAGTGTTCTGTGATGTGTAGATGTTTATTAAACCTATGGTGATATTACAGAATGACATTTTATTTGTACTCACAATCCTTTGGATAAGTGTTACAGTAAACTTAACAGACAGAGAGCAGCAGAAAGTGAAGTTGTCTGAAAAAGGGGAAGGAATATTAGCACTTGGCTTCCTAATTTCTCCACGCATTAGAAAACTTCACATTCCAAACCTAATCTGAAGGTGAATTTCATAATTTAGATTTGTCTCTCTTTGCAAAACAAAATTACACTTATTACATGCTCCAAGATCATTTTTTGAGAGGAAAAATAAAAGACCTCATTTTGCAGTCAAATCTGGAGTCAAGAGTTCAAATCACATTCTACTATGTTCAAGTCACTTAAACCAGTATCACCCAGTGCCTCTTGTCACTTTAAAGGATGTCTTCTCTGCCTTTGCTCTCCCAGTCTGTAAATTACACTTCCTTCAACTGGAGTAATAATCTGCATTTAAATTTTTTTTGGAGGTAGGAATTAGACCATATAATTTCCGTGCAAAATATCGAGTACATGGTGACCCATCCCTTTCCTTGTTGCTCAGTCCATCTACAATACTGTCAATAAATGAAATTCTCATTTCTAGATTTTCCCATTTACATCACTAAGTTTTCAGTTTTTCAAACTTATTATAATTGGAGTATAGAAACAGTAAATTGTCATAGAGAATATTGCAATGTCACCTTAAGAATATTTTTCAGTTTAGTTAACTTGAGATAAAAGAATAAACTCATGTGTTTGATTTTCAGTGTTTGAAAAGATAAAGAATTATTGCTTTGTTCCCTATGCTTGTATTCACTTCACTTCTGAAGAAAAAAACACCCCAAACATACAAAATTAACCATAAAAATTAAGATTAAAAAATCAGGATTTTTTTTTTTAAGTTATCTGAAAGTGGAAACCTGAATCTCACACATATCATGTTGCTTCAGAGATTCTCAGTTCATGCAAATCTCTCAGTTTAAAAAAGTTCTCTACAGTGGCCCAAGCTTTTAACTGCTGTGATCTTGGTATACAACTCTTCTTTAATAACCAACAAGTTAGGAAACTCATGAATGATGCAAATGTGGAACCCTGGGCCTTGACCCAGAAGTGCTCACCTAGTATGTTCCAAGTGACTGGAAGTTTGTAATGTTTTCTATAGGATACATATTTACTTAGTTAAATTTACCATGTCATAAAAGAGCTGCCTACATTCATTTTCCTATCTACAGAAAAAAGAAAATTGACTTCTTTCTGGGCACTTTATGACTCTTTCTTTGCATGGGAAATTTACTTTGTAGTATAGGTGGCTGCAGTGCCTTCCCAGGGACGAAAAATTAAGAAATCTGGGTTGTGTATATTTAGTATGGCATGCACCCTGACTATAAATTTCATACAAAATGTAAAGTGAGAAAAAGCATGGAAACATTATTGATTCTTGACTGAGATTATATGCAAGGGTAACTAAATGATATCAGGCTGATAGGGAGTTTGACAAAAAGGAGCCACAGCATCCTCCATAGTCTTTATATGTAGAAACTAGAAAACTAAATCTGTTGTTTATCCAGACCCTTTATATTTATGAATATAAACCTGTAGATACTTACTCCCAATAGGTGATTCTTGGAGAGTATTGCAATCGTAGGGATGAAGTACCCTAAAACAAACTCTGTGTCACCATATGCTAACTGGCAGCTCGCTGTCACAATGGCATCTCAATACCATGATAGAAAATGTATTAAAAGTCATACAGATTTCATTCAAATGTATAACACCCAGAGAAGCACCTAAACCAAAACATTAAGTTTCTAAAGACATTGACTTTGAAATGGTCTTATTCTATTTCGGATATGAAGAAGTATTTGCATGTCCAGAATAACATGTACTACACGAGTTGTTTAAATAATAGACATTGCCTCATCCTACAAATACTGCTTTGCCTCAGCTGCTGAAGGTCATTTTTGTCTGCAGCTGTCTTCTTGTCTCCTTAGATAAACCCTTCTACAAATGTCTCAAAATGCAGTCTGCTTTATTTTGCTCTTCTATTTCCTTCACTAAAAAGACAAAACCAGAAAGCTACCTTTAACTTCCAACTACAACGGGTTCTTCAACTTTGTTCTTAGTCCTTATTGTATGAAAGAAAATGAGGAAAGGAAAAGATTACAGCCTAACTTGGTGATTACATACAACAAATACAATTGAATGGCAGCTGGACAATTAACCATCTAACTTCTTCAGACCATAAACCTGGAGTAGTGAACACAGTTCGTAAGTAAGGAAACAGCTAAGCCACCCATCCATACTGGCAGAAAGCTTCCTTGGAAAACGTTTCTCATTTGCCTGAATGTCATTCTGCTGTTAATGTGAAAGGAGATGGGGACAGAGGGGAGGAAAGGACAAAAAAACCCTGCAGATAAATTTGAATTTTTACAAGGGGGGAAATAACTATAAAACAAGGGGGGAAAAATGTATTATAACCCAAAGAAAAGCATGTCTCTTGAAAATAAATATCTCCCAAGCTCATAAACAGTGAGGCCAATGGTCATGAACATAGCAGATGTTTATTGCCTCGTGCACCCTCTGCTACTTTGGGATAATCACTTAAATATCGCCAAATCCAGTTTGAATTTAAATTAGCTTCATATTTTCTTTCATGATTATTCCATCAAAAAAAAATCATATGATTAGCCAATTAAACAGAGAGGGAGAAGGGGAAAAAAAAGAAAAGAAAAGAAAAAAAAAAACAGTAGGAGAGCAATAGCCTTTAATATTTTCAATTAAGATGCAGTGCCACCAATAAAAGAGGCTTACATTTTCATTTTATGGGCACCTATGGAGAGCATTATGACACAAATGACTCAGAGCAAGGTAATCGTTTCAAAATATATTGTAGTGGAGGACTGTAAACAGTGCAGTGTATTAGCTTAGATGGCATGTGATGAAAATACCAAGCTTCCAGAAGTGCATTCAGTATTGGTTTCAATATTTCTTAAGGCACACGTTTGCAATGCATGCCTCCTTTTATGGGAGCCAAAGGAACGTCCTTATGGAGACCAAAGCCCACTGCCACAGAGGAGTCTGCTCCTTGAGTTGTGCTTACATGTCGCACTGGCTTTTGAACTCTACCCAGACACATCAGGGCCAGGTGCCAAGCCGTGGAAGAGGTTTCTAATAATATGCAATCCTATGAAATCTTTTGAGGCTGGTGTAAATGAGCCATGGACAGAGGGGATGTGGTGGGCTGACCCTGACTGGACACCAGGTGCCCACCAAAGCTGCTTTATTACTCCCCTCCTCAACTTTTTATTTTATTTTATTTTATTTTCAGAGGAGAGAAGATATACTGAAAGGTTCATGGGTCAAGATAAGGACAGAGAGGGATCACCCAGCAATTACTGTCACAGGCAAAACAAGCTCAAGTCCAGGAAACCAGTTTAGTTTATTGCCAATTAGAAGTCAGAGTAGGATAATGAGAAATAAAAAAACAAATCTTAAAATACCTTTTCACCATCGCTCCCTTCCTTCTGGGCTCAACTTCACTCCCTATTTCTCTACCTCTTCCCGCCCCGAGCGGCACAGAGGCATGGGGAATGGGGGTTGCAGTCAGTTCATCACATGATGTCTCTGCTGCTCCTTCCTCCTTATCACAGGTCCTACCAGGAGTCTGCTCCAGAGTGGGTTTCCCACGAGGTCACAGCCTCCTTTGGGCACCCACATATTCTGGTGTGGGGTCCTCTATGGGCTGCAGGTGAATATTGGCCCCACCATTAACCTCCATGGGCTGCAGGGGGACAGCCTCCCTCACCATGGTCTTCACCAAGGGCTGCAGGGGAATCTCCAGTCTGGTACCTGGAGCACCTCCTCCCCCTCCTTCTTCATTGACCTTGGTGTCTGCAGAGTTGATGCTTTCACATATTGTCACTACTCTCAGACAGCTGCTGTTGTGCAGTTCAGGGTGTTGGTTTTTTTAAATATTTTTTAAATTAACATTTTTTAAAAATGTTATCCCAGAGACGCTTCCACTGTTGCGCTTGGCCTTGGTTAGTGGTGCATCCATCTTGGAACCGGCTGACATTGGCTCTATCGGACATAGAGGAAGCTTCTAGCAGCTTCTTGTAGAAGCCACCCCTTTAGCCCTCCCTGCTTCCAAAGACTGGCCACTCAAACCCAATACAGGGGGAAGTCACATATTTATCAGTAAAATGTCAGCTAGGAGACACTGTCACTGCCCATACATAACTTGAAGGAAGCAAGACAAGTTTATCAGAAATCCTTCCATCCCTAAAGCCCAGAGAGAACCTCCGTTACGGTAACATCTAAGAAAATATATTATAATCAGAAACACTGGGTCTGAGTTTTAGCAAAGGAACCTGAAGGTGCACAAGTCCACGGGACCTGATGAGATACATCCGCGAGTCCTGAGGGAACTGGCAGATGAAGCTGCTAAGCCACTAGCCATCATATTTGAGAAGTCATGGTGGACTGGTGAGGTTCCTGCCGACTGGATAAGGGGAAACATAACCCCTGTTTTCAAAAAGGGAAAGAAGGAAGAACCAGGGAACTACAGGCCAGTCAGTCTCACCTCTGTGCCTGGCAAGGTCATGGAGCAGATCCTCCTGGAAACTCTGCTGAGGCACATAGAAAACAAGGAGGTGATTGGTGACAGCCAGCATGGCTTTACCAAGGGCAAGTCATGCCTGACAAATTTGGTGGCCTTCTACAAAGGGGTTACAGCGGCAGTGAACAAGGGAAGAGCAACTTATGTCATCTACCTGGACTTGTGCAAAGTGTTCAACACTGTCCCACATGATATCCTGGTCTCTAAATTGGAGAGACATTAATTCAACACATGAACCACTTGGTGGATAAAGAACCGGCTGGATGGTCACACTTAAAGAGTTGCGGTCAATGGCTCGATGTCCAAGTGGAGAGAAGTGACGAGTGGCGTTCCTCAGGGGTCGGTACTGGGACCTGTACTGTTCAACATCTTTGTCGCAGGCATGGACAGGGGGGGCGAGTTCACCCTCAGCAAGTTTGCCGATGATACCACGCTGTTTGGTGAGGTAGACACGCTGGAGGGGAGGGATGCCATCCAGAGGGACCTGGACAGGCTGGAGAGGTGGGCCCAAGCCAACCCCATGCAGTGCAACAAGGCCAAGTGCAAGGTCCTACCTCTGGGTCTGGGCAATCCCAAGCACAAATACAGGCTCAGTGGGGTATGGCTGGAGAGCAGCCCTGAGGAGAAGGACCTGGTGGTGCTGATTGACAAGATCAACATGAGCCAGCAATGTGCAATCACAGCCCAGAAGGCCAACCGTATCCTTGACTACATCAGAAGAAGCTTGGCCAGCAGGTCAAGGAAGGTGATTCTGCCCCTCTACTCCACTCTCGTGAGACCCCACCTGGAGTACTGTATCCAGCTCTGGAGTCCTCAACATAAGAAAGACATGGACCTGCTGGAGCATGTCCAGAGGGGAGCCACGAGGATGATCCGAGGGCTGGAGCCCCTCTCCTATGAGGAGAGGCTGAGAGGGCTGGGGCTGTTCAGCCTGGAGAAGAGAAGGCTCCGGGGTGATCTTATTGCGGCCTTCCAGTACCTAAAGGGGCTACAGGAGAGCTGGGGAAGGACTTTTTACTAGGGCATGTAGTGACAGGACGAGGGGGAATGGCTATAAACTAGAAGAGGGCATGTTTAGATTAAACATTAGGAAGAAATTTTTCACTTTGAGGGTGGTGAGGCACTGGCACAGGTTGCCCAGAGAGGTTGTTGAGGCCCCATCCCTGGAGGTGTTCAAGGCCAGGCTGGATGTGGCCTTGGGCAACCTGGTCTAGTGGGGGGTGTCCCTGCCTATGGCAGGCAGGTTGGAACTCGATGATCTTCAAGGTCCTTTCCAACCTAAACCATTCTATAATTCTATGATTCTATAATTGCTTCCAGTAAAATCCATTAAGTGATTTGATCTTTATGAAGGTTTTTTTTCCAATTTAAAGATATTTATTACTTTAGAGTTTTAACTTTTTTTTTTTTTTTAAAGAAAGTAAAAACTTGAAATAAGACAAAATCTCAGGACAGGAATTATATCGACTTATTCTGACTAAATCTTTTTCTTTCCTTCCCCCTCTTTTGGAACTCTATACTTTTCCCTTCATAGAAAAGAGTTTGCAAAGTACAAAAAGTGGTAGATTTGCTAGGTTAATACTTCACTAAATGATTTCCCGCTACTTTGTTGGCAGGAAAACACATGCCAAGCCTGTTACTTGCTGCTTGTAAATTCCCTATGGAGTACCTTCAGGTGGCATTCATTACAGCAATGTTTTTAACTTGACTCTACCAGGCCAATTCCTTGATCTTGTCAGTCTCCTTTTTTTTTAATTAAAATACTAAAACGGGTGTAGGTGTCCTAATACATAGGACAGCACCTTTGGGTGACTCCACCTTCCTGTTAAAGGAAAAAAGATGTGAGATGAAAACAGCTCATTAGAAATGTGAATAAAGCAACAGCTGGGACTGAAGTCTGAAACAAAAAGGTTGTTAGAGATGGATGAATTTGGAGACTCAAGTGGAAGAAGCAACTCTGTTGTTACTTTGCATATGCCTAGTAAGAAGACTTGCTACTTCCTTCCTGTATCCGTAACATCCCCTGACTCCCCCTCATTGAAATTTTGGAGACTAACTTCCCGCTACTGAGTAGTGTCCTTGAGTTGTTTACTATTACGGTGTTGCTCCTTTTAAAATGTAACCCAAGGTAAGGATGTCTTTGAATGTAAAGGGTAGATGAAATTTAGAATCTGACAGATAAGACTCATCATAGCTTTTTGTTATTTGCCAAGAGGGTCACATTTATGACCAACATTTCTGAAGCCCAAATGTTTGAACTGGAGATCAAATTCTATTGGAGTTACTTAACCAGACAGTAAAATGTCATGTTTTCAATATAATGAGTAGAAATGGTATGATTTTGGATCAAGAGGAAATTGTCATGATTAGGGTGGAATGACAGTGTGTAGAACTTTGCAATCTCCTAAATCACTCTGTCAGCTTGGATGTTTTTCAGCAAGGTATTCTATAATGGGAGCAGCATTTATGTATTTTACACTTCCTAGCCATAGATTTTTCTAATTTCCTCTACTCTGGTGATTTATTACAGATTACTTGTCTGAATGACAACAGATGTATGCAGGCGTAATCAGTGGAGATATTGGCAAATGACACCAATGGAGGATAGGTGTTACAGGGGGTTAACAGTTGCTTCATTTAACTGCAGACATTAGTTCTTAACAATGGCTTTGGATGCTCATTAATATTAAAAATTGCAGGAATGGTTTAGTTTCAGATTCAAATGAAAATCAAATCCCTTGTGCCTTATATATGTATTCATTTAGATGTAGCAAATGGGAATGCTGCTATGGGAAAATCTGATTTCAGACCGTCAAAATGGTGGTATATCCGTGAGCAGAGAGGTTGATGATATGAACTGCCTGTTTAGTCAGCTCCAAAGTGTGTGGAAAACTTTCACATCAACACTCCCATCATTCAAGCTGAAAGAGGAAGATTTTCAGTACATCCAAATGTAACCCAACAGGTATGCCTCTTGGACAGATTCTTTGAGGGAACAACGTAATGAACAAGGAAAATAATAGTGACAAGGGATTTGCATGTAGCATAGGATAAGGGCAATATTCTCAATTTTTGACCTGAGCTTGGTTAAACATCATCAGATGTTAATTTATTTGTCTTTGAGGGAAAGGGTTCAAGGAAGAGGGTAAAGCTAGCCTAGCAGCGACAAAGGTGCAGGCTTGTCAAGGGCATAATTCAGAAGCAGGCACTAGACATAATTACTCAGTGACATATGCATTGTTTCAGTTCAGGGAATGAAAATAAAGAAGAGACATTAATCAGAATGATAATCAGTCAATGATGCAATAATGGTGATCTAGCTATACTTAGTCAGAACACCTCATGTCCAGGAAAATATCCAGGTAGTCACCATTTTCATACTGATTATATAATGAAAAATGAGGGTAATGATTCAGGTTTGGCAGCCACAGGGTTCTCTTGTGCTGAGAAACTAATAAATGGACACTAAATCTTGATATACTTATCACATTGGGACTGTCAGGAGTGCATAATCTTCTCCAGAAAAGTTTCCTTGATCATTCGGTGCACCATAGTTTACTTTTCCCACTTGACTAGCACTTTAATAGCATAAAAATACTTAGTACTATACTAATATTTCCTTTGGATATTATGTGTCGCATACATGTCGATACTCAAATAGTATCTCTTTTCATTAGAAGAGGGTGCCTTAACTAAGAAGGGCCAGATGCTAATTTGGACAGTATTATTTGCACTCTAGGGACACACTGTAGTCCCTTATGAGCTCCTTGAATTTAGATTTTGGCACAGGCATGTTACCAGTGGGATTGAATCTGGATAAAATTTTTTATTCTCTCCACCTGCTCTACATATTGAATGAGAAGAGTTATTATTTGCTTCTGCTACTGATGAGAATTAAATTAGTTCCTTGTCACTCCAAGCAGCAAGGAAGCAGGGTAGTTATTGCAGCTACAGAAAGTGCTTCCATTTTGGGAAGCTCACCTATCAGAAGCTAGAAGTAAGTATTTTAACTTCCCCTAAAACGTTTTGTCATGATTTGAAAATATTCTTTCTTTTTTTTTTTTTTTTTTTTTTTAATTTTCTTTCCTTAATGGCAACCACAAAGCTGAAAATTAATGGTCATTTGCAAGTAGTCATAAATGAAAACACTCATTTACAAGCTAAATTATAAACTATTTTCAGCAAATACAGAAAACTTAAGAGCTACTATACCCTCTAAGGAAAAGTCTATTGTCTCTGGGGCATCTTTCTGAGTCTTCATTTTTTTGGGATTGTTTTTTTGTTGTTGTTGTTGTTGTTGCTGGTTTTGGTTTGACTTGGATCTGTTTTGGTTTGGTTGGTTGGTTATGCAGAACAGAAAAAGTAATCACAAGATGTGTCAAGTTTCTTGCATCTCCAAGAAAATATAATTACTACATTTTTATATTCCTCCTCTATCACAGCATCTAATGCTCTGGATAAGTGTATTCATGTGCAGAGTCAGAAGAAAATTCAGAGGCATTTCCCAGTCTTTCACTGCCTAAACTATTCTGGAAAGATAGAGCTAAGATTCTTAAGTAAGGCTTTTGATGTTTTTTTCATATGATACTATGAAACAACCTGGATCAAGAACTTTTTCATGTTTCCATTAAAAATCTGAATGAAAACAGAATATTCCAATGCAAATTTTCGTGCTTGGCAATCAACCAACTGTACAACCACAGGCATGGGAATGTAGGCAGTAGGTCATGCTGAAGGGACAAAATAATGTAGAAACAGGAATATTTTCAGGGGGATACTTGAAAATCTTCCAGCATACTCAGTGTTAATAAAGTCTCAGGGGGATTTTGAGCTTGGTTTGTCTGGAAATGTTGCAGGAATTTCTTTCTGAAGACTTTTAAGGGAATACTGTACAAGCACTTCCACAACTGACTCTCTTATTTATTGTAACACTTGACCTGAAAAGGCATTAGGGGAAGTGAGGGAACTTTCAGATTTATTTACTGTGATTTCTGATTTCTTTACTGAATTCCAACCAGGAAGAATGCAATCATGTACGCAGTTCTTCCCACACACATATAAAGTGACGTGCCTCTGCAAGGTACCTCTTAGATATCTCATGTGTTTTGCCAGGTCACATCCATATGAATACTCCTGTACCATTCCTTACTTATGTGCATGTATGTGCTTGGTTGAAATAAAATAGAACAAATCTACTCCAGAGATGTGCTCCTCTCTTCATAATAATGTCACTGATGCATCCCATATCCTCTCAGAACAGGTATCTCTGCTGTGAGAGACCCATTCTTTTACCTCCATGCCTGTTTTTTTTCTTAATAAACACATTATAGGGGTTTTTTGGTTTTTTTTTTGTTTTTTTTTTGTTTGTTTGTTTTGGGCAAACCTTTCCAGATAATACTGATAACATGGTGTAACATGAAAGCCATTGCGTTTAAATTCTATTTTCTTCCTTTCCAGTCCCTACCTTGGAACACTTCTTTCCAGTATTTACATTCCCCATTTATCAGCCACTTAAATACCTTGTGAGAGAATGAAGCCAACTAATAGTCCATTTGATACCTTGGCTCACTCATCTGCTTAAGGGTGTCTTGTTCACATGGGATTTTTCATTATAGAGGGAATATGCTGTTACCCACACGCAAGTATAGCATCTTTGTCTCTGAAGAAATGGCACTTAAACTCCAGGTCATTTTAAAAGAGAAGGCCACATTCAGACTCTCATCCTTCTCTAATTACCTGCTGTGAATGAGTTTTCTCTTTCCTGCTTCTTTGAAAGGAACAATTTAAGGAAGTTCAACCTTGAGTAAGCCTGGGAACATGTGGGCATTCTAGGCTTGGTGGAGGATGTCTCATCATGAGTTTCATTTCTCACAATATGACAGATATTTTATTTTGTGAAATCAATAGAAATGATAGAAAAAAAGAATAAATGCTGATAAAAATAGATTGTTTATAATAATCTGGGCTTACAGAATGCTTTAACCATTTGCTGCTAATCATTTACAATTAAGGAATTTCACTTGACGAAGGGTGAAATGTGACTGCAGCTGAAACCTGTGAGGGTTCTTCAGATTTTCACACATTATTTCATTTTTCTACTCCCATCTTCTTCCCTGATTGAATTCCAGCAACTACTCCTATCTACGCTGCCTGATTCAAAACCTATCAAAGTCAATGGAAATGGTCATATTAACTTCACTGGGCTTTGGTCCAGGTCCTGAGCCATATGGAGCTTGAACCAACCTTGACCTTAGCGGAGATGAAACAAGTCACCTCCGACATTGTAACAGTAGTTTTCTACAATCCATCAGTAAGATGTGTCACATATGCAGCATGAATGAATCCACCTGCCAAGAGAGGTACTTTTGCGCTACTGGCTGGTAGCCAGTCTGGTCAGTCATGCTATTCTCCCTGTATGATATGAGAAGTTATGCATATTAGACATTTTTTGGTCCTATTTAAAAATGACAGCCTGGGTTCTAACTTTGCATTAACTGCTCATAAAGTTCTGCAAATTTCTCTCCTACCTTTTGTGATTAGCACATTAATGATCTTCAGATGGTTCAGAGCAATGCTGCAGAAAGTTGGGATGACTAACAGACCTTTCGATTGTCACTACTGGGGAATGTTTAAAAAAGGTGATGCAATTAAGAAATATTCATACAAATTATAAGAGGAAATGAATTGTGATTTTGAGTTAAATGACAAAGCATTATTACATTCCTCACAGCAGAATGTCCTTGCATCTTTAGTACACTCAGGTGATAAGTGTGCATCTTAGGCTACCACTGAGCCATAGTTCACCTCAGTGGGTGAAGTGAATAATGCTTTAAAACTGAGAAAGAATTTTTATACATCACATATGCAATATAAAATGATCACAATTGCTCAATCATAATAATACAAATGAAATTTTGTCTAGCTTATGTCATCTATGTAACTGTTACTGAAGGAGTTGTTTGCATGATGCACCCAATGCTGTAATAGGCTTACAGGAAAGCAGGTTCTTCTTCCCACAGGTATTTTCAAGGATTCATGACTTCACCATTCAAGGTGCTTGACAAAATTAAAAAAGTCAAAATCTCAAAAATGCCCCTGAAAATACACTGCCCTTACTACAGCTACACTAAAAATAGTAAAATCAGTCTTTTTGTGTCAGTTGGCTATTCTAAATTCTTTCCTATCTCTATCGATATTTTTAACCCAAACTTCTTTTATTTTGTTTTCTTTACAAAATTCTCTCCTTAAGAGAAACTAAGTCTACTTTTCAAGCCTACTTAAAAAAAGGAAAGTTGATTTTTAAAGTTATCTTGCATAGGAAAACCTGTACCCTTGACAAAGAAAAGTTTTGTCTTTGAAAAGTAAACATATATGCAAGCAAATGAGTAATAAAACAGTAGCAGAAAGCCACATAACCCAAACTGTTGTACCAAAAGCTTCCTTAACCACAGTCACTGAGCAATGCTAGGTTTAGTCCTGAGCTGAAAATCTTCTGAGCATAACCAGATGTTTCAGGTCATGATTCTCTATTCAGTAGACATTTTTGGGTTGTTTTTTTTTTGTTGTTGTTGTTGTTTTGTTGGGGTTTTTTAATTTATTTATTTGGTTGGTTGGTTGTTTTTGTTTTTTTTTTTTAATCAGTACTAAATTAGTGTAACAGAATGACAGATACATTCTATAATTTAAATAATTGTCTTTTCTGAGAAGTGTTTATTTCTTGTTGCTACCTGTTAAATCTCATGCCATCAGTTACAGGACATGGCATGTACATTTCAAAGTCCAAATGAAATAACTTCTTGGCTACATCATAACTAGTTAACATCTTGTGAACTAGTACAAAACAAATACTTGTTCTTCCCTTCCAGGTTGTTTTTCATTCACTTCACTGCAGAACTAGTTACATGTTCCTCAACAAAGTAGGTCCTATTGCATAAGAATGGACATTGCATGAGACTACGCGTCAGACATCCTTAGGCAGGCATAGTTCCTATAGTTTCCTACAGCAAGCAGAGGCTGCACCCTGTGTCAGTGAGAGATTTCACACTGGGGTCCAGGAGCTGCTGTTCTCATGCATATTGTGTGCTGTTTATCTCTGGGATAGTGCCTAATCTAGTCTAGTGGGGATATACAGATCTTGCAATCCTTAGGAAACCCTTAGCATAGAAATCACCACATTACACCAATAATTATTACCTTTCAGGATTTCTGTACATGCAACATTTTACAGTAAACGGAGTGAAGGAGATGTCTTGCAGATGAAAGGACAAAGAGAAAACTGACACCCCAGGGAGACATCATTCACAGAGTATGGTGGTCCTGTGGGCAGTTTTCTACTCACTGGCAATAGGTCTTGAAGCTCATTTAACACTGCGTACCTCTGATCTCAGAACTATTTCATGCTGGCACAATGCCCTGTCTCTTTACCAATTATTATGAATTTATCTATGACTTCCTTGGTTCATGTCAGACTGAGTGTTGCAGGTCTGGCAGCTGAATGATCCTGAAGAGCTTTGAAGAAGTATCTCCTCAGATCTCACAGCACAGATGGTTACGCTGATTTATTTATTTATTCTTCTTCAAAATATGAATTAGCTTTTTGCTGTAATGAAGTAGCCTCTGTGTTTGTACTTAGATCAGTGTATATTTTAGACCACATCTAACAAATTGTTCACAGAGCAGTAATTGTGCTTCATAGCTTCTACTTCCATCTTATTCTTATTGGTCATACAGGCATCGTTTCTACAAGGTTAATTGATGAGACCAAACTCAGAAATGAGGGATCAGAATCACAATGACTTTGTGAGATTTATGAACAACAAAGGATTATTATAAGCAGTTCTGAGATGGTGAATGCAAAATAGTATTTAATGTTTAGAGTCGGGGAGACCAAGGGCTAAATAATGAGAACTTTTTATAAACTCCATAGAAATTATTGGGCTCTTACAGCACCTATTATGTAGGTTCACATGTAAGGGGTGTACCTCTACGCAGGGACTGCACAGTGTATGTTTGGGGACTTCATCAAAACAATACACTTAAAAAACAGAAAGAAAATCTCCGTTAAGTGGGCATCATTTAGATTTCAGTACTGCTTTTGTCATCCATTGTTTTTTCTAGAAATACTCTGGATACAGGAGGGGAATATTCATGTGATACTGGGAAGGGTTCTCATATTTTCGTCTGAGATTTATGCATTAGCCAGAGCCTGTGTAAGAAGTTCCAGGGGTCCAACCTACTGCATGGATGCCATGGGATTGTACTCCTATAAACATTTGGGATATGTTGGCCATATGGCACATGCAGAAGCTGACAGCACAATGACTGTACAAAGAATCAAGAGCTTCCAGGATACGTCACATTCCCTGTGTACATGCTGCACGGTTGATAAATGGATTGGCAGAAAGCTTGGTACATCTGGAAATGCTTTTGGACTTACAGCACCTGTGCACACAATCTTGTAGTGTTTGTGTATTGAAGATAGGTGTCTTTAAGGCACATCTGTATTGTACAAGCTTCATAAAATTGATTAGGGTGTCCATAGTGATGTTTTGGCCAGCATTGCAGGTACCCAATAGCCTGTTCCAAACAATTACTCTGTCAGAACAGTCTTCATTTTTTGTTTGTTTGTTTTCTTGTTTGTTTCTTTTTCCCTCCTTGGAAATATGTCTGAGAAATTCAGTCAAATGGTAGCCCTACTTCAGGGGAATCTGGCACCAAAGGCTGAATTCGCCATTGCTGTAAGGATCTTGTGTGACCTTGACTAAGCCACTTCTTCTCTTTGTTTCCCAGCTCCTATCTGTAAAATGGAGATAAATGCATTTCCATACCTCATGGGGGCCTGCTAAAATGCATTCATTACCAAGAAGTACATTTTATCTCCAATTTACACATTTTTTTCCTATGCTGTCCTTGCTAGAAATCTGATTGTCCAACCAGTCCCAATATAAAACCTCTTGCTTCTGAGTGGAAGCCAGGATCTACCTATTAAACTTTTTAGAACTACCTATTGCATATTTTTCCTCTCTGAAACCACAAGTACTGTTTTTTTATATGCAGAATTATGGACTGAACAGGAAGCTTTTCTGACCCAGACTGACTGTTCCTGTATTGCTCATTTTGTGTTTTGTACCGTTCAGAGAATAGTGTCAGTGTTTAAGAACAACTTCCCCTAAGACATCAAAATGCATCAAAATTTATGGAGGAACTGGTGCTAATTAAATCAGAGAGACTGTCGTGGTTTGAGCCAGACTGGCCACTGAAATGAATGACAGATGCTCTCCCCAGCCAGGACAGAGATACAGATTGGAGCACTTATAGATATCATCTGATCTTACTGTTGTGGTGTAGCTCCAGCCAGCCATAATGAACCACGTGGCTGCTTCCTCACATCCCCCTCTCCCCACCCCACCCCCCCAGCTGTGGTATGGGGGATAGAACTGGAGGAAAAAAGACAAAACTCATGGATTGAGATAAAGTCAGTTTAACAAAACACTGAAGGAAAGAGGAAAACAATAACAATAATACTGATAGAGGAATGTACAAACATGATTAATGTACCACCACTCACTGACCAGACCTGGGAAGCACCAGCCCACTCCCAGAGGACTTCATGCCCCCTATCCATCCAGCTCCAGGCTATAGACCAGGCGTGGCTCACATAGTATGGAATATCTGTGTCCCATGCCAGCTCCTTGGGAAAATTAATATTTTCAGTTCATTAAAAAGAAGGGAAACAACTTCTGAACCAATATTCAATTCCACCAAACCTATCTTTTTATGATGTGATGACTTCTGAGAACCATTACCTTACTGCGTTCTTCTAGATCATTGATTCTATTCTGAATCTCTTAAATGTATACTTCTATATATATATGCACACACACATACATAATTATAAAACTTGAGAAAGAGGTGCTGGTGAAACAACTATGAATGGATTACAAGTTGTTTAGTTGAAGAAAACTGAAAAAGTTAAAAGAAGTCAAGCTGTCTTTGACTCTACTCACGGTGTTTTTATTTTCATTTTTTTCCCCTGGTCAAACAATTTCTTTCCCCTGGGTCTTCATAGATTTTCTAGCTTTGTAGATTTTATACCTCCAAGCTCAGGATCGATGCATCCCTAAAAGCAAAAAATCGGGCAAGGGAAGCAGGATACTTGCATGGTTGAGCAGGGAGCTCCTGAAAACTCAAGTGGAAGATGGAAGTTTACAGTACTTGGGAGGGAGTGACCACTTGGGAAAAGTACAAGAATGCTGTCCGAGTATTCAGGGAGCATCTTCATCTTTCAGAGAAGACTGAGGGGGCACCTTATCAATATTTACAAATACTTAAAGGGAGGGTGCCAGGAGGATGGGAACAGTCTTTTTTCAGTGGTGCCCAGTGATAGGATAAAAGGTAACAGGCACAGACTTGAACATAGGAAGTTCCATCTAAACATGAGGAGAAACTTCTTTACTTTGAAGGTGGCAGAGCACTGGCACAGGCTGCCCAGAGAGGTTGTGGAGTCTCCTACAGTGGAGACATTTGAAACCCGCCTGGACGCCGTCCTGTGCAACTGCTGTAGGTGACCCTGCTCTGGCAGGGGGTGGGACTAGGTGAGCTCCAGAGGTCCCATCCAATCCTGACCAAGCCATTCTGTGGTTCTGTAATATTCATCATGGACTAAATGCTATGGGATTGTAAGTAGTGTGAAAGAGTGACTAAACTGGCAGAGCCATTTAAAGGTTAGGAGGGAAGTGAATGAACTAGCAGCTCAGAAAAACTTGATCAATAAAAACTGTGAGTAATATTTTCTCAGCATGCTCCTGGGCCACAGTCTTAAACCCAATCGTGCTTTAGCTTTTAGTCATTGGTGAGAAAATTGACCCAGCTACTTTCCCTTGTTATTTATACCCTACTAACAGTTCTCTATCCAAACTGTAGGCAGTTCAATTTTGGGGCAGGTCAATTTCTTCACCCTAGAAGGTTCCCAAATGCAGTGATGGCAGTAGAGATCTACAGTTTGTTCCCTTGCCTACAGAGCTATGCTTGGTAAAAAAATCTGTGTAAATTGTGTTCTCGGAGGTACTCTACACACTGTCCTCATTACCTTCTTCCTCCTGCTGGTGTCTCCTCCACTCCAGCTCTTCACCGCTGCTCCAAGTAAAGTTTTCCATGTTTCTGCTTTTTACAGAGGAGCTCAGTAGCAGACAAGATCTCAGCTGCATGTTCAGCACAAGCAGATCCCTAGACAAAGGTCACTTTGTCTTGATCCTTGCTTTGCTCAGATCTTTTTGACCTCACTGCTGAAGGCAAAGGTGACCTGTTACTAAAAAGCATTAAAACCTCTTATCCCAGTACTGCACCACAGAACCATATTCACCACCACTAACCATATTCATACAATACAAATTAATTTTACATTTTTTAGGGTGAAAAGGGTTTGCACTACAGCTTTTCAAATTTTATTTTCTTTCCAATAAGAAATTAAATATAGTTAATATAAGTAAGGCGGCTCCAGGGAGATCTTATTGCGGCCTTCCAGTACCTAAAGGGGCCTACAGGAGAGCTGGGGAAGGACTTTTTACTAGGTCACATAGTGACAGGACGAGGGGGAATGGCTATAAACTGGAAGAGGGCGGGTTTAGATTAAACATTAGGAAGAAGTTTTTCACTTTAAGGGTGGTGAGGCACTGGCACAGGTTGCCCAGAGAGGTTGTTGAGGCCCCATCCCTGGAGGTGTTCAAGGCCAGGCTGGATGTGGCCTTGGGCAACCTGGTCTAGTGGGAGGTGTCCCTGCCTATGGCGGGGGGGTTGGAACTCGATGATCTTCAAGGTCCTTTCCAACCTAAACCATTCTATGATTCTATGATTCTCTAAAATATGACAAAGCTTGGCTTCTTTTTAACTGCCATGCGGTACCCAGTAACAAGTAAATCCCATGAAGATCATATGACTAGTTTCTCCTAGCTGTTTTAGTCATCTACATACCATTTAAGGTACACAGCCTTGTGACAGCACTTGTTCAACTAAAAATGTGGGAATTTTAATTGATCAGAACCTCAAAGCAATTAACTGTATGAAAAATGATAGTAAAACAATCTCACATTTTAGCGTCATCTAGATTTTTAGTCTCAAAACTCTGCCTTATGTGGAATATTGTTTAGTCATAGCATTGAACTTGTCTACTAGTTAAAATATGTTGCTGTGATTCTCAAAATCTTACTGTTGGCAGCAGTATATTGCAGCAAATTTAGTGTTAATTTAAGGCCCATGTCCATTGTACAGCATTGTGTATGTCTGCTGGTTTCTGTTATGATGAAACATATATGGATCCGTCTTATGTGATCTTCATCACTCTTAATTATTCATTGATTGTTCATGCTTAGTTTTGCAGGGTCCTTAGTCTTGTGAGTTCAAGTGGTCTTGGTCAGCAGATGC
Source organism: Charadrius vociferus (assembly GCF_000708025.1). NCBI lineage: Eukaryota > Metazoa > Chordata > Aves > Charadriiformes > Charadriidae > Charadrius > Charadrius vociferus. Next base: position 503,295 of record NW_009647416.1, read on the forward strand.
CAACTGTGGATGGTTTGAATACGTCTCACGCTAATCTACAGAGCAGCTAAGAGCTTTGTGTTGCACAGATGCTAAGCTTAAATACCATGGAGAAGTACTGGCTCAGTAATTAAAGAATTACATCAACACACTGTGCAGGACTTAATATAGAAGGGAAACTTGTGTCTTAACCTTTTAGGAAGGCCAGGATAAATTCCACCTAACTTTTTGGTACACAGTTTAGGCACTCAATCTGGGAGGCTAGTGGCCCTGGTTTCTATAACTACCTCCAAGGAAAAATGCAGTCCATCCAGGATCTGAAAACCCTTCAGACACCACCAGTTCTCTCAGTTTTCTTAAAAAGTAGCACAGGAATAGAATAGAGTGGAATGGGATGGGATGGGATGGGATAGGGTAGGGTAGGATAGGATAGGATATTTTAGTTGGAAAGGACCTATAATTTAGTCTTTCTGTTTAGATATCTGGGTGTATTGAAATGAGATGAGGTGACTGGAAAGTTGCAGCTGTCACAGTGTCACCTTCTATGATTCTGAGAGGCTTAAAGTCTGAAGCTTCAACCGTGTGTGTCCTGAAATGCCTTATTGGCCAGCAGTTTGTTAGCGCTTTAATAGAGATATAGGACTTTATCAGCATTTTTGCTTCATGGAAAATAGCTTTTTGCCAATACCACTTAACTCACGAACTCCCAGTTGTAGGAATCCCACACTTCCACTGTGGATATAGCATAGACAATTCCATAGTGAAGTCACAAAACTTTGTGTATGCAAAATTGAAGTTTACTTTCCAAAGTCAAAATTTCTCTCCCCTTTGTGGGGTTGGAAGGCCACTTTTCAAATATTTAGCAAGGCATTTCTCCAGGCATGTCTCCAGCATATTTCAGACAGAGAGCAACCCTGACTTAGCTTGACTTTCATGAGACAACACTTGCCTTCAGTTCTGCGTCTTTGATATGCCATGGGCTCCTCTGCATTGTAGGCTGGCCTTCAGCTTCAAAGCCTGTCTCCACATGAGAAATCCACGCTGTGTCACTTTTTTATGACAGTCAGAAAAGTGAAACTGCACATCAGATGCTGATTAAACCATCTGTTCTGGGGCAGGTGCTTTCAAACCATATGGGGCAAGAATATCTGATTGCTATTTGCAAAGCTCAACTACAGCAGTGTATACTACATTGTATAATCCACGGTACTTCTCACCTGAGCAAGCCCTATCATAATCTTACAGACTTAAACCATTTTTCTGTTGATTTAAAAAAAAAAAAAAAAAAAAAAAAAAGAGTGGAAACAGAGAATTTGTCAAAACTCAGAACACGGGGCTGGACTGTTGCATGACATCTTCTGAGCAAGGGCAACTCATAGCTGTACCTTTGAGAGGAATGTGGCTGGGATGAAGCAATACAGAGTTACGAAACTACACAAGCAAAAAATACCTTTTGTTGTCTTAGGCCTCCTAGACAACCCTTAGGTGCTCTCTCATTTTTCAGCCACTTGCTGCAACAGCTGTGACCTTTTTTTTTTTTGTGTCATAAGGGTAGGACTCATAACTGCACTTGAAAATTGAACTTGCTACATCAAGACACTTATTAATTTCTACAAAAGTAAAGCATGCTAGAAGATAACATTGGTGGTGTAACTTACTCAAAAGTGGCAAAGCTCAGTCTTTTTCACACCAAATGTGGCACTGTAAGGAAATGGCAAGACCATGACTGGAGTGATTCTCACTGAGTAAGAGGAATCCTCTTGATATTGGAAAAGTATGTTCTATTTTTAAAAAGTTGATGTAAAATACCATATTTTCATTTAAAAAATGTTGGCTGGTTGTTTGGTTGGCTTTGTTGTTGTTGCTTTGTTTTTTATTTGGAACACCCCAAAATGGGATAGGGAGAATTTTTTATGGGGAAGAAGGGTTGTACAAGCACATAAAAAAGAATAAAATAATAATCTGGATAAAAAAATAGGCACATTTTACATTGTTTTTCTTTATTTTCTTTTTGGAAAAAAGCAATATACTTCTCAATCCATTAATAAAACTCCTCACAATGTCAAAAGAAACATCCCAAATATGCTGACAATTTGAGAAGGAAGAGGGTAAAACAGAGATAGTCGTGTTCTCTCTCTGAACAGAGTCACAATCTCTGGAACATCAAATGCGTTAAAAGCTAAGAAAGATCTATTCAACTGGTTATGTTCATCCTCAGCAGTTTTTATTCTCTATTACGTTACCTGATTTTTAACCCTTTAGTCTCCCACAAATGAGATACATTGAGGGATGTCTGTCTGTGACGGGTCAGAGAGGAGACAGCAGAAAACATGTTGTTTATTGCATAGTATAATGTTTCCAGCTGGCCAACTGTTGCATCATTTTCCATTCAATGAGCACTTGAGTGTTAGCAGATTGCCTCCAGGTTGAGTGCACAAAATGCTGTAGGTGCTTTTTGTGGCTCACTGAAGGGAATGTAACTGACACTGATGATATCTGGAGCTGAGACAACATTAATACAATGAGACAGAAACAGAGTCAGGCCATGGCAAAAGAGTTTGGCCTGAATGCTGGCTACAGATTCCTTTTCTCTTTTTCTTTCAGGAGCTGCCCATGTTCTACATCAGAGGTGACTGCATTGGAGCAATGTGTTTATTCTCAGCTCCACTAGATTAACTTCTGTTCTCAAATGTATCTACAGAATTTGCAAGGACTTAAAGGGAATTCTACTCAAGGAACAGTGTTTTATTCTTACTTGGTAAATGTCTTCAGAAGCATCTAGGGTGAAAGACATATGGCAGCATGAGGCATTCATGTATCACACTGTAATAGTAAATCTATATTTTTATCAAGGATCCTGTAACAATATCTATACAAATAAATTGAATATATCTGGGCACAGGAACCTGATAGCTGCAGCGTATATCCTTAGACCTGCCTGTGGCACATTTTTGACCTAAGCCATTCAGAACTCTTTGAATCAATTCTCAGACATGGATAAGGAGTTAGCTTAATCCAGAGATGATTTCTAATGAGTAGCTCGTATGCAATTACTTTGTTTCAGAGGATAAGCAAGTTAAGCCAATATAGGTCAGGGTCATTCTACTGCTTTCAGTGCCCAAGAAGAATCCCAGGTGCTTTTCATATATGAGGACAGATGTAGCCACTAGTGTCACAGAGACTTGTCAGAGATCTCACTGCACTATTGCAATGTTGTAAAAGAGCTTGGTTACCTCTGCAGCAATAGTTTTTTTTTCCTTAGGTAAAAACACTGGTCAGCTCACACAAGACCATGTCACATTTTCTTACCCGCTTCTCCTGGGTGAGGTTCCCATTTAAAAGTCCTTGTGGCAAGAAGTCCTTTGAAGAGACTGAGTGGCAGGACAAAGACCTCAGCTGGTTCACCAGGACACAAAATAGATATGGAAGTAGCAGACCTAGCTCTGAATTCAAGGAAATTCATGCGTGGGTCATAGATTCAATACCTGGAGGAAAGTAAGGAAAATAGCTATAACACTTACCACGAAGAGACAGATAACGAGTTCACCTCATCTGAGAAAAATGAGTAACAAGAAATCCCACACTCCCTTGTAGGCTGATCCTATGAGTGTTTTGGTTTGCTTGGGTTTTTTTTGTTTGTTTGCTTGTTTGTTTGCTTTCTTTTGAAAGAAGATGGTCATTACTGCACAGTAAATGATTTGAGCTGCTTGCAAGGATGTAAGATTGTCTTGAGTGTCCTGAGTGACAGAGCAGTGAATTGAAAGGCTTGTGCTGGAAAAAAGAACCGAAAAAAAAAAAAAAAAAAAGCACGCAGAACGATCCCCCTGAATACAGAGGCATAACAACAAGAAATCATCTGAGGCTTGGTTACAAAGATTAAGTGGAATGTAATGTGTTAAAATCTAAGCAGCTCAAGGCCCAAGATGAAGCCCAGTAAAAGCTTTTAAAAGGCATCTGAAATGAACCAAAAAGATAGTCACATCATAAAACGATGCGGGTAAGAGACTGAGACTTGTGAGATGTCTGTCTCCATTACCCTGACAAAGAAACCACTGTTGTGATAAAATGAGAAGAAAAATAAAGCACAGTTTTCATGTACTTCTGCATTAACTAGTCAGAAGTGAAACTGGGCTTATCTGGTTGAATTATCAAAGCAAAAAAATGTTAAAGACAAAAAAAAGGTGCAGTAACATAATCATAAGCAATAAAGCAGCATACTTTTAAGCCTCTCAAAGTCATTAAGTTAGCTTAAAACACTACAGGTGATTTTGAGTAGTAAATATAAACATTAAATGTTCAATGAATTTGACCAGTTTGAAACCTACAACTACATAGTATCATAGAATCATAGAATCATGTAGGTCGGAAAAGACCTCTAAGATCATCAACTCCAACTATTAATGTGACACTGCCAAGTCCACCACCAAACCATGTCCCTCAGCACCACATCTTCCCATCTTTTAAATACCTCTAGGGATGGTGACTCAACCACTTCCATGGGCAGCCTGTACCAGTTGGCACAACCTGACATTTCCTTTTGTCCTAGCAATTGCTACTTGGGAGAAGAGACTGACACCCACCTCACTACAACTTCCTTTTAGGTAGTTGTAGAGAACGATAAGGTCTCTCCTCAGCCTCCTTTTCTCCAGGCTAAACAACCCCAGTTCCCTCAGAAGTTCCTCATAAGACTTGTGCTCCACACCCCTCACCAGCTGCATTGCCCTTCTCTGGACGCGCTCCAACACCTCAATGTCTTTCTTGTAATGAGGGGCCAAAAACTGAACACAGTATTTGAGGTGGGGCCTCACCAGTGCTGAGTTCAGGGGGACAACCACTTCCCTTGTCCTGCTCACCACACTATTCCTGATACAGGCCAGGATGCCATTGGCCTTCTTGGCCACCTGGGCACACTGCTGGTTCATATTCAGCCAGCTGTTGACCAACACCCCCAGGTCCTTTTCTGCCAGGCAGCTTTCCAGCCATTCTTCCCCAAGCCTGTAGTGCTGCATAGGGTTGTTGTAACCCAAGGGAAGGACTGGCACTTGGCCGTGTTGAACCTCATACCATTGGCCTCGGTCCAGTTATCCAGCCTGTCCAGATCCCTCCGTAGAGCCTTCCTACCCTCAAGTAGGTCAATACTCTCGCGTAACTTGGCGTTGTCTCCAAACTTACTGAAGATGCACTCAATGCCCTTGTCCAGATCATTGATAAAGATATTAAACAAAACTGGCCCTGATACTGAGGCCTGGGGAACATGATTTGTGACTGGCCACCAACTGGATTTAACTCCATTCACCACAACTCTTTGTTCCTGGTCATCCAGCCAGTTTTTTACCCATCAAAGGGTACATCTGTCCAAGACATGAGCAGCCATATTTGCTTTTGATCTGGGCCTACTTGATCTTTCCTGTTTCATGATCTATGATTGCACGCTTTAGGAGCTGTAGCTGTTAGTCCCACATAATCTCCTTGTTCTGCATCTCAGGAGATATCCAGAATTCATCAAAACTGTGAGCTGCTCTGATACTGTCTGGAGTGCAAAACTTGGCAGAATGGTATTGTGAAGTACTAAAAAAAGGGGAAAAAAAAGGTCTGTTTTATTTTCCAGACAAATAATTTAAAAAGGAAAAAAAAAAAAAAAAAGATAAATGAGGCTAACATTTCTAGAATTTTTAGAATTGTTAGAACTTTTGAATTTGAATTTCCATCTCAGGCTGACTTTAAAAGTCATTATTACTTTTCATATAAAAATGGCAAAATCTAATAAAAAAAAGTCAGAATGATGTATTTTGATTTTAGCAAGATGTTTCAGTTGACCCCAAATAGTCACTATTTTATTTAGTGAGAATGACAAATTACGTGTGCATGTGTTTGTTTGTTTTGTAGTCATTTTGGTACAAATTTCATAGTGAAGTACTTAAGTAATGCAATTTAAGCTATTTCCTTGTTTAAAAAGAAAAAAAGACCCAAACAAATTACTAATTTTCTGTGTAGAAAATGTTGTGTTATGTGGGTCTGACTGCAATGGACTACTGAGTTTCAGGCAGACAGATACTTTCTCAATTTGCAAGGGCCTTTTCTTTAAAATACATAAAAGCTATATTTTCAGTAATTTTAAGTTTCTAAATGAACACAGTGCAGCAAGTTTTTTAGGAAGCATTTACATGTAAGTGAAGTGGGTCATGTTACATTGTCACAAGGTCAAGTTCTTCTCTGTATCATATCCAATGTTTTGAACCTCATTTCACACCTATATATTTTATTCTTTGTGGCACCTGAGAGAAACAAAATGAAATGGCATCAAATAATTCAATACTAAGAAGTGCTTTTCCTTTAATAGTAAGAATAATAATATCTTTAAAAGAATATTTATAAGTACGCAGGGTGGAAAAGTTAGAGAAGCTGAAATTGGAAAACTATGACTGTTAACATTGAAATTAAAATTACAAGAAAAACCCCTCCTTTTTACCTTATTTAGCCTCTAGCGGAACTGATTTGTGATCATTAGAGTGTCATTGTGGTGTGTTTTGTTTCGCCTATATCTACTTAGCTTCATTATAACCATATATTCCCTTAAAACAATTTATATGGAAAATACCGTATGCTCAGTATCTTTTTACACATCTTTAACTCCTTATATCCTATGAATAATTCTTTATCCCTCAAATACATGTCTATTCATTTCTGTCTACGCTAAAGAAAAAAATAATTTTGAAATGCAGAATTTGGTTAAAAATAAGAAATGTCAGAATTGAGGTTATCTAAGCAACACAATTATACCTCATGCCCACACGTGGTCACAAGCTGTTTGATTTCCACACTAATTAAAGTTGTGTGAGTAACCACAGTGTCTCAACAGTTGTAGTTCTAGTTCTTTCATGTTCTTTTCCTCAGCCCTGACCTTAATCTGCCTGCATCATATGTGGTACATTGATGTCTCCGTAACTGTGGGGCAAAACTCCTACAGCAAAACATTTCTGATCTTCTATCCTCTCCAGATCCCTGCCTTACATCCTCCCTTCCCTTCTGATCATTCCTCCTGATAAGATGGTCTATGCCATGCTACAGGAGTACACAGGTAATGTGCCAGTGGAAGGCAGCTAAGAGTTTCTACAATTGTTTTGCTAACCACAGAAAACTTGTTGTTCTCCTCAGCAAATGAATTAGAATATGTGATTTTTAAATAAAGGTATTAGTAGTTTAGAGATCAGAATGGCAGACTTGTGTCTTCCTTTGAATAGATTTGAGTGTGATATCCCCAAGGGACTCTTTTTCATTGCAAGACAGAGCAAATGCTCATGATTCTTCATGACAACTAGGCTAGTAAAGACTGGTCAGGGAGAGAACTTTGCAGACTACGTCTCTCTCATTAGAAAGGAAGCATGGCTGGGGATATTAGCAACCAGATTTCTCTGGTGATATTCCATATTCATTTATGTAAATTAAAGAAAGAACTACAATATTTCAAGTCCCCAAACTTAGTTCCTGTTAGGAACTAAATCCTGAGCAATGTACATTGTAAATAATATAAATGATACATTTATTTTTTTTAATCCAAAATTGATGACCAATTTTTTCATTAAAATTTACTTATTAAGTGTTTTTATGCTCTCATGAATACTCATTATTAAAACATTTTGAGGATAAAAACTTCATGAAATCATAATTTCAACACCTAACATTTGTTCATATTTTTTCTAATGGCTTACCAGCAATGTGAGAAAGTGTGTAAGTGTGAAGGAGCTGGAAGAGGAAGGAATAATATCACCTTTTCCTAGTTTCATTCTGGAAAAGTAGAATAACTTCAAAAGAGCATCTTGAAATGGGGAAATGTGGGAAATATTCTGATCTTCTTACTAGCTGCATTTTAAAAGAAGCCCAAAGAAACCTGAGGAAAGCAGAATAATTTCACAAAGGAGACAATCTTTCTGTTTTCTATGCAGAAGCTATGGACTCTTTTACTAATCAAAGAACATAGAAAATTCAGTTTGAATGTTATTATGCCAAAGCAGGAGAGCAAATTCAATCTTTCAGCTGTAAAAAAGAGATTTTACTCCTATTTTAAATGCAAATCCCCAGACATCTTTGCATAGTGTCTCTACTCACCCCTTATAATGAATGGATTCTTCACTGTTGAAATCTTGAAATCTTTATCAAAACTAAGTTCCTTTCACCAATTTGTGTTCTAGTTCAATGACAGGTTTTAGGATTAGGCATAGGAACAGTGCAAGCCTATGCTGTGACTCATGCAGGTCAGATTACTTATCCACAAGTTTCCTTTGTGGTTGTAAACTAAATGAGTCTAATAATCATATATAAAGGTGGAAAAGCACACAGATGAGAAGGGAGGAAAAGCAGAAGAGGTGTAATCCAACAGTTTTCTAAATTCCCAAAAGAAATATAAAACAATAAAAATGGCTTGGAGGGGAAAAATGCAGAAAATATTCTGATTTTCTTATGTATATGCATAAATACATATCACGCCTTGGAGATGATCTTAATTTGGAAGCTCAGAGCTCTGTAGATTATTTTTGTTAGAAGTTGCTGCATTACTGCAGTTTATATCTTACCTGCTACAGCACTTGATGATCTGATTTAACCTTACCAAAAACTTGTTTCACTATGCAAAGTCATTGAAGAGGCAGTGTAACCACATGCCAACAATGACTGCTGCCATCCTGGACCCTCTGCAATTGAGAAGCGATTAATGAACCGTTGCAAGGTAGAGATATAGAATTCAACTCACAAGACAAAAATACACAGCTTTACGTTGCCTTATGTTTGTTAAAGCTACATGTCTCATCCCAGTGTGTTATATAGGGACATACAATAATGAACAAACAATTTACTGTATCTCAGACATCACCACCCACTAGCTGATCTATAATGGAACCTGTGCATGTTTCTAGCCTGTTGCAAACGAAATGTAAAATGGTTTACTCGAACAATTACAGTTACTCATTATGGGGAGTCTAGATGGAGTGAGTCCAGGCTGTGTCACTACATTTTCTTTATGTCATCAATCATTTTGCCTATAGAAGAGATATTTTGGAAAAGCTACAATCCATTTATCAATGATGATCTTATATAGAAAGGTGTCTTAGGAAGATATAAAGAACTAGGGTGAAGCATATTGTTGATTATTACAGCTTGACCGACCTGTTAAAAGAATGTAAATGATCATCTGCCAATGTTCTAAGTGTCTCTGCCACTGCATTCCATTCAATTATTGGATTTAATGGAATTTTGTTCCATTTAAAACCATATTCTACAGACAAGTATGGTATTCTTGGAGCAGGGAAACAAAACTCCAGTGAAACAGGTGACAATCATCTCTGAGCAGATAATCATTTCAAGACTTAGATCAAGTAATAAAAAAAATGGGACTTCATCCACGTCTCTGTCTGGGGGCAAAATTTTAGGCATTACTCTCTAGTCATGCAGAGTGAGAGGCAGGAAACACCTTTTTTTCAGGTTTAATGATTTTTGTTTGTTTGTTTGTTTGTAAGTGTTTGGGGAAAGAGTAATATTACAATTCTTCTTTCTTTTTCTCTCATTTACTATTATATGTGGGTGAGTAGGGGATAGTGAACAATAAATTATACTACTTAGAGATGTAGGCTAAGGCTTTTCTTGTCAGTTGTGTCAATAAAGTACACACATAACATCAGTTTCCCATTATACACATCATTCAGACTCGTATATTACTCAGTATAATGGCAAAAAGGGCCACTGAAATCTAAAATGAAAAGAGAAATTGAAGTACAACCAGCGAGCAGCAGCTGAGCCAAAAAGCAGCTGTGGCAGTGAAACATTTAATCGCTGCTGCTGGAAAAAGAAGAGCTATCGGCATTGAGGGCGTACAGTGCCACATGCCGGGAAGCTTTGCAGCAGATGGGTTTCTGTGGGACTGGAAGGTACTCATTTCTTAATCTCTTTTCTCTTTTTTTTTTTTTTTTTTTTTTTTTTCCTAATGCATTTTCATTTCATTTAAAATAATTGAATACAAGCACAAAACACAACCCAGGTCATGCTACTGGCCAAGTCTTGCCAGCTGCCTTTATTGCTTGTTTATACTAAAGGGCAGATGCCACAATTTTTTCTTAGGCTAAATTCTTGTCTTACCAGTTGTGCTACTGGCTTACTTTGCAATAGTGCTGTAAAGCCTCATATCTGGATCACTTTGTATTCAGAGTTAGTGTTAGATCTTGGAGCAATATGGTTCACTCACATGACTTATAGGACCAATTCCCTTTTTTCAAGAAAATTCTGCTCTGTATATTGTAACAGTCAAACCAGTAACTTTTCGTGTAGGTCATCGATAACGTGTACAAAGTCTCTATTATAGAATATCTAAGAAATACTGTGCCTTTTCCATGGAAGTATGTACAAGTTGTCTTTTACCATCTTTTAACAATTGTTTCATAACCATCTCTTAACAATTATTTCATAACCATCTTTTAACAATTGTTTCATAACGGTCAGAACACAAAAGGTGTGTTACGCAGTGTAAGGTTAAAACTGGTAAATTCTCCCTTGTTCCAACTAAAGCTGTCTATCACTCACCAGAAGTTCCTGCGATGTTCATTTTTACTGTTATTTGCATTGCATTGTTACTGTTATCATAGAACCTTAAAATCATCAAATGGTTTTGGATGGAAGCGACCTTTAAGGATTACGTGGTTCAACCCCCCTGCCATGGGCAGGGACATGTTTCACCAGATCAGGCTGCTCAAAGCCCCATCCAACCTGACTTTGAACAATTCCAGTGATGGGGGATCTACAACTTCTCTGGGTAACCTGTTCCAGCATCTCACCACCTGTTGTTTAACAGTAGGTCAAAAATAGATGCAACTCACAGGATCAGTTACTCTGTTTGTATAACCAGTTGCTTCCTCTTCCTACTTAGAAACTATCATAGCTTGTTCTGAAGGGTACATACAATAGAAACCCCCCAAAAGGAAAAAGGTGATTTGTTATCATCCCTGTTTCACAGAAATGGGAAGGGTAAGGAACAAGGAAGTAGAACCTGAACCCCAGGTGATTATTTTAATACTTGAGTTGTCTTTCCATAAAATTTATGAAGTGAACAGAAGGTGGAAGAACAGTCTCAGTTCTGACTTTAAAGCTGTGAAATGCAAAACAACATTGAGACTCGTTATTAATTATAACACACTAGAAGGGGAGGGAGGGGGTAGTGGAATTAAAGTCTATTTTCTGAACTAATACTTATAAAAACTGCATGGCATCATCTTTGATTTCATAAATGTTCTGGAAGAAAGTGTAGTGATTGCATAATAGCCCCATCAAAAGGGTGGTTGATTAGTTTAGTCATTTTGGCATACATTTCAGCTATTATTTTCATTTGTGAAGCAGAGGCTGAATGGCACAGTTGCTTTTATCTTGCACACTTTAGAAATGAGCAACCTAAAGTATGAAGTGGTTCTTTCTTACTTCTCCACAACTCAGGACATAACTGTGACAACAGTGTTGGAAGATCATGGAGTCAAAAAAATATTTGATACTTCAGGTTTGAAGGGAATTATGTACATCTTATTTTGCAACCATTCACTCAAAACAGGGCCAAAACCCTACATGACTTATATTATCTCCTATAAGAGTTCCAAGTTATTTCTTCCATTACTAGATTATTGAACTATCTCTAAGAAGATCATTAATACCAGCATGTAGTTATTCTCTGCGTCATTTGTCAAACAGTTGGACATTTCCATCATCTCTACCCCTTTCAACTCTATGGTCTTTTGATTGGAACTGGGTGCTTGCTGATATACTTACCCACACCCAAAAGAACCTCATTAGCTTCACAGTTGTGAAACTCATAGCTGACACTGTGCTGGAGAATATGTAGGATGGTTCAAATTTCTCATTTTGTATGGAATAATTATTTCATACAAATTTTGTATGACCACAAAATCTGTATTTCAGAAGTTCTGTTTCTCTTCTGATAACTATTTAGTTATGTTCACCATAGATATTTTATCCAATCTGATCTCATTAGTTCATTCCTTCATTCCTCTTTTTGGAGGGGCTTCTGTTGATTTTGAACAAAAGCTCAATGCCTTACCCTTCCTCACTCATCACATTTAGAGGAGGATTCACTAGTTCAAATGTACTGCTATGTTAATATGGCTCTATGGAAACCACATAGGTGTTTTGGACAGCCTAAATTGGGAGAAAAGGAGTTTAATTCTGTTTTCATATGCTTAAATAGGCCTGTCCTGGATGAGACTAGATGAGACACAGGAACTGAAGCTACACTCAGGGGACCTTGGAATATTTTGAATTTTTCAGTCCAAGGTGTAAATCCAATCATGGTCTAAGGCTTCATCAATAGAAACTAGTCCCTTATCCTGTGTATTTGTTTCCAAAGGAAAAAAAAAAAAAAAAACAACAAAAAACCCTCTATGAACAAATCTAACATTGCTGACAATGGGTTGCAACCAAATCTCGTGCTAGTCTGCGGTGGAGCACAGGATCTTGGGATGTGTTCTGCTGCATGCCCAAGGCCAGTTGAGACAGACCCAATGACCTGGGCTGTTAATGATTTTAAAAGGTTATCATAAATGATTTTTATTATCTCTCTTGCACATATCTTCTCTCCCAATCCTTGCTAGCATTCTGAAACATTCTTCACTGTAGGGATGTTTTAGAAGTTTTTCAGGACAGTGAAAGGATCTGTCATGGTTTGGGCCAGACTGGCCACTGAAACAAATGACAGATGGTCTCCCCCATCTCTCTTTCCAAGAAGAGGAGGGAGAGAGAGAAAGAGACTGGTGAGTTTAGGGAAAAAAAAACAACAACAAAAAACCAAACAAAAAAAACTTTCATGAATTATTAGTAAAATAATAAAAAGAAAATAATTAAATACATACAATATATAAAAAACTGCGTCAGGCTTCCAGGATGATGATCATGCCACTGGCAGGCACTGGGAAAGTCCCAGACTGGACTTAGTGATGGACAAGAGATAGATCTGGATTCAGGAATACATGGACCTGGATCAAAGGCAGACGAACAGACTGAGTCCTCCTCAGACGCGGGCCATTGAAGAAAGAGTGCTGACCTTTTGATCCCTCAGCTTTCGTACTAAGCATAAGGCAGATGGGATGGAACACGCTGTTGGTCACTTTTGGGTCACCTGTCCTGTCCGCTCCTCCTGGAAGGTGTGTCCCCTCTACTCTTTTCTGCTTCCAGCCCTCCAATGGGGCAATTAACAAAGTCAGCTGGCCTTGGGTGTTATAGCAATAAGTACAAGCAAGAGTCTTTCTGCATACCATGCTTTGGCATAAATTAAAAACAGGCCTTATCTCTCTGGGAGTGAACAGTGTCTGCACACTATGCTGTTAATTTCAGAGAGTTCAGTAGTTAGAAAAAGCTTAGCTGCAAAGTAAAATCACTGAACAGAAAATTGGTTCTATTTTACCTCAAATATATGAAAGGTTCAAAACCCCTTTAACCATCATTGTTTATAATTTATACATGTTCATAATTTATACATGCTTACAAATGCACTGAATTAAATAAGATGTAGAGTCAAAGTATGCACAACATGGCTTTAGGAATCCCCCACACTTTTTGCAAGGAATACTTGTGTTTTCTGTACATCCAGATGGAGAGTACCATATGGAAATCAGGAGCAGAACAACTCTGTCATCATACCTTGTTGGTGGAGGAAGACAATGTGAATTTTTCCAGCCATTTTCTTTCATCTATCCTTACCTTGTTATGTCTCTCAGAACTTTTTTGTATTCCTCTTATTTTCATCCTATTTCTCCTATTTCTAGTCTGTCATTCACTTTCTTTCTTTTGTCTTATCTTTCCTTTTCTTTCTTTCCTCCCAAACCACTACCTCTTTGTCAGTTTGCATCCATCCCCACCTCTGTAAAATAGAGCTTTCAAAGTTTATGTAGCTAGTGCATGTTGCTTGCTCTGAGAGAATGAGGGACACAGAAAGTAGTGACTAATATCAGAATCATGAGTGGAGATATGTTTTATTCATAAACCCTGCATCTCCAGTGAAATTAAAAGCAAAGCAAAGGGTCAAAGCTCTGAACCCTCTTTCCTGGAGCCTGTAAACCAATAAAGGCTTTATATTAGCTATCGATATCTATCTCTGACTTGGCTTAATAACATCTTATTCCCTGTTTTCAGCAGCCATCAATAATATTTCTGCCTGCCCGCTCAGGTCCCCATCTCTGCGTGCAATTGCATTATAAGGGTCTATAAGCCCAATTTGCTTCACATTCTTATTTTTGGAAAAGGCTGGCTGGCTTTTGTAATGAGAGCAGCTGCCAAGAAGGCTTGACAGAATTTGTGGCCCATCTGGCTTATAATCTTCATTCAATATCGCAGGAGCCTAAACTCCCAGACCAACTGATAAGTCAGAGCGTATAGGCAAGCAGTTGCAGTAATCTTCCTTGTGATTTCTCATTAAGGATAGGGACATCTCAGTGAATCTCTCATATCCTGGATATCATATCTTTTTTTTTTCTCTTTTTCCTTTTTTTTTTTTTTTTTTTTCTATCAAGACCAGTGTTGTTCCACTTTTAAAAATTATGGTAAAATAAAAACATGGCAGTTTAAAAAGTATTTGGGTTCCCTTGTATCATGTTTAAGAAACTAAGAAACAAAGGGTCTGACTCTGCCTTTAAAATCAACAGCAATTTGGCACTCTTCACACTTGAAGTATGTATGCTGACATTGTCCTCTCAGAATCACAGAAAGTAAGGCAATAAATGATACTGAGAAAATATCAAGCAAATTTCCCTGCCACAAAGTGGTATCAGTAACATTTCCAGGATCATCAGTCCTCGGTCATCTTTATAGGATCCTCAGACCAGCCTTTTAGTCCTTTAAATCCTCGCTTTTGAAAGGTTTTTCCTGTTATCTCAAGTCTTCCACAACTTAGAGTTTCCACTCTGAACACAGAAAAAAGTTGATTATGCTGCATGTAACAGTCCCGCACATCCCTCGCTTCTTGAACACAAATATCTCCAGTTCTTTTATTCCTTCTTCATAAGTCATATTTTGTAGAGCTCTGCTCTTCTCCACTGTGCTTTCATGCTCATATCACTTTGTTGACTATTAAATGATGTACAGAGGTACTTTACGCAGATGCACCTCCCATGTCAGGCAGACCGCTCAGCTTCCTAGTATGAGCCTTATTTTCCTTTAACATTTCATCCAGTTTCAGCTGTTTGAAAGTTAAGCCTTCACTTTAAGCTTATCACCTTGGCACTTTCTAGGGGCCTAGACATCCTTCAAATGGTAGAGATGGATAGCTCCATAGTGCTAATCATCTCACCTAGTTTAGAGATTTATCTTCAGAACATTTAAGACGCCTTTTGAGATAACAGACTTTCTCTGTGGACTACAGTGGGGACAAGCTATGACCAGAGGCCCAACTTTTACAGGGCTATCAGGATCAATTCCTCTATTAGCAGTGGAAATGAATAATGCATTTTTTTTTTCTTACAGCTCTGCAGGTCACATCTGATTTTTTGATTTCTCATAAGATAAGTCCACATTTTTTGTTCCCCTCTGTTAAGGCATTCATTACCCTTGTGATCAAAATTGAGCTCACACAGTGGTTATTGTTAATATGTTTGGTTTCTTTTAGATACATACTTTTCACAAGAGCCTTGGAGATATCCTAGCTCTATGCCACACCTGATCAGAAATAGCCCAGGAAAGATTACAGGAAGGGAATATCAAGTCAACTGGAGGAAAAGCAGGAACAAACATACATTCATACAATATTTTCACACATTATTATGACACATTTTTGTAGTGTTGAAAACCTCTCTCAAAGCATAAATAAATAATAAAATAATAAAACAAAATAAAATAAAACATGACGGAACCTAACTTACTTGAAAGGACAATTTCACTAATATGAGGATAAAGAACATTTGAAAGGCATATGACCTGACACTGGAACAGAGACTAGATAGTTTAGAAAACTTAGGAACCTATTTGTCCATTAGTCTTTTTTTTTTTTTTTTTTTTTTTTTTATTAGTCAGTCCTAATTGGAAATGTGTTAAACACTGTCATAAAAGTAGGCAAACTGACATTTTGCTTTAAAACCATTTCACAGGTGTGGTCATCATCTGTTTCATACCATGAGGTTTTATGGGGATGAGGAAAGTAAATGATTGTTATGAAACTCTGCACAGCATGGCAAAGAATTTACTTCATAGGTGGGTCTACTGATTTTTGGGGTCTCACTTTGGATAAGGATGCTGTTTAAGTTCTAGCACTACTTGTTGTACTGCTACCATGTCATGAGAATTCCAAGATAAGAAAAATAGTCCAGGTCAAACAAATTTTACTTCATCTTTTTGGCTAAACTGTTCTCTACCCAAGTAGTTCCCCATGTTCTCAATTACAGTGGATGGATGTGGGAAGTATTCTTATACTAGTTTTCACATGAGTGACAAGAAGCTATTTTGAAATAGCATATTTTGGGAAAAGTATAGCTAAAGTTAGAAATACGTAGCTAAAGATAAGCCACAACCTGGAAACTACATATTACCTGCTTGCAGCAGAGAACCTCAGCTCATTAGATTGCTAACTCACAAACTCATTAGCTCTCTGCTCATTAAGTACTTAGCTCCATTTAGTTTGCTGCTCATCTTTCTGTTCAACTCTCACCTATTATTTGCTCCATGTACCACATCTGACTCAGAGTTGGTATAAAGCAGTTCATTTCAGTGAAACTCATTGAGGTTTAACTATAAAACTTGTCCCCGCTCCCATTTTTTTTTTTTTTTTGGCATCTGTATTGTACAGAATTTATATGATGAGAACAATAGAATACAAGCAAGTAAAAAATGCAGTCATCAACCTTAGTGTACTTGGAAAAAAATAATACGTCAGAACAGACTTGTTTCCAAATTTAATCTTTGTGTTTTTGTTCATCAAACTTGAAACCATATTTTCCTGAAATCTTTAAGACTGCAAATTTGCTAGTGTGTGAAGGACTGTGCTTGTTCAGTTCAGGGATGTGTGCTTTTCGTTTGTAAAAGAACTTCAGCTCTTGCTTACAACATTAAAAATGTGAGTATAGTCACTGCAGTCAAAAGGATTAGTCATGCACCAAAAGTGAAGCAGGGGATGCTGCAGAAAACTTAAACTTGTAAGGAAAATCACAAATTGTCCAAGAAAATACTAACTTTATTTGCTGAACTAAGATTACAAGCACCAAAATGCCATAAACTTGTGGCAACTTGTGGCCTAGAAAGATAACTTGTGCTCATGGATCTTCACCAAGGTCAGATAGACTGAAATTCATTATTATTTATACGTCATGAGTTTCCAAGTAGCAGATGAGATCAATGTCCCACCATGCCAGATTTATTAAAGACCTTGCTGCTCTAAAGGGCTGAAGTTATAAAAAAGTCAGGTAGGCAAATCATAGGAAGGACTAATTTGCCTATCACAGCAGACTCCAATTTGGAGTCTGAATTTCAGAGTTCTGGGATGGAAACTTGCATGACAAAGTTCAGACAGAGCAACCACCCACCAACCCTTAAGTCTTATTCTCATATTTTTGTTACAAAACCAACCTTTTCTGCCCAGCCTTTTCCAAAAATAAATGCATTGGGTCCCACTCCCTTTTGACTTAGTGGTGTAGAAAGATAAGGAAAAAAACTATTCACTTGTAGTTGTGTTTGATAATTAATTTTAGGCACAACAGTTTGCCAGAATGATTATAGCTCCTTCTTCAAGAGAATAGTACCATACTGACACTGATGTAACTCAAACCAGGATTAGGCTCAGAACACATTTTTTTCTGTCTCAGCCTCAAGGAAGGACATTGTTATAACTTACAGAATAATCACGTTTCCATGTTTTGGAGTGATGAGACTTCAGATATTGCAGTGTTCTGGTTATATTTCCTAGAGCTGCTCCTGCGGTTTATACTTGTCAACCAAAGAGAAAGGTAGAAAATGGTGGCAAGGGTGAGAAAGAAATAAAAACAACACCAAATCAAGAGCAAATAAAATTATTTCCAAATCCTTCCTGCAGGGTCAATAGAAGTCTACCTCCCTAACAAAGTAAGAAAAAGAAAGAAATTGGGGAGGGGTGGGGGGTGGGAGGGAGGGGGTAGAAAGGGATGTGAGATGGGAAAAGAAAAAGAAGGGTCTATAAAAATTCAGCTTCATTAATGGGAGATACTGCAAGAGGGGAGTTCAGGGATTCATTATCTCAAAGATAGCAGTCCAATCTGACAGGAGTGGGTGAAAACTTCCTGACCCCATGGACTGGTGGATTTCATAGCTCCTTGTATTTGTCTTTTTAAAAGTTAGGAGGTGGGGGAAAAGAAAAAGAAAAGGAATAGCCTGTTCTCTGAAGCCTTGGGGCTTTTCTGCTACTGTGGAAAGGAAGTAGAGGGAAAACAAAGCATAAACAAACTAGAGCTTCTGCCCGCAAATAACCAATAGAGACTAAAAATACTGTTACAACTGTACAATAGTTTAAGGTCAATGTATTCCTTTTCTAAACCTGTGAAAACCTGACCCACATAAGGTATTAAAATTCATAACACATGAAAATTAGGAACTCCTGGAAGCAGTTTCTCCTTCTATAAGTACAAATTTTCACTGCCTACATCTAGCATTTAAAAGAAACCATCCAGATAATTAAAATGCCTATAAATGAAATGTCAAAGTTAAATGTTTTTCTTCTTTTCTTTTCTTTTCTTTCTTTTTTTTTTTTTTTTTTGAAGTCCTAATGCTTAGGCAAAGTGAAACCTTTATTCTAAAATAATATGCCTTAAATACCAGTATCTTTGTAAAAGAACAGAATAATTAAGGTTTGCCAAGTAAAAAGGGTCTATAGGTCTAACCATTTCACCACTCAATATGTAACCTTTATGAAGGAGGGGAGGTTTATAATAAGTGTATATATTGTTTTAAATACTGCCATCATTTCATTATTTCAAACAAGTCAGAGTGCATGTAGCTGTCAGTCCAGTGTTCTCAGAAGAAATTAATCATATACACAGAAAAAATTAATAAAAAAGTAAGTATTTGGCAGCCTTCAGATTCCTTTTCATAACTCTCATTTTTCTCTGATAGATGGAGCTGATGAAACAAGGAAATAAATCATGCACAATTAAAATGAGTAAAAGCTGAAAAGACAGTATCAGTGATTATATTAAAGAAAATGGGAGGTGGAGGGAAGCTGTACCATTAAAAGAATTCAAACATGGGTTGGATTCCCTCATTTGTCATTCATTGACACCGATACCTGAATTTTAATTGAAACCTCCCGTGTGGTTGGCATCTGTCAGGATAAAGTAGTTCTTCAGCAGAAAGAGGGCCAAACTTTGTTGTGAGCTGAATTTTGGGAGTGATAGGCAGTGACAGGAGCCCTTCTTATCAGTTGCCATCATGGGAACGATCCTGGAGGCTTATGGGGATCATCTTGCTTTTTCACCATGAATGAGACTCAAAAAACATACATTTTGTGTCTCCTCACTTTGTCAGTTAAGCAAGTATACTTTTTACATAGTGGGAGTTGTAATCCATTCACAGAACCACAGCTGTGATGAGGAATGGAAATATAAGTCACCAGCCAAAATACTTCTGAGTTGTTGTGTTACCACTTAAATAAATATATTTAAGCTGTATATTAAGTTGTATAACTCAAAATACTTGTACAGATTTTTAACCACAGACCAATTATTTTTGCATTATTTTCCTGCTTATTTATACAATAATTTAATTACTATCCATAAAGAATGTTGTGCAAAGGAAAAAAGGGTCTGTTTTTAAAGGAGAATCCTTCTTGTTGCTGGAAACAACAGGAGCACTGTTAGATTTGTAAATGATCTCGTCTTCTATACAGAAAAAAAAACCAAACCAAACCAAAACAAAACACAATAAAACACTAAGTTTTCCTAAAGAACTAAGCAATCAGGTTAATTGAATTTAGCAGATTAATTTCTTCTGTTGGTAAAGAATGGCACTGACTGACCACTTGGTTTCCTTTGTGTGGACTCTCTTGCTTTTCAGTTTGAAAGTACTCAAGCCATGCCTGTCTAATTTATTCTCACTTCTTCCCCTCTGCTTGTTGTAGTAGTACTGTGTGGGAAGTAGGTAGGAACTTAATGCTAATTCAGTCGCGATTGTTTTGCTTTTAAGTAGCAAAAGTATAGTAAGGAAATGATTCAGCAGAATACTACACTAACATTTTCTCATCTACTGAGTGATGGATGAGTTTTACTATTTTCTCCCTCTTATATCAGAAAGGAGGAAGGATAAATGTGACCGTTATGGTTTTCACAGTATCAAAAGAAAACTCTATTGCCTGACTACAGCATAAAGAGAAAGAGTAATTCATCTGGTACTATGCTACAGGTGATACTGAAACAAGTCTCAAGAATGCAGAGGGAGGGATTACCAAGGTTGTCTACTGAGATATGAAAACTCAGTTCTCACCAGAAGCTTAAGGGAATTGTCTCAAAGTTAAACACATTCAACAGCTTTAATAATCACCCATCAACTGTAAAAGGCAAACTGACCCCGCTGTTGAGAAACTAAGCTGAAACTCAAAAAAACCAGTTTCCTTGTTTAACTGATACCACTAACTTCTTCAACATTTTCAAAGTTACTTCATCTTTTAGTTCTTCAGTATTCCAATTATAAAATGGGATAATCTTATTCATATCTCAAAATAATGCTACAAATATAAGTATTGTGTTTTTCTTTTTTTATATAAATTCAGATTCTCTGGTAACAGAAGTCAGACAAAAGGATAAAATAAGCAAGTCGAATTAACATAAGGAAAAAAAAAAAAGGTTTTCATCAGACTTATGGTATACTTTCACAATCTCAGCTGAATCCGTGAATCAGATGGATCTTTCCCAGGTTCTCATGTGACAAAGAGGAGCTAGATTTCAACCCGCTCTTACTTTTTTCATTATTATTAGATGCCTTGACTGGGGGAAAATTTTAATCCCCATAATTTTTCTCGTAAGGAAATTTTGTACAAAGGAGAAAAGACTTTCCTGGGGTGATAAGGAATAAGAGGGGCATACAACATTTTGTTTGTGCTCTGAAACTTATAGGGGAAGCGGCACCAAAAGGCTACACTGGCAATAATGTTATAATATAAAAAATATTGCAGTTTTGGGTGGAAAAGTGATTGGAATTTGACATTTCTGATCAGGATCTCAGTATTTCTTCCTGTTCTTTCATCAGAGAAAGTCAATAAGAACCAGAAAAATGAAGCCTTTATGAATAAAAAGTGGCAGGGAGTAGCCAGGAATTGTGCATAAAGCATTAACTGATGTGTCTTGTCATATATAGAACTTGTTCTGCATAAACTTGGCAGGGTTCTGCATATTGAATCATGTATATTAGCATGGATCAGAACTCACTGCTTCTAGCTGTAAATCTCCACATCTGTAGTCAGGAGAATGCTTACCAGCATCCAACGGTACAGTGCTTGTGAATCACAACTGATTCTGTTGGTTTTGTGGTATCCTGCCACTAGACTTTGCACAACAAATATGTTTCACTAAGTCTGAGTGTTGTTATTCATTTGAATTCAGATGCCTATGGATATATTCACACAGAGTAAGAAGTTGCTACAGGACTTTAAATTAAAGGTGATGATAA
>NW_009647416.1:524966-539689 GCF_000708025.1 Charadrius vociferus
AGCTTTATCTTCACTAATGATCTGTAAATGAGAGTCAATAGCACAGTTATTAAATTAATGAATGCAACTAAATTGGGAGGTGTTGCAAAGCCGAGTGAGGTGAGAAGAGCAATGTAAAAGGATATATGAGGTATTGTGATAAAAGAACAATCCACAACTCAAAGCTGTAGTGTAGGCTAAAAGGCAGCTGGAGAATAGCTATATACTGGAGGAGAAAGAGAGAAACACTTGGAAAGTACTGCTGCAAAAGAAAAAAAAACGAAAAAAATAGAAATAACATTGGCAGAATTGATGCTAGTTTGCAGTGTGATATAATATGTAGACAGAAAAATAATAGATGTGATTTTGTCTGCATACACAGAGATGTTATTTCAGGGACAAGGGTGTAGCAAATAACCTTTCTGTTGCACTGTAAAGGTAAAAGGTTTTGAGCTGTACACGTGAGAGACAAATTTCTAACCAGGTGAAAAGGTGTTAGTAAGCCTCACTTTAGTTCTTCTTTACCTGGTTAAAGACCAAGGATTAGATTCTTCAGAGTATTCAGGAATTTAGATAGATATGTGCCTAGTGAGCTTTTCAAAACCATCTATGCATTGATTTTGATAGGAATTAGGCATATGTGAACAGTTGGAATACTCATTTGATGTCTATTTGCCTCTTTATGCATGTTAATAGCTATATAAGTGTTTAAGCTACTTCTGAAAATGGATCTTAGCTATTTAAATGAATTGGATCTTATGATGCTTAGGCTGAAATAGCTTTAAAAATCTAGGCATTAAAACCCGATTCCTGATATTTCACTTAGAGTTAAATGTAGGACTCATCTCCCCTTACACTGGTTGCCTAAAATTTCAGCCTCCCATCTAAGCTAGATATCAAGACTTTCTGTAATCAATGGTGTTAGACACCTCCAGAGGATGATTTATCCTAAAAAGGTGCCTAAGAGACCTGACCCATTTCCATGTCTCTCCATTAACTACAGAGGCAAGTTAGAAAATGATCTTTGCCCAGAATTCAGCTTTTAGACAGTGTAAATTAGGGGAAATAATCCCCACTGCTATGATCCTCAAAGGTAAACTCCCAAAACATTGATTTTAGGTTAATGTCACCTATAAAAAAAGAATAAAGGTTTTATTTCAGCAGAGAGAGGTAGGACGTCTGTTACAAATATCCAGAATTATGAAAGAGAACTTTCTGTCATCGATATTTGTGTAATATTCAGCTGGGAAGTACTAAGAGAAGAATTGAAGAGCAAGGTAGTATAAAGTAATGCTTATTTCAGACATTTAACTTTAATCTTTGTTAAATTAATTTTTAAGTGGTCAACTCCATTTGTGGTCTTTTTGGCAAGTACTAGCTCCTGTTCTAAGCTGAATTTAAGCTGAACTGAAAGCATACTATTTTGTTTCATTGTCTTCATTGTGAATTTCAGAATAATTATGAGAAGTATTTGCTAGGTATGTCTCTCCTTACCATATGAAGTAAATAATATCCCTGTTGTCCCAGACTTTTGTTATTCAGCTTTCAGCAGGTAATTCAGGCAAAACAGAATCTTATTCCTAGATAAAAATAAGTTCCCCAGGCAGAGTTTGGAAAGGGGAGAGAAGCGCACGTGACTGAAAGACAGTGCTGCCAGCATGGTGCTGTGTGCTAGCAGACTGCCAAAAATAATAGCAACTCCTTTTCCTTTTTTATTTTCTTTTTTAAGGAGCTGGTTACAGAGGACCTTTTATGTTTAGACAAGAAAAAATCTATACTAAATTCTTTTTAAACTTCACTGCTTTGTTGTGTTTCTTTAAGTCTATGTCCACGGGGAAATGCAATGCCTGTGGTTTATGGAAGATGGCAAAGATATGATTAAATTACCCTTCCAATTTCAACAACAACATGAAGAAGAGTTGTCATAGTGCAATAAGGTCTTCCAATAGAATGTAGTGTTGTTTTTTTTTTTTTTTGCCACTGTTGGGTTTTTGTTTTGTTTTGTTATGTTTTGTTTTGTTTTTAAAATGATTCAAAACAATCACTATTCACTAATAATAGTTAATGCTTCCATACTAAAGGAGTATTTGGCTAAAGAGGTCAAAGATAGCAGTGGCACCACTTTTTCCTTTTGTGCATATGAATAGTGAAACAGAAAAAGATTATGGGAGTTGTCCAGGGTTGTACAGAAATGGGAGAAGGGGGAAGGCTTGGCAGTGACATACGCTCATTGGCTTCACAGAAGGAGGAAAGACAGCAAAAGTTAGCTTTTGGGAAATTAAAGTAGATACTAAAACTCAGGTTTCACAGCAGTACAATGAAGACCTTTGCATGGTCTTTTCTCTCCGCATCCATGTTTTATTGCTGCTTTTTAAGAGAACTGTTTTCTTTCATATAGCTATGCACTTTCATTTTTCTTCACAAAAAAGAAATCTCACTGTACTCTTCACTACTATTACTCTGAGAGATATCTTATAGATGAGCAAGTAAGTCATAGAGCACTTAAAAAAAATAGCTGCAAAGCTATGTGTGGACTGAGGAGTTTCAAAGATGAATACCATATCCCTTTGGTAGGACAAAGGGTAATGGTTTTAAACTAAAAGAAGGGAGATTTAGGTTAGATTCAAGGAAGAAATTTTTTTATGATAAGGGTGTTAAAACACTGGTATAGGTTGCTCAGAGAGGTGGTAGATCCCCATTCCTGGAAACATTCAAGGTCAGGTTGGACAGAACTCTGAGCAACAGGATCTAGTTGAAGATGACACTACTCATTGCCGGGGGGTTGGACTAGATGAACTTTAAAGGTCTTTTCCAACCCAAACTATTCTATGGTTCTATAATTTTGTGATTCTATAATTCTATGCATCATGAGTCTTCCTTTGGGAAGCTTGAACGTTGGACTTATGGTTCTAATCTGCATTAATTTTACAAATTACATTCTCAGCATAAATCTAAAGTCACAGATGGGTTATAAACAAATAAATGATCGAATAGTGCTTGAATGCTAACAGCTTTGACACAATAACTGGGCTTACCCGTGACCTAGATGTGGAAACTTGATGTGTTCTGTAGCCCTTCTCTCACCCCTGGAGACAAACAGTCTTGTAAAGGTATATCTCTATTTATATCTGTATCAGGAACATTAATCTGAGGATTATACCCTTAGGTCATCTAAATTACTTGCTGCTTAAAGAGATGATACTGTCAGATACATGCACAATTACCTAATCTGCATATGCAAATTCAGGCTCTAAATAATGATCTTGACTAATTGAACCCTTATGGGTTAGTCCGATAGGATTTAACAGAAATGAATAATTACTATAGAGTTTTTTGAGCATCCTTAAATTTTTTTGTTCCCCAGTTCAGGCATCTATAGGAAATTCATTGCCTCTAAATTTTGAAAAACTTCTCAAGTATCTATTTAGAGAAGAAGAAACACAATGATTCCATCATACTGCTTCTGTTTAGTACTTCCACAAGCAAGCTTTGCACTTAATTACCTTCTTACATTGGAAAGACTGCTACATTTTGAGAAATGAAAGCCCAAAACGTGTAAACATCGATTGAAATGGGCAACTCACTGCAGATATGAAAAACAATTGCTGTTCACTTAAGGTATTAAAGGGAGCTCAATTATTATTATTCTACTTAGAATAAATGTGCTATTTGTAGTAAAAACAAATAAATTTACTGTTATTTAGATTAAACCTTGTTCCCTCTGTCTGTATATGCATGTGTTTTTATCGGGATATTATGTAGCCTTTTTTAATGTATAAGAAGAATCTTTATTCATTTGTTTGAGTCTTTCATGTCTTCACAACTAAAAGGAGAAAAATAAATCAAACAATGAGACCAAACAGTAAGAATGCAGAGGGTAAAAGCTGGAATTGAATTGTTATGGACACTTCCAAAATGGCTGTAGCCTGTGTAATTGTTATTACCATTGACTAGATTCCAATATCTTTAAATGACATATCTTTCCATCATCTTGTATGGATAGAATAATTGTAGCAAAGAAAGTGAATCTTTAGTTATTAGACGCTCTCATGGATTTCAGCTGCAGTTTGGGGAAGTCTCTCTTCTGAAATTTGGACTGAAAATTTGGACTGAAATAGGCACCCTAAGAAGATGAAAAAGGATGAATCAGATACTATTCTTGACAGGAAAGACTTGAGACAGCTCTTCAAACGGGGACTTTCCTTGGGATCAGAAGATTTAATTCTTTTCACTGAGTCTCAGCCTTTGAATTTTGGAGCTGTTTGAGTGTTGATGGAATAAATGACTCTCAATTATAATAAGTTACATCTTCATATAAAATTGAAAAAGAGTTTGCAGGAGGAAGCAGAGGTACATATTTGGCCTATGTTTACCGTGGCATTACTCAGAGAGTCACAGCGCAATAATAGAAGTGAACAAGTAGAGGTGAGTATCCACCAACCTGACAATAATTCAGGATCTCAGACAGACTTGTACTGTGGTTATTACTCTCTGCTAAACTGTACTACTGTGCATTCACAGTTGTTATCATCTGAGCCAGCTAGACAGAAGATTATACAGTTATTTGACTCCAGTTTTAAATCAACATTCTTTTTGACAAGCATCACTTAAAATGCTTTTGAAAATCTCAACCTACATCATTAAATAATACCTAAATCTAGTGTCCACTTGAGTAAATTTTAATAGATATTGATTAGGCCCTTAAAATGCAGTGCTGCAGCCTCTACTTAGTTCATTAAGGGCGTGATCCAATGCCCAGTGACATCAATAATAGCTTTTGTATTGAGTTCACTAGTTTTTTGATCAGACTGTAAATCCCTGATCCAAGAAAGGCTCTTAAGCCTGTGCTTAAATTCATTGCTGGATCCAGTCCCGATTCGTCACAGATAATGCCTGTTATAGTTCTCTAGATTCTTTGTGCAGTTTCTCTTTTATTGCTGTGATTACAATGGTGAATGGGGACAATTTTTTCAAAAACTGTCTGATGTGTTTACAGATGAAAGTTACTTTCCCAACTGTTTTACTGAAAAAAAGACCACAGGCTGGATCATGGCAAATCTATGGACACTCTAAGCTCACAAAAACATATCACAAAATATCTTGTTAAAGCTGAATATTGTTTCATTTTGTCTGTTTTCAGCCCCCTAAACTGTTAAAAGAATTGAGGACCATATCGTACTGACAGAAAGAAAACAAAAAAAAACACCACTAACCCACAAGTTGTAAGAGAAGTTAGGTCAGGAAGAAAAAGCTTTAGATCTAGGTTGCAATAGGGCTGCAAATACCGACAGATGACAAAGTGTGGACTCTGAGCAGTGTTAGACTCTTCTAATGTTATAGATTTTAACATAATTATCAATGCTTTCCTTTCAGCTATTATGCCATTTTAATTGCATGCAGCTTATTTCTATGGTTTATAGAGCTATATTTGCAACAAGAAAATGAAAGCAGCAAAATGAAAATGGAAGAATTATGCTAAAGAATCTTCTGAGTTCTGAATCAGTGCTTTCTACTTTATATGTGATTCATTTTTTCTGGTTTTGCCTTTATACTGATGGTTATTACAGGTCAATGACTAGGTATTTTTTTCTGTTACAGAAGTCACTTTGCAAAATTGTCAAGCTCCAAAACTTCTGAAATGTTGCTTGGCAAAGTTATATTTTCCATTTTTTTTGTTTTGTTAATTCCTCTAAATAACCAATAAAAAGTTTCCATTGTCTCCTGTGTCCCTTTCATTTACATTGTGGTTCTTTCTTACTCCCATCTTTGTATAGATGTTCAGCACTTAACCCGGAAACTGAAAAACATCTCAGGCCCTATAGGAACAATCTCATCCAGTGCATTCATCTCTGGTTTTCCCCCATTTAATGATGTTAGTCCATTCCTTTATACACCATGGGAATACATTTCAAAGTAACTGTCTCTATGCATCATCTCTACGCATCATCTCAACATGAGCTGGTTGTGTCCTTGGTTTCACTGGTGTTGGGGTTTATGGAGTTACCTGTTAAATGTGGAGTTGTTCCTTTCCTCTTGCCTTAACGCAACCTCTTTAGCAGCCTAAGAGTTTCATCACGATTAATGTTATTACAAAGATCACCAAAAGAATTGATTAGATGCTTCTTGCCAAGCTCTGTAGGGTAAAACTGTCATCTGCAATATGTGTGCAAAGCACCTAGCTCAAGAAGAACCCAGCTTTGTCTAGAGTCTTCCAGGCACTACAGGGGCTATATTGAAAGGGATATTATGTATCCATAATACGTGCAAGAATTTGGCCTGCCCTTGCTTCAAGCCATGCAGTTGCTGTTGAGCTCTGAGCCAAAAATAATAAGCTCTGGTGGGAGGGAGACTGAATTATCTGGGCCTGAACAACACAATAACTCCGCCGCACAGCTTTTAAATTGGAGCTGGCTTGTGTCTCACACCGTGGTCAGAACTATCTCATATCTGCCCCAAATCAGCCACTCGGATCGATCCTAACACATACATAACTGTTAATAATAATCGTCTGTTTCAGTGCTTTTATTGCAACATTATATTTACCCTCCAGGAACTGATATCAGAATCTTGTCCCGTTTATATGTACATGTAGAAATATACTCACTGCCAGCAGGTGTGCTGGAGAAAAATAAGAGAGTTAGAAAATATCTTACAGATAAGAATTTCTTTTTAAATGTTAATTTTTTAGTGCCCCCCCCTCCGCCCCCAGTATGTCTGCCTGTAAACTTCATCTTTAACCTTTTTTTTTTATTATTATTATCGTCATCATAGCTAGAGCACATACAGGCAGAACATCGGTTTAGCGTGACCTTTCTGAAATCATAAGCAATTCTTTCTCTTTGTCATAGCGATAATAGAATGGATCAGATACTTCCTGAAGACATTATAATAGAGTTCAACTGTCTAAGCTGTACACTAATGAAAAATGTAAAATCCATCTCTTCTCTGCAGTGGTCCCTAGTAGAACAGAGACGCTGTCTTGCAGAGAGCTTTCCATATGGTACATTGAGATCTCTGATATTTCTTGTACTCTATGACAGATTTCAGCATGGGCAGGTCCTTTTTTTTTCCTTCTCCTTCTGTGTGCCATTTCTATAAAGACATGAATGTATTAACTAATATGCTTTTATCTACCTTCACTCACTCTTTCCTAACTTCCCTTGCAACAGCAAACTACACTGTGATACATCTTCTGTTTCAAAGAGATGAAACTGTGGAGGAATATGATAAATGCTTAACTTCTTTCACTTTTTATACTGAATCCAATCCTTCAGCAGGTGTAAATCAGTGTAGCTCCACTTACTTCACTTACACTTTTGCAGCCACCTTGGTTGAGCATCTTTTGCATGATATTTAAAAAAATTACTGGTTTGGTTTTGTCTTTATGTGAAAAAAGGAAAGTGTTTTAAACATTTCAGATGTAATTTTTGGTACAAATAATAAAGAGACAAACTGAAGCTTCTCTAAACAGAATTCTTGTGTCCATTTCTAGAACAAAAACAAGAATGCTAGTAGAGCTGTCTGATTTTCCTTTAACTCCTTTAAAAAAAGAAGAAACAACACCTTTTAATATTTTTTTTTTTTCTTTTTAACAGAGATGTCATCAGTGTCATTCCCTCTTCCTTTTTCTCCTTTTGACCTCTCAGTTTGGTGGAGGAGGAAAGGAAGATGGTGAACGTAATGCAACATGCTGCTTGAATTGACAATTTTATGAAGTTAAAATGATCAATGAGGTGTTGCATCTGGATTGAAAACAGTGAATTTTGCATTGTGACCTTTCCAAACAGACAGATTTCAGAAGTTTTTCTTCTGTAAAATGTCCATTAGTTTAACTTTTTTTTGTGCTTCAGAACAGAAATATGTATTGAAATACCAGAATTTTTTACTCGACAGGCATTCTATTTTCAGGACAGTTCTAATTTCAGTTCTTGGCTTTTCTGGTAAGACTGCCAATAAGACTGCTAATTAGTGTCCATTTAGATGGTGATATTTTCTATCTGTATCTTTATATATTAACTTTTAAAAGCAAGATGATACTGTGTTCTTAATACACTTGTATACGCCTCTCATTTCTGGAATATCAGTTAAGTAATTCTTTTGTACATCACTTCTAAGGATGTTCTGTGACTATGCGTTGTGATTTAGCCCCAGCTGGCAACTAAGCACCACAGACTCTTGCTCACTTCCCCCTGGTGAGCTGGGGGAAAGAATCAGAAAAGTAAAACTGAGAAAACTCATAGGTTGAGATAAAGACAGTTTAATAAGTAAAGCAAAAGCTGCACACACAATCAAAACAAAACACAGAATTCATTTACAGCTTCCCATTGACAGGCAGGTGTTCAACCGTCTCCAGGAAAGCAGGGTTCCATCATCTGTAATGGTTATTTGGGAAGACAAAATGCCTTAAGTCAAGAACACCC
Organism: Charadrius vociferus; assembly: GCF_000708025.1. Lineage (NCBI taxonomy): Eukaryota > Metazoa > Chordata > Aves > Charadriiformes > Charadriidae > Charadrius > Charadrius vociferus. Next base: position 533,366 of record NW_009647416.1, read on the forward strand.
CCCCCCCTTCCTTATTCTTCCACTAGCTTTATATACTAAGTATGACACCATATGGTATGGACTATCCCTGTGGTCAGTTGGGGTTAGCTGTCCCAGCTGTGCCCCTTCCTGACTTCTTGTACACCCCCAGCCTAATTGCTAGTGGGGATGTACAAGGAGCAGAAAAAGCCTTGATGTGAAAGCACTGCTCAGCAGTAACTAAAGCATCTCTGCATTATCAACACAGTTTCCAGTGCAAATCCAAAACATTGCCCCATACTAACTACTATTAATAAAATTAACTCTGTCCTGGCCAAAACCAGCACTCTATGCAAGGTGTAGTTCCAGCCAGGAATTTGGAGACTAGGTTTTGCACCTCTACCACTAGTTTCCTGTGTTATTTTTGATATTTCAGTTGGGTTTTGTTTCTTCTCATCTCATTTTTTAATTCAGCTAGAATAACAAAAAATATCACATCAGCTATGGTAATAGTGAAATTTAAACTTTTTTCCCCAACATCCTGAAGAAAAAGGTTAGGGTTTTGTTTCTGTCTTTAGCTTTAGAAAGCAGTATGTGGGACATGTAACTGACAACTGTGATTTCCATATGGATTTTCTCTGTTGCTTCCTCTGAAGGCTCAGCTCTCATCGGGCAGCATTTTGGCCAGATATGACGAGAAAGTAATAGGATGGAGTTCTGGTTACTGATCTCTGCATGAGATAAAAGCGATCGATCTGTTGCATTGGATTGCATGGCTAGTCAGAAAAATAACCATTGTTTTGCAAAGAGCTAAAATTAGGGTGGCTGAAAGATAAGACTTTGTTTTGTGAAATTTGCCAACATATACATTCTGAGTTCTGAGTGTCAGTGGCTGAGTGTCAGTGGCTGAGATTTTTCAAACCCAAGAGTCCATCAAATGGCATCACAGAATCACAGAATGGTAGGGGTTGGAAGGAACATCTGGTGATCATCTAGTCCAATCCCCCTGCCAGAGCAGGGCCACCTACAACAGGTTGCACAGAATGGCATCCAGGCATGTTTTGAGTGTCTCCAGAGTCAGACTCCACCACCTCTCTGGGCAGCCTGTTCCAGTGCTCTGCCACCTTCAAAGTAAAGAAGTTCCTCCTCATGTGTAGATAGAACTTCCTATGTTTGAGTTTCTGCCCGTTACCTCTTGTCCTGTCATTGGGCACCATTGAAAAAAGACTGGTCCCATCCCCCTGGCACCCTCCCTTTAAGCATTTATAAGCAGTGATAAGATCCCCCCTCAGTCTTCTCTTCTCCAGACTAAAAAGCCCCAAGTCCCTCAGCCGTTCCTCATAAGACAGAATTTCCAGTCTCTAATCCTCTTTGTAGCCCTTTGCTGGACCGTCTCCAGCAGATCCCTGTCTTTCTTGAACTGGGGAGCCCAGAACTGGACGCAGCACTCCAGATGCGGCCTCACCAGGGCAGAGTAGAGGGGGAGGATGACCTCCCTTGAGCTCTTTGCCACACTTTTCCTGATGCACCCCAGGATGCCATTTACCTTCTTGTCACCAGGGCACATTGCTGGCTCATGGTCATCCTGTTGTCCCCCAGGACTCCCAGGTCCCTTTCCACAGAGCTGCTCTGCAGGAGATCAGCCCCCAACCTGTAGTGATGCATGCGGTTATTCCTCCCCAGATGCAGTACCCTACACTTGCTCTTGTTGAATTTCATTAGGTTCCTCTCCACCCAACTCACTAGCCTGTCCATGCCTCACTGAATGGTGGCACAGCCTTCTGGTGTATCAGCCACTCCTTCCAGTTGTGTGTCATCAGCAAACTTGCTGAGGGACATCTGTCCCCTCATCCAGGTCCTTGATGAATACGTTGAATAAGACTGGACCCAGTACTGACCCCTTGGGAACACCGTTAGTTACAGGCCTCCAACTAGACTCTGCGACACTGAAGCCTTGCTGAAGTCAAGGGAGACAACATCCAATGCCCTCTCCTTATCCACCCATCCAGTGATGCTTTTGTAGAAGGCTATCAAATTAGTGAGACATGACTTCTTGGTGAATCTATGTTGACTGCTTCTGATAACCTTCTTTTCCTCCAGATGCTTGGAGATGATGCCCAGAATGAGCTGTTCCATCATCTTTCCAGGGATGGAGGTGAAGCTGACTGCCCTGCAGTTTCCTGGGTCTTCCTTCTTGCCCTTACTTAGTAGCACTGCTTCATTTATGCCAGACATGAGACACAAATTCAAAAAAAACCTATCAGATCTGAAATAGGAACCTTGGTTACATTTTAGCATAGCAGGTAAATGCTATGCTTTGACTATCAGCATGAGAAATTGTCCTCTTTCTTCCTCTGAGACTTCCTGAATATTTATAGGAAGAAAAGTAGATTCAGCTGAAAAGACTCAGAATTTAATTCCAGAATAAAAAGTATTCTAGAGATTAAAGTAATGAATTATGACAATGGAGGCATCAGTTCATTTTCTAAATCAAACAATATAGACCTGAAAAAATGAGTTCATCAATCCAGTGAACTGCTAAAGAAACTGGACTACTGATCAAGTGAGGAAAATTTGATAGAGTATTGATAATCTGTTTAATCACACACTGAAAGTCAGTAATTCTCCATCAGTTTGAGTGAGACTTGCCAACCAAAATCAAGCATGTGATAAAAACATGGGAAGAATTCAACCCAGATGCAGTCTGAACTGGAGCATGGAGAAGGTCAGTTTGTGTCCTTGCTTTCTTAATGTACATCACAAACCCATTTACTTGTTTCACCCCCACATCTCTTAGCAAAAAACAACTAACCAACCAACAACAATAAAATTCTTACACAGGTATCCATTAGAGTGATTTACAAAAATGACTATGTATTTTCTGCAGTAATGTTGCTTCAGGAAAGAGAAGAAAGTCTGGCTGGTTCTGACTGTCCTTCTCTGCACCTGAAAGATGTTTTGTAGAAATGAAGCCTGAAAAGAAAATTAAGAACTTCTTTAATTGTCTCCAGCCAAAGGGAACAGAGCACTTTCTTACTAGCAAACTTTCAAAAGATAACTTCTGATTTTCTTGTTGCTTCTCATAAATTGTGGTAAATTCTAAGAGCAGTTGAAAAGCCTATATTTTCCACTCTGAGAAAATAACTTTGGTACTATTTTCTGAACTTTTATATTCTTTTCTTCGATAATGATCTAATTAATGGGATTGTTGATGATCAAGCTCAAAAGGATCCTCAGAGGACATCTAGTCCTCCCTTCTGCCCTAAAATATGATCAAGCGCAATGTTCCTCCTGACAGACGTGTGTTTAGCTTTGCTCCTGCTAACTTGCACAGTTTCTTCTACCATCTGAGTAAAATCTCTCAGTGCCATATGTTTCTTGTGCCAAACATGGAAAGTAAGTTTTCCCTTACCTTTGTGTCAACCTTCCCTTTACATATCCAAAGCATGTTTCTTCATTTTCTTGCTATAATAAGTAACCTTTTTTTTTTTTTTTTTTAATTCCACTTTTCTTGGTGTCTGATGGTTCACCTTAGTCTCATCTTACAAGCTGATCCATATATTTCTTCAAATGTGAGAACTCAAGCAAGCTGTAGTACCTTAGTTGAAAAATAACCAATAGGAAGAAAACCAAAAAGATTTGTGTGTATCTTGCATGTTTTTTTGTGTTTTTTTTCATATACATGCCAGTATTTTTGGTGGGTTTTCTTTTGCTTGTTTTTTATTTAAGTCTGAAACCATTGAGTCATGTTAGGAATGTGACCCTCAAAAAACATCAAATCTACTTTATTCAGAAATTTTGCCTGATCACTGGTTCCTCATCTTGTATTTGTGCAGTTACTTATTTTTAAACGCATAAGTCCTTTTTAAACTGCATCATATTTTTCCAGACCATTTCTTCAATTTGTCAAGATCATTTTACATTCTAATCTTGTTCTCTAAAGTACTTGCAGATCCTTCCTGGTTGGTATCCTCTGCGTATTTAATAACCATAATCTCTCTTCTATTATTCAACTCTTAAATGTTTCTTAAAGGTCCAAACTGAAATTACCCTAAAGAATGTCTCAAAACTACAGTATCTCCAGAACCTTCTCATATTTTTTAAAACATACACAGGACAACAGCTTTCCATTAGCCCTGTAGCAGTTTAGAGAAATATTACACACTAATAAGCCCAAAACGCGTTTTTTTTAAAAAAAAAAAAAAAAAAAAAAACACCAAAGAAGTGTAATTACTAGTGTTAACTACTGATGTAATAAATGTGCTGAATGAAAAATGCTTAAGTTTAGAGAACTTGAATGGCTGAATAATACCAGCCCATACTTTTTCTCAATGGCAAAATAACATGATAGGATAATAATATTGCGGCAAGGGATGATGGGCAGTGGGACAACATGCTCTGAAAGGTGCCTGGAAAACACAGAAGTTACTTTTGTTTTGTTTTGTAGTGGTTTTTTTTGTTTGGTTTTGTTTTGTTTTGTTTTGTTTTTTTTAATTTTAAGATTATCATCTTCATTTTGAATCTAGTAAGGATCAAAAAAAAAATTTAAGAAATGCAGCTAACCAGACTGACTATTACGTATATAGTGCAATTCTTCCACATTTGCTCAGTTCCTTTTGTGTACTTGCAGTAATGACCTTCAGTTACCTTTACAGCTCAAATACCTTTCAGCTGGCTTTAGATATTGAGCAGCTAACTAACCCTAACCCTACAGTACAGTAGCTCTGGCACTGGGGCTCTCTGGTTGATATTTTTTTAACCTTGAAACTGTCTCAGTGTATTTTTTTCTGCAGACAGAAAAAGTTCATGGACTATGAGGCTATATTAATTTTACTTATTTCTTCAGGCTTTTTTTCCCCAGATAGTTGTTTTTTTTTTTTCCCCTCTTAAAATGTAGAAAAAGAAAACCGTAGCAAGCAATCTTTCACACTTAAAAAAATAAATAAACCAATCTATACTTCTTTGTGTAGGAGAGAAAAATGTACTCTATGTCCATGAGCGGTGTGAAATTCTCTTGCCCCTAGAAAAGGATGTTCTGGGGTTTTTTAGGGTCTTTTTTATTTAATAGGCAAAATTCCATCATTTCTCTTTTTGTTGAGTGCAGTTGTTATGGTTTCAAGAATAAACAATGAATTGGTTTGTCTTTTTATAGGAGAGCTGGGAAAAAAAAAATGTGAAAAGATGAGCTACTGTGATAGGGTAATTGATGTACCTGTTTTAATTTCTCAAATTCTAAATGCCAGAGAAAATAAAATAAGAAATAGCTTATCAGCCATTGCTGAAAGCTTTTACATTGGATTTCATCAGCTTTACTTCAGACTGATTGGCACCATGCAACAACACAGGTTGAAGGTCAACCAGGTGGAAAGCAGCTGGGCAGCAAAGATTGCGGGTTCTTGGTGGATAACAAGTTGAACATGAGTCAGCAATGTGTCCTTGCAGCGAAGGGGTCAGACACATCCTGGGCTACATGAGCAACAACATAGCCAGCAGCTCCTGGGAAATGTTCATTCCCCTCTATTTGACCCACCTGAGACTGCATCAAGAGCCTTGCTATGTCCAGCTTTGCTGTCTCCAGACAAAAAAGACACTGAGACACTGGATCAAGTGCAGGGGAGACCACCAAACAGGGCAGGGTACTGGATCAAACTGTAGACCATGAGAGGATGAGAGAGCTGGGTTTACTCACCATTAAGTAGAGAACATTTCTGGGGAGACTTAACAGGAGGGGAAGAAAAGAGACCAGAGGAAGCTTCTTCTAGAAGGTACACAATACAAGGAAAAAAAGCAACGTATGTTACAATACAGGAAATTCCAATTAGGTACAAGGTGGTTTTTAATTTATTTTTTTTTTGCCCCTCACCTGAAGGTGGTCAAATCCTGGAGCAGCAGGGTTCAAAGAAGGTGTGAGAACTCCATAGCTGAGACACTTTCAGAATTCATCTGGATCATGTGTGAAAAACCTCCTCTGACTTGTTCAGATTTGAGTGGGAATTTGGACTAGAGGACCTCCTTACAGAAGTAGCTCATTCCATGATTTTATACATTCTTTTAAATTTGAAGGCTTTGCCTGTATTACAGGGAATAAAGTCAACACGAAGCTGTGAGGGCCAACATAATCCTAAGAAATCATAAAGACAATTGTAAAATTGCTCTTACAGAGCTGAGCAAAAATGCTGAAAAAAAAATAAAATAATGCTTGAAACAATGCCATGGGAATTAAAAATAGTTCCTGTGAGTCGGAAAGAAGGTTATAATCTAATTGACAAGCGGCTGATTATGAGCCGGCAGTGTACCCAGGTGGCCAAGAAAGCCAACGGCATCCTGGCTTGTACTAAAAATATCACGGACAGCAGAAGTAGGGAG
>NW_009647416.1:540318-557265 GCF_000708025.1 Charadrius vociferus
TTGGGGCTCCTTAGCACATGTCTTAGCAAGTAGTTCAGTCTGAAAATCTGGCCTCTGAGTAAGGTTTTCAATAGCATTTAGTTAACCTTGATGTGAAAACATATATTCCAAGGCAATTCTTGCCTATTGCAGTTGCAATCCACCTATAGTGCTAATAAGAACTAATCCTCTAACTGCCTTCCAAATTCTAAAAAAAACCCAACAAACAAACAAACAAAAAAAAGGGAGCTTGGTATCCCAAATCAACAAATGTTACTCAAATAGCTCCAGAGTCCTGCAGACTGTAATGATCAAAAGTATTTAGACACCATGCAGAGAAGCCCGTTTGGACTTGGCCTGAGGCATTTCAGCAAATGGTATCCAATTCCCTGACACATTTTATACTAGGACCCCACCTATAAACAGTTTAAAAAGAACTGAAACATGATTGCTAGAAGCTACAGACATAAGAAATCTGTGTTATGGATGGCTGGAGGGACATGAGTGAAACGTGTTATAGATTGTTATAAGCCAACTATTGACCTTTTAGCCTCCAAGACCTACTCTAACCATTTATCGAAACCTCTATTAATCATTTATTAACCATTTAGAAGCTATAAAAGAAACTATGATATAAAGTGTGGCTTCTGTGTTTTTACATCTTCTGCCAGGGGGGACAAAGTGATCACAAAAAGGACAAATTGAATATGGCAAGGGTTCCTGTTTCCTGAAAAATACAGATATGTTCTAAGCTGTTAGCTGGGGATTAGTAGCAAAAATAAACATGTCTTCTAGACTATGCTCTTTAGACTGAAGTCCATTCTCTCCTCGGTTAGAATTTGAAACTGCATTTGAGACAGTTTTCTATATCTGAGGGTAGGAGAAGTGGACCTAAAATGACATCACATTAAAATTAAAACTGGAAGAATTCATGCAATCCTCACACAAACTTCTCAGAGAACAGAATTTCTGCAGCAACTTCTATATTTAGCCAGAAACTGAAGCCACAACCATAGCAATATACTGTGGTTTTGCTCTTGTTGCTTGGAAAGGTCCTCTTTTTTTCATGGCTGCAATAAAGATGCTAGATGCCAGCAGTCTGAGGAGGGTTATTACAGGCAAGTGACACTCTGGTGTAGCCACGAGTGGTGTAGCCGCGAGTGATCAAATGGGATTTCACTGAGCTGAAACCCCAACTAACATGCAGTCTGTGTTCTCACAATATGTGAATATCTCATAAATGTTTATGTATCTAAGCTGAGAACATTCCTGCCAGGTAAGGAAGCGCTTGCATCCCTGTATTTCAGATTTGGAAATTGATATTAAAAATAATAATGACAAAAAAAATCCAAGCGACGTGCAAGACACCTGTGACAGATCTATGTAACAACTATGAAACTTAATGGTTTTGCTCAGTGTCCTACTGTCAATGAGTAGGCATGACAAAGTCAGATATCTTAGATGAATGTGAACATATTTGCTTAACTAGATGTGGTTAAGTCTAATTCTGCACCACTTATCTTTCTTTTGAACTTAGAAATAACTGATGAACATAAGGAGTCTGATATAACAGTTTTTTCCAGTCTTCCAGTTAGCCATCAGATCATCCTTCCTTCTTGTTATATATAGAAGCAGTATGAAAACCATGCTATTGAAACAATGTTAGGATCCTTTCATCTCTTAGAGTGTCTCTCAGTTACAGCTGCTTACATTTGGAGTATATCTTTTGCAGTCAGATGAAATTAGTGCACTGTGTGGTTGTTGACTGAGGTCATGATGCAAAAAGTGGTAGGAAAAAAAACCCAAAAACACTTAAAAAAGTCTAATCGAGTTCAATCATTATGATAAGAGAGTGCTATAAATACCCCAAAGTCTGACTTTGCTTCTATGGATTAATATTTTAGATTAATTATACTAATTTTTAAGGTCTTAGGAGCTAGCACACAATGAAAATGTGAACAGTGAAAATGGAAGCCAAGATCCTAGTAAAAAACAATTTAATGTTATAGCTCAAAATTTGTAACAATTCAACTCTGTTTTGCTTGAGCTAACTACAAATTCCACATTTTTTCTTATGTTGATCGTTTGAGATCCATTGCATTCGTAATGATCCCAAGGGGTAGAGTTAATGTCACTTAGGAGATCCTTCCTATCACAGGAGATGCAAGAATTGATTAGTGTTTATGGGAAATACATATTAAAAGTGGATTAGTTTAAACCACTCCAAAGGATCTGTTTAAGCCTTCATAAGAAAGATATTGTCAGATAGTCAGACTTTGCTTTCTCCTCCTTCCAACAGTAACAGGTACAATACAAGGTACCTATGAAATAGATAGTGAAAAGAAATCTTTATCAAAACAGCCCAGCTCTTGAGTATGAAAAGCTGGAAAACTGAGATGAAGATACGATTTAAAATAGAACAACCACGCAACAGAGTTGGAAACAAAATTCAGATCTTTCAACTCCCCAGTCAATATCATACAGGATATTTCCTACAAAAATAATTTATGTCCAGGTTCTCCATCTGAAAAAAAAAATAAAATAAAGAAAAAAAAAAAATTGTGAGACCAAAGAGTTGAAGTGAAAAGATGAGAGAAGCGAGGAAATCACAAATGTTACATTAGCTTGAAGTCAACACTATGCCTTATTTACCTTTTCTGTAAAAACTTTAAAGGCTTCAGGATATCTTATCTAAATTATTACATCTGAAGCCCTGATAGCCCTGCAATGGATTTAAATAATCCCTGTTATGTCAAACTAAAAAGATGTTCTTTTATTTACAAATAACCAAACCAAAACCAAAACAAACAAAAACAAACAAACAAACAAACCCTAACCCTAGCATCTGCTAAAATTTGTTATTCTCAACCCTACGCATATTAGGGTACTCCCAATGAAGGTGCAAATTCATGCATCCCTCTCAGAAAGCATAAAGAAGGTGCTCCTTAAACTAAGGTGTCACTGAAGGGGATTGGAGCATCATCTCTAAATTTGAAATCCAGAACATTTTTGTCTCTGCATGACTCTTTATGAGCTGAACACTTGGGAGTTCTCCATTTCAAATTTAGCCACTTCTTCTTCTACATGTGTTTGTAAGACTGGAAGGTTCTTCCTGGACCATTAAATTCAAACTGCCTCCTCCTGTAGGCAACCATGGTGTATAATCTCATTTATAAATTTATCAAGCTTCATTTTTAAACTAGTTATGTTGTTTGATCTTGCTACTCCCATTGAAGGACTGTTCCAGAACTCCACTCCTCTGATGGTAAAAACCTCCTTCTAATTTCAAGGCTAAATTTATTCATGGGCTGTTTATACCCATTTGTTCTTGTGCCAATATTGGCCTTTAGTTTAAAAAGCTCTTCTCTCTCCCTGATGTATATTGAACTGTTAAAATATCTGTTAAGCTGGAAATGCATTAGACACTGGGTGAAAATCCACCCCTTCAAAGATTAATAAACGTCAAAGACAAAGGAATTGCAATTCCTATGAATTGTAATTCATAGTTGTATCTTTAGCCTGTAAGCTCTTTTACTGTGGGGACCAATGAAGTTTGTTTATTTTATCCTTCTTTTCTGGACCAAACCAATGCACCATATAGTGCTGTGTCCTTGTAGAACCATATTAATAATACATACCGATGGTACATCAGGTTTTGTCATGAGAATCAAGAGATCCTGTTGGTAATTCCTTTCTTTAGCCCTTTGAATCCAGATTTAAAATTTGGATCTTACAGTTGTGCTTTAATAAAAATATAATCATGAATGCTTCCCTGATGTGCACACACCTATTGTCTTCAGTGGGAATTGACTCAGGCCCTTATTCGGTTTTAATCAACGTGATTTTCTTCTCCACACAGACTTTTGGAACTGAAATTCACTAACTGATATAGAAAATAAGTTCCCCTTTTCCTCTTTTCTTTCTTTTTTTTTCCTTTCTTTTCTTTTTTTTTTTTTCTTTTTTTTTTTGGTAATAGGAGCTATTGCATTGTGTTCCCTTAATTACACCATGTCATGTCACGTTGCAATGTAAAATGACACAGTGTAACACTTTGTGACATGTGATAACTATGATGAATTACATTCAGAACAAAGACCTGCTTTGAAAGGATATATCTGATCTGGGGGAGAGCAGGTATTTCAAGCACACCATGGATATTTTGGATTAAGGGATAATTCCCCATCACATATCACAAATGTTTAATAATAAGATTATGAACATACTGGCAGAGGATTTTTCCTGACTTTTATCCTAACATATCAATTTTTTATTTACTATAGCAAATTAATAACTTCTGTGCTTACAGTGTGGGTTTTCTTTTGGTGGTTTTTTTTTTGGTCTGTGGGTTTTTTTGTTTTTGTGGGTTTTTTGTTTTTTTTTTAGGGAGGTGTTCACCCTAGCAGCACTGTTCTCTTAATAGTAAAAACACAATAATAAAATCATACTAGTATACCAACAGGGGGGGAGAAAAAAACACATGAAAAAACAAAACAACCTATCACTGTTAATTTTTTCAGACGTCATAGAAAGTTTAAGTATGAATTCTCTTAAACTGTAGTTTTCAACAGAAAAAAAAGTATCTGAAAAATGTCTAGAAAATGCCATTTTTAGACTTTCACAGTGACTTTCAGATCAAATGTGCCTGATTCATGTCAAAACATGATATTTTTTTTCCCCTTGACTGCCAGTAGTACAGCTGCAAGTTGGGATATGAAAATCAAGCCGTGTTCTTCTGTCATTGCGCCATCACCAGCAATGAGGATCTTGCAAAGAGAGCTTAGCTGCTGACAATTTTGTTGATGATGCATGAGGCAGAGAAGAATCCAGCACTCTTGTCCAGACTTGTATTGATTCTGCAATGGGAAGTTTATAAAAAAGCTTTTTTTTTTTTATTATTTTTTCTCGAGTAAAGTTGGCAGATATAACTGGAAAACAAACAGGGAACAGGGCTAGAGAATTAGTAGTTTTGTTTCATGTACATATTTCTCAAACTCCAGAGGTATTTACAGTTTTGTTTTAAAAATCATTAAATAAAGAGTGGGTTGTAACCTTTTGCTTTGCTTATTGAACTTACTATGTTTTAAAGGTAAACCATTTAATATTTCTCTTGATGTCATAGAATCTGCCCTATTCAAGCTGAAATAAACCTGACAGCACCTTGCAATGTGCTAGGAGTTTCAGACCAATGTAAGACAGGACCATTAAAATCTATTTAAAGGGATTCAAAAATGTCCTTGTACAAACTGATAAAAGTAAAATGTGTAACAATGATAAAAATGACCACAAAAATAATAAAATTATGAGGAACTCAGTATCTTGTTACTTTAGAGGAAGCTCAAATCTTCTGTGTTTACATCTTTTACTGTGTTTACCAACTTTTTACTTCAAAGCACCACACACCATCGTGGAAAACACGTGGCTGAACAGCCCCTCTCCTCAGATCCTTCTTCCCCCTGGCATTTTTATCAGACTTTGTATCTTTACAAAATCCATATACTTTATCAGGCTGAAATTTGCTGTGTCTTTGGTAAAACATTTCAGTACTCTAATATCTGGTATTTTAGGTGTGGGACTGCATCCTCAGCATTTTAGATCATCTGTTTCTGAGAAGGGTTTTTTGGGGTTGGTTTGTGTTTTTTTTCCTGACTTATTTGAAACTCAAAATGTTGGCTCCATTTCTGATTACTTTTCCATTTATGAACCTGGAGTATAGCTCCTCCTACTTCTAGGAGGAAAAAAAAAAAAAAAAAGAAATGCCAGAGAAGTTATCAGAAGATATATTCAGCTCTCTGTAAAAGCATATGTAGAAACAGCAAGACTAAGTACCAGGTTTGCTGACAGTTTGTGGTGGCAACCATTTCGTGACTCCAAAAGGCAAGCTGATGCCATTGAAATCAAATCATATGCACACACTCTAGAAGAAGAAACACAGCAGGGGGACCATGTTTTTTCTACCACTCTTTGCAGTTTATTGTCCATACTAAGTTTCTGCTTTCCTTAAGCCCTAAGGTGACCTTATAAACTAAAATTTTGAATGTGTTCCTTGGTAAAAATCTAAGAAACACTTAAGGTATGTTAGAATAAGACTGAAAGGGAGCACTTGAAGTCATATGGGCCACATTTCTCCATAAGACAAGGTCACGTCTACCCAAGATATTCCTTACAGCCATTTCTCTTAACTGTTCTTAAACTGCTCTTAGAGATCCCTAGAGATGGACATCTTATCCCCTTGATCTTGTCAGTCTCACAGGAGTTGGGTTCTTTTTCTTAAATAAATAAATAAATAAAATAATAAAAAAAACTTTTGGAAAGGTGTCTTGCTAATTTGTAGAACTAATTTAGAAGGGACTCTAACCATTTCTGAAAGATAATAAATTACATATTCTCGAGGCAGATATGTGAGAAAGGCTGCAGGACATGTTGCTCCTTTTCCACATGGGGAATTATTATAGCAGAGCGCCAGCTCTGATTAACTAGAGGGGGAGATGAAAGACAGTGAGGATAATGTAATCGTGTTTGCTGAACAGTGGACCTGAATGTGCTTAAGGTCAAGCATTGCTAATATGCAGTCCCTTAATAGGAAAATCTCACAACATTTTCGGAAGGAGTAACATTGTTTTTTTACCAGTTATGGAGAAGAATATATTGGGGTAAGGGTGATTTGATAAATAAAGGCTGCTATAAAATTAAAGGAGGGAAAGACTAAGAAGAGGAGTAGAAAAAGAGGAGGAAGAAAGGAAGAGTTAGGCCCAAAAGCAATGAAACCCAGTTCCTGGGTGCTGTTAACAGCCCCTAGGAATTATCTGTTTTCCAGCTAAATTCAATAAAGCAGTATTAAGTGGAGAAGAGATTAGCTGGAGAAGCAAAGCAGATTTGCTTTTGTAGTCTGGTGATCTGTGAGCCCCAGCTTTTCCTACACCCCATGAGTATGCTAAATCTCTACTTGAAAGGATGTGGTCTGCTGAGTCATGCCATAGTAAAAAAATCCAAGTCTCTCTTTCCTGCAGGGAAAGTCAGCAGTCAAAGGGGAAACAGGATTCATGCAGAGGTTTCACAAGGACCGTATAGACACACCATGTCAGACACAAGCACAAAGAGGAGTTGTTAAACTATCTTGGTGGCTGTGCAACTTTGGTTAAAGCCAGGTGTAGAGAACTTGTTTTCGGTTCTCACATAGAAGCGCCAATTTTTCTTAGCAGAAAGGTTTCATAGTCCTTTCTCCTCTATACATGCCCTGTTCCCTGAACGTTCTGTACTATCCAAAAAGACAGAGAATAAGTCTGTGTATTATGAGTGTATTGGGTCATCGCTCAAGGAGGGAAGAATTAAGGTCAGATTAGCATGTACCTTAACGCTTCATTACTTGGTTTTCAGAAGATTAATTTTAGGCACTCTCTACATTGTGGAAGGCCATTAGGTACCACTGGGCCACCTTAGCTCTATAATAATGAAGTCTGGGTCATTTTTTTTTTTTCACCCAGAAACAGAATAACAGTTGTGACTTCCACGGTGTCCCTTTGGATTTACAGTGGTATAATGGGGAGCAGGATAGGATCCAGTACAAAGAATAGGTGAAAGCACAACACCATTGAATACTCACAGTTAAAAGTAGCTCAGGCTTAAATTCAATGAGCCTTATCCTGTGGGATGCCCAATTATTGATGCCTGATGAAGTACCTTTAAAGGTAAAGGTGTTTTTTTCATTGTCTTTAAAGAGAGTTCGTTGAATGGATCCAGTGTTGATCACTTGCAGCTGCCACTGATATTGTAAAACACTAACCTCACTGAAAGTCAAATTCTTTCTCACTGAAGTTTGTCGTTAACATCATGCAGATCACTAGGAGTTATAAGCCTAAGACAGACATGCAACATTCATCCCATCCACAGATTTACTTACAGTGGAAAAAACGGTGCTGAAAGCTATGTATGAATTCAAAATATGTAACTCTTTCACATGGTAATTCTATTATTACAGGCATAAATTAGTTCCCTCTTTACAGGAGAATGTCCTATGTCAGTTTCTTTAATGACATAAATATAAGGCACATGTATAATTCACATTGCACACAGTTATCTACATCATATCCCTAACAATTCATGGATGGTATATTTATTAACATACAGCTACATACACAATTGCAGAACAAATTGAAATACATGAAAGATGAGAAGTAAGAAAAATCCAAGACTCCCTCTAAAAGGAAAGAAAAAATGCCCATTAGAAAGGTATAAAATCATTGTGTCGGTATCTGGAATATACCAAAGATCTTGAAAACCTTGAAGGTTGGGGGTTTTTTTGTAGGTCATTTTGTTTTTTGGGTTTGTGGTTGTTTGTTTGTTGTTTGTTTGTTTGTTCTTTTCAAAAATGTCTTCACTTTAAAGAAAATGTGGAGCTGTTCCTTTAACATTTTATAATTATAAGACAGTCAGAAAGTGTTGGAACAGGGAAGTGTGTGTGAACGGGGGTTAGCATGCTGAGACATTGTATTTCAGCTGTGAAAATCAATACATGCTCCAGAGATAGGGCACTTGATCAGAAAGGATATTGCAAGATACAAAAGAGCAGATATGAAATACCATTCCTGTGAAGTTCATTTCTTGCTCTTATTACATCAGTTCAGCAGAAAACACGGTGTGCATGAAGCTATACCAGTGCCAGCAATTTATTATTGCTTGTCCAAGATTTTTAGAAGATTTGCATGAGATTTTAGCAAAATTATGCTCTGTGTCCCTTCTTTACCAATAATTCAGAACCTGAAGGTCCAGGTGATGTAGTTGTGAAGGGTTTCTTGTGTACCAGTCTCTTTTTTTCTCTGGTTCCCAGTTAACACAAAGGCATTTCTGTATGACTCTGAGCAGAAAACAAGATCATTATTTTCTTTTATTTCTACTTTAGAGAAGTTTGGGGTTTTTGGGTTTGTTTTTTTTTGGGTGAAAGCAAGTAGAAAAAAAAATAAATAAAACGGGGAGATGCAGAGGAGAAAACTGACCCTGGGAATACATTAGCTTGTGAGCACTGTTTTCACACTGTGCTAATGTAAATGGCAAATTTGCCCTTTATCTTTCTTTTTTTCTTGTTTCTAGCCAGCAGTTGCATCCTGGGTCTGAGAAAATTTCACAAAATCACCATTATACAGAGATTAAAAAAAAAAAAAAAAAAAAAAAGTTTTTTGGAGAAAATGGGGGTTTTGGTGGTTTCCAGCTGAAGAAGATGCTTGTGGTAGAAAAATCATGACCTGTTCTCACTGGGACTGCACAAGCCAGATAGACCTTTCTTTGTCACTAGCTGTATAAACTCATTTAAACGATTCCATATTTTTGACTTTTCCTTTCATTTTCATGATGATAAAATACTTATCCAGCCGTGCAAAATAACTTGAATTCTATGAGGAAAGTCACTCTGTGTATGTATAAGCTCTAATATTTGTCAGTTGTCTCCTTTCTTAAAAAAAATATACTAATAGCTAAGCTTAACTTCATTTTGAAGCTTCTGAAAAAAAAAAATCTTAAATATTTTTTAATATAAATATAAAAAGTATTTTAAATACTGTATCAGGAAATAAGAAATTTTAGACAGTTTGGTGTTTTGGAGGGTTGGGGGTTTGGGTTTTTTTTTGGTTGGTTGGTTGGTTTGGTTCGGTTTGGCTGGGTTTTGTTTGGTTTATCTGTTTGTTTGTTTGTTTGTTTGTTTAAGTATTTTTCACCATAATCTTGTTTAGACACATGAAGTTAAACTGGAGCTCTTAAGAATAGAAACAAATAGAGGTCCAATACATTCAGGGCCCTGAAGACCAACCCAGAGATACCTGCAACATAAATGCGCCAAAAGCTTGAGTACCACATTGACCTTTTCCAGCAAGGAATTAGTTGCTGTCAGCTTCATCAAAAAAGTGGAGCAAACTTAGAGAGGAATCAAAAGCCCCTGTTTCAGTTTGTGACTTTCTAACCATGCCTCATCTGGGGTATTTTCCTCGCATAACGTTTGACTGGCCAAGTTCAGATCTAGCCCTACTTGTGAAAATGGTCCTTGCAGCACCGTAAGAGGATGAAGCCCCAGGGACGAAGCACTTTATACTGGTAAAAGAGTTATCTCCCTTCCTTTCCCCCTCTCCCAGTAAAACGGCATCTCTGACACTCCTTCACTGACAGAGCTGTGCTGGCAGAAGGCTGTGTCATCGGCAGCTTTCAAATTGCAGCTGGTTGCTAGCCCACTCCTGCAGCAGAGCCACGACACTGCCCCTTCCATGCGGCTTGTAGCAAAAGATATATTTAACTTAGAATAATATCCCAGCGAGAAGGTGGAAAAGACAAGTGAAATGGCCTATTCTGGCAATCATTCCAAAGCTGGTGTTAATGTCTTTGGATTGCAAAGTGGAGAAAAATAAATAGCTGAAGTGCTTTACAGATTAATGCAAAGCAAATAACTCTCAACAACCAGGGTCAATGACTGTCACTGTTGCAGCTGCGATCATCACGCAAACTGTCCTCACTTCATTCGTGTAATGTCCTACACCTGCATGCTGGCTGTAAAGAGTCCCCAAAGTGCCTGCTGAGTCACAACAAATGGCACCGGAATGGGAGGAGAGGTATCAGTTTAACTGCCCAGATAGCAATGCTTGTTGGGGCGCATTTGGTTTTCATCCAAAGGGCACTGAAAAAAGTTTTTCACCACTAATGCCACCCTCACAGCTTCTTCCGTCTCTCCCACTCCAGGTTTCTCTAAGGGGGAAAATAAATATCTGACTGAATTAATTCTACCAAATGGGATATTTGAGTTTTTTAAAATGCTTGTCATTAACAATATACTTATTTCATGTTTCTGTTTGAGCATAATCCTAGAGATTAGCAATTAGGAGGAAATAATAGGGCCTGATCTTATGTGATAGGGAAAGCATTATTATTCCTGCTATACAGATGGAAACAAAATTGGAAAGGGTTCAAAAAAAGGGCTAAAAGGATAAGTCATGCCTTCTAAACACAGCTTACAGGCTGCTCTGTCTACCTAGTTTATTAAAGAGAAGGCTAAGAGGTGATTTGATTGTAGTCAATACATAAATAAAATTTCTCACAGAGGCTGCTGTGGGCTAGGAAACATAGCATAAAAAGTTTCAGGGGCTCAAAGACCTCCCTACCATAAAGCACATTTGTAACAATAAAACTAGAATAACTTTGAGTAATAATGGACTCACGATTACCTAATGTCATTTCATCAAGATTTCATTTCCCTTCACCCTACGAAGGACATGCCATAATTCATCCACCAGATAAGTATTTGCTGTACAAGCTAATGAATGAAATTCATTGGTTAAACCAGATAATGATAATAATATTTTCTGTTCTTATAAATCCATTTACATCTCACAAATGATTTTTGCTTCTCTTTTTGCTTTTGCACCATTGATGCAGAGGTTCCTAGGCTCTTCTTTCAGAATATACTGCTATAGAACAATTTAAAAATCCTAATTTCTGTAGCAGCCACCTTCAAAGATTTACATGGGTGCCTGGCCACTGTGTGGGGAGAACTGGGGAATCTTCTATCACATCCAGTGTCAGTTAAGACTCGTAACAGTGACAAGTTCTGCAGTATTTTCTGCTGTGCAGTCTAATATGATTTTTAGATGATACACAAGTTAAAATGCTTGTGAAATCAAGATGAAACACAGATAAACCTGAGCTTACTGGCATTTAATTTTGGAAGTATCTGCCACCCAGCAGTGTGTTAAGAGACAATATAGAAAAAAAAAAAAAAAAAGTGTTTGGGTTTTTTTTTTTTTTTTTTTTTTTTTTTTTTTTTTTTTACTTAAGCTGCAACATCTTGTGCTTTTATTGGGAGCTGGAAGTTCCTCGTTCAGACCTCAGTGTCTTGGCCAAGATAGCATCTATCGCATTTAGATACACAGGCTTAATTCAGTGCATGGTCAGTCAACCATGAACTTCATATTTGGTTCTGGATATTAAGTTTCCAGGCATTCAAGGAGGCTTGTGTCAGTGGAGTTGCTTTAGGCCCATGTCTAGTGCAATGCAAAGGAGAATGAAGTACGTTGGTGCATGGTACGAATCCTTGGTCTGTAAATTTGACCCTTGCTGTACACAAATGGGTAGCACACACCAAACAGGCTGCTAAACCATTAACACCAAAAAGGAATGACATCAAGAAATGTGGCTCGAACACAAATACTGTGAATTCTCACAGCAAACCAACATCATGTCATTTAGCACAGGTTTTCTGTAATTGTGATACAGTGGGAAAAATCACAGTGTTCAATGGCCCTTAAAGTCTGCCTTCCATCTCTGTGATGAGGTCATCTTGCTGTTGATATGTAGGGTGCAGGGGGCCGTAACACAAAACATGCAGAAATAATGGATGACTCAGGATCTGTTAAAGAACCTTTTTGTTTCCAACAGTTAGTGCTTCAATTGTTTGTCTGTGTCTTTGCCCCAGTATTTATAGAAAGGTTCATGGTTCCTTTGCCACTCCTGCTGTGTTACCATCAACCATTAACTTTCCTTTGAAATCTCTGAAACAAGGGGCTGTACCTGGTTCATTCAGCACTGCAGGAGGTTGCAATGCACTGGGGTATTTTCAGACCAGTCAGAAGACAATCATATGTTGGCTACCTAGTCAAATCATTAAAACTCTATGAAAAGTCTGAAAAATTTTGCATTAGCTTCAGCCATATCTGAAGAGATGAAAATAAGACTGATAGGTGTTCACTGGGAAAACAAAAATACCCCCAGTTTTCTACTGGCCAATTTGGAGGACTCATGGAGAAAAGAAGAGTGGTTGGGAATGTGAAAATTTAGGTCAAAACGAGCTATGAATATGGGAGAAAAGTTCTAGGCAGCCCACTTTACTGCCAAGAGGAAATAGGAGTATAAAATACAGAAGTAGAAGTAGACGATGTCAGTAGAATGAACTCAGTATCTGAAAAAGAGTCCAGAGACCTAAGAAGTTATGAGTACAAGTAATAACGGGCAAAGCTGAATAGTATTTTAGCGAAAATCAGAGGGCAACAGCACAGTCGTAAAACGCAGAGAGAAATGGAAAATGCCAAACAAACTATGTCAATTTCTACATAAACAAGAAAAGACAGTGAGCTTTAGTCAAGAGAGATTCCTTAGGCAGGAGCTATTTTGCATCTGAAACACTCCTGAGACCTTATTCCCTAAACACAGTGGCTCTGAAACCAGCACAAATTTAAACTTCCAGCAAAACCCTTCAGCATCCTACTTGTGTTGCCCAGAGCACTGGAAAGGCTTGCACTTGGAACATGCACAGGTACTCCTAAAATGTATAATATTATCCTTTACTATTTACATCTAATACAAGTTCTATAACCACAAGACATCGCCATCTATCATTGCCATTCAAGTTTGAAACACCACTGTCTGGCACCATTCTTGGCTGAGAGATGCCTTTTTCCAGCTTTAATCTTGCTCAAGACATATTGGATGCATGTTTACTTTTCTGTTCCTCCCACAGAAGTCTGCAAACCCATCTGAATTATTTCAGCCGGTATCTGAGTGGTATCGCTTCTTTAGAGCACACTATGGGGTGTTCACAGAATGTTTCATGAGTACAGGACAAAATGTTGGCTGTGTTCCTGTTCTCCCTAAAAAGTGGTTAAAGAATGCCACACTGAAACTATACTAGACAACTTAGAGGATTCAGCTCTCAGTTTGAGAACACAGCGCTCTGATGAACAGCTAGAGATTAACAGATATGTATCCACTTGAGGGCATTGTTATGGCCTAGTTAAACTGAAATAAATTGCACACTTTTAGACTTGCAAGTTTTCTAGTGGGAATACTTCAGTGTAGAAACATGTTCTAAATATTGGCCTAAATGGGAGGGTAGGACCCAAATGAAAATTGTTGATCAGCTTTGGAATGAAAAATTGTTCTTTAAATATGAATGGGTTTACAAATGAGAATTGTACAATGTGGAACGCCATTTTGTTATTATTATCATAATAAGCAAACAAACAAAAAAAACTTACTGAGCTTGGTAATTGGAGTATACTTCATCCCGATCTGCAAATTAATCGAAATAAAGTACAAGACATTGAAAGGGGAAGTACATTTTATCATTTAAAGAAACATCTACAAATGCTTAAGCAATCCTAAACTCAAGCACTACAGCCCAAAACAGGTGAAAGAAAGAGAGCATGCACGGACGGGCATATACAACTACAGAATATACAGGCATAGCTATCTGTATTTTAGGTAATGTCATCATTTCTGTGGTGAAAAAATTTGGTTGAAAGTATGTTTTTTCTTTCCAGGTCTGCAAAGGAAAAAGAAAAGATGAAATTTTCCATTTTGTGATTGAAAATCTTTTAAGCTGTGGTTTGTCTTCCCCTCTAGCAGTTTGCAACTGAGTTTTTCTTGGGATTGAGGAAGGGGAGGAGGAAAAAGCTATTTAATCTTTTCTTTTATGTCTCAGTATTTTCCACAAAAAACATTGATATAAGTCTATTAAAAACTATATCGGACATGATCTCTCTTCTTCTCTTTCTTTCACAGTTAGTCTTTCACACACGCACTGATTTGAACCACAAGCATTATATGAGTAAATTTTATATGAACGGTACCTTTATTTTACTATTCAACCTGTCTAGAAGTAGCAGTCTATGTAACAGAAATTTTCTGGTACTTGAAAGCCTTTAGTTTAAAGACTTTATATATGATGATAAATACTGATCTTTCAGCGTTGAACTCTGAATAAATGGAGTTGCAGTCACATATTAATTTAGCTGTGCACACCTACATATGAAAGGGGAAGTAATATCCCATTCCTTACATGGGCACATAAATGAACAAAGAGGTAAAGCATTACAAAATAAATTAAAAAAAACCAGCTGAAATTTTTAATAGCTATCTGACATCCTTCAATTTTATTCTCCAGTTATTAAATTGTGAGATTTATTTTCTTACTTTTGGAAAACCAGCTGCTAACAGGTTAATCCTCGAGCACAGCATCACACCTGCAATTGCCTTGGTCTTCTGAGTTCCCAGCAGACTGTCTGCAGCTCCGCTGATGTAATGCTGTTTGGCTACACTTTAACTTTCCTCTTTGTGCTGTGTGTATGCACTCACTTTATTACAAGGAGGAAAGATAACCCATTTCCAATCCATCTATCCCAATACCATAAGAAGCTGAGGCAATAACAATTATCTCTTTCCTTACATTTTCTCTCTTCTCTGGATAGTTCTTGTACAGTAATGAATTGTAACAGCTCCTTCACACAGACTTCTCTCCCATATAATTAATGTCCTAAGATATTCTATTTACTGGTGAAGCGGTTTGAATCAAGAAGTGATTACTTTTGAAGTAAACAGAGCTGCTAACCACATTCCACAAAGACGACAGCAGTTTCCCTTAAAAAAAAACCACCAAACAAACAAACAAAAAAACCCAACACACACACACAAAGAAAGAAAAATCTTTGCAAAACCAGAGTCTTTGCATTGGGATATTTTCTCCTCATACACACCCCTTCCAACAACCACCACCACTTTTTTTCTTTCATGTTTTTTTTTTTCTGTGAGTAGAACAGGGAGTGTCTTAAACAGAAGGCTGTTTCTGAACTCTGGATATTCACGGATTGAATTAGAATATGTTACTTTTCTGCAAAACTGCAGAAAGCACTCTTTTTCTGAAAGACAGCTTCCTGGGGAAACTTCAGAGTGAAATATTTTCAGTTTTGTATATGTGTGAAGATATAGCTAATACTCTTATGGAATTGTAGATACATAATGAACATGCACATAAAATGAGATAACCGGTGCTAACCAGCACTGGATTGATAGCCCAGAAGATCACTTATAACTTAGCCACTACAGTCTGAGCAAGGTCAAAAGGGACTTTCCATTACTTAGCAGACAAATGGCTTCTGGAAGCATTGATTATTTACTAACCCAACCCATTTCCTACCTCCTGGTTTTGAGTCTTCTAGAAAGGGAATTTCATGTGTGTGAAAGAAAATGTTAAGGAAGGGATGGCTGACGCTTCCTGTTACAAGCCAAACATAAAACCCTCCTGTTTAATTCTACATATCTACAACATTAAGCGTAATTATGCTGCATTGTGCTTTAGACGTACAATCCTATCTAGCTCTTTGAGAAGTTAAGAGCAGTGCTTCTTCCCAGCCTGACTTATGGTAAAGGAATTTTCCTGGAAAATGGGAGCTGACCATCTGTGGTTCTCCATGTTCCCTGTCAGGGATTGAGGTATTTCATATTTTAGCATAAACCATAACCACTAAGCTGTTGCAGTGTAAGTCATAACCACTCTGCCATTTGCCTGAACAATTGCATCTGACTTGAATCCTGAAAGTATTGCTTTAAAACTCCAAAAAAAAATCCCTGTCCCTGTGCCTATGCCCCACACAGCAAATTTTTTGGCAGCTCAGCTTAGGAAAACTCAGTCAACCAACAGGAATGCTTAGGCTCCTACCCAGATAATGAAAAGGAAGACATTTCACTAGTATATTATGAATCACTCTTCAGAGACACCAAACACTCTGCTCATCATACAAAGAGCCTGTGCATCTAAATTGCACCCCCAGAAGCTCTCTGTTGGTGCCAGGCATCTACATTGCAGACACTGACAAATCTAAATTAGGCTTCTGAAATAGAACCATCGAGGTGTGTATTAGGTCCTTGCTTTCTTAGGCATTACAAAGACAAAATCAGGTGCCTATATTAGCCCATCCAAAGATAGCCTGAGGTCAAAATAAGAACTGAATCTGAATATCCCATAATGCCATTAACTGTATTTGTTCTCTGTTTTGAAGTCTTTACATTTTCTAGGTCATATTTAATCATTTACAACTCACCAATGGATCTCCTTAGTGAAGACATGCCTGTGCTTGTAACAGAGGGCATCATTTCACATTCATGAGAAACAAAGCGCCTGGTAAGACTCATAACATCAATAGGCACTTGCAGCACTGCATCTTCCTA
>NW_009647416.1:557298-562369 GCF_000708025.1 Charadrius vociferus
TACTTTGTTTGCCTTTGAGATGTTTGGAAATCCTTGGCACTCATATTTTAATATTCATCTCCATAGTTTAGTGCAGGATCTCCTTATTCGAGCAGCTGATTTATTAGGGGAAGAAAACTAAGATGAATAACTAATGAACTGGATGTTCCTATAGAGAAAAAGAAATCATCTTCCAACAAGGTTTTTGGTAAAAGTTTGTAAATAGCAAATAGATTACTTTTGGAAGGATCCTATACAGCAAAGTTACAGATGTAATGATGGTCTGGATCTTCAGCCAAGAAGGCTCAACAAATGCAAAGCAGACCAAGCCTTCACAAGTGTCCAGTTATGGGCTAATAGAAGAATACAACCTCATAGTTTCGGAAGATGATTTCTCTTTTCCAAGAACTTGATCTGGACATCATCTAGTCTACAGAAATGCCTATAAACATGGGACTACGATCTTTGGGATCTGCAGAGGGAATTTCAAAATTGAGGTTATGAACTGCTGCAGTTCAAGCTAAATACAGTGGAAGTCCCACAGGCGCTAGTGGTGGAGACCCATATGTTTCCTTGCTCACACACAGATGGAATGCGTAATAGAAGCTGAACAGCTAAAGATGTGAAATATCAACTCCTTTCTTCCTAAAACTTGTGTGAATGTTTGCACAATTCCAGTGGCAGAAACTGCAGTGGTAATGTGGATCTAACCTTCAACAAAGTATAAATGTTACTTACATCCCCTGTCTAACAAGAAAATCAATCCATTATTGTAACATGAATTATCTACCCATCCAGTATTCGTGCAGTCTCATCAACAAGTATATCTTCTTTGATGAAGAGAATTATTATTTCCTTTTTCTGATGCATAGGTAAAGCTTCAGTATATAACTGAGTTTCCACTACATTATGTTCAACATTGCATTCCTTCTCACAGAATACATTAAGTAATATGATAAAGAGACTGTCTCATTATATGACATCACTATCACCTATTTATGCTCTTTTAAAAGTGTAATGTACAACTATATATTTGCTTAATCATTTCTAATTGCCATTATTTTGGATATAATTATATTTCCCCACACAAAAGTACTCAACTGTTTTTCAAGCATATGTCTCCATGGAATCTGGAACCTTTTAAAATTATGTTTTGTACAAGTTATTATAAAGCTGTATTTGGTCTGCAATAATCCCTACATACAGACCCTGACTGCGTACTGTTCTTGTAATCTCTGATATTCACGATCCACTGGATAGAATAAATCATTGTTTATTCCAATTGCTTCTAAATAGTTTGTTACATCAAATGTAAACTTGGGCTAAAAAATCCAATAAAATCCTTTTAAACACATTTTTAAAATTCAAGACATATGTGCTATTCTTAATTTCAAAATTTTAGAGTAACTTTTTTTTCTACCTTTAATAACATAGAGATTTAGGTTGTCTTAGTACATGGAATGGACTATTGTCTCCTGGAAAATAGCAGAGAACTGTCTTCTTGGTAGTTACAAGGCAAGAAAAACTAGGATACAGAACTTCTCAAGCCCTTTGAATTCAAGGATAAGGTAAGATTTTTCTTTAGCAGCTGACTAAATGTAGAATTATTTTTTCCTTGTCAGATGATAGAGAATTCATTTTTTGTAGCAGGATTTGATTGTTAATAAATGTATGAGCTTTGTATGGAATTATTATTCTATGCTGTTATTTGCTGGTTTCCATTTGAAGATCATTGTAGTTCAAAGTTCAGACAAGAGATGAGAAAGCAGCACATCTGTGTACTTTTCTTTAATTTACAATTCAATTCAATTCTTCTTTGTCTTTTTTTTTTTTTTTTTTTTTTTTTTTAAACACAATCTTAAATGAATCATGAGCAAGTAAGTATGGAACAAAGAGGAACAATGTAAGTGATGCTTAATGCTAGAGGTCTTTGCTCAACTGTGTAAAGAAAATGTTCCATTAAAGAAGTAACCATTTGCATTCCATTGGTCTCCCCGCTTACCAAAAAGATACTGTATTTGTTAAGTGTTCACAAAGCAAAAGTGCTTGCAAACCTTTGTACTGCATAAACTCAGTGGAGAGTTTGGATGAAATATTTGGTAGAAATAAAATATTGGTTTCTGTAACATCTGTGTGAAGAACGCAGACTTTTGACGAAGGACTGTTGTATGGTGAAGCTCATGAGATGAAAAATAGAACTTCCCTTATCCCCTGCCCTTAGGAGAAGCCTACCATGCGACTTCACAACAGAAACCTTTTACTGTCTGACTTTTAGTTTCCTACTTGCAAATAAATTATAGTATTCTTTCTTTTTCCTTTCTGTTGTTACATAGAGAACTTTTTCAGGCAGTGACTGTCTCAATGAATGTTTATATGATGTTTAAGAATTTGTGACCATGGTGTTCCTTGGACGTTTTTTCTGGTGCAAAACAAATAAAGAATAAACAGCAAAACCTACTTTCACACTTGGTGTGGCTAAGGAAAACCTGCTCTGAAGACTCTTGCCAACATGCAAGGTAACCATAAGTTCTCAACTAACCTGTTTGGACATCCATGCACTGGTCTTACCAAGATATTGTCTGAAAACTTTGCATAATTCCAGGCAATGTTTTTAATATCTGCTTTATGATTCATGCTTTCATCTGGTCTATGGAAAAGCATGCACAAAAAAAAGAAAAAAATATCTTTTTTTTCAAATATGGTAGTGGTTTCTGTTTTCATTTAGGAGATAGGGGGGAGCTTGTTTTATTAATTGTATGCCTACGTATACTTGCTATTCCAGGTTTATGTTAGAAACTGTATTGCATTTGGGTGCCAAACAAGTTGATGCCCTTAATTTTTTCTTTTTTTTTTTTTTTTTTGATTTGTTGTTTTTTGAATCATCTGAGTCTGGACTCTGAAAATCCTGTCTCTGACACAACCAACCTTTAGGCACATTATCCTAAGAGAAAAGACAACCAACACAGCCTTCATCATTGGGCTCTTTGGCTACTCATTCAGATTATGTTGAGCTCATTGAGTCAGGTCCAGAAGACCTTTAAAGGTCTTAAACTTGTTTCCTAGGGAAGACAAGGTAGGAAAGTGAGGACAATTCTGATGTTTTCATAGTAGCTAGTGGAGCTAGTGCTGAATAAGTATTGTGCAGTTTTTTGTGCTAATCAGACTTTCTTTGGAGCAAACAAGTCCATACCTAGATCAGAGGTATTTATTTTTATAAACCATACTGGGGGCAGCAGTTATTTGAAGTGAGGATAAGTCTACCAGTTTGGAAGACTTTTAGCCAACCATCAGCTGAATTCCTCAGATTTACTGATATATACAAGTTTCACATCCGAGAAGAGCCCAGCAGCAGTCTTTGACTCCAGTTGACCAGTAAATGTTCCACAAATGCCTGCTAGAAATGTGTAGCTAAGATGGGGATATAAGATCTTACCTGCAGATTTTGTAGATTGTCTTTGCTACATTCATTTCCTGAGAAATACCAGTGTCAGTTTTCCAAAAGGATCAATTCTTCCTAAGCATGGCCTTTGCATGAACTCTGTTCCTGCACAGGAAGGAAGCAGTGCAAATGCCATGGTAGTAACACTGTACATGAGCTAGAGTTATAATGGATTTTGATTGTTTTAATTTAATGTCCCATATTAGATTTCATCTGGCAAATTGGCACACAGGCACTGGAGCAAATCCACTGAATTAGGAGAATCCTCTGTCCGATGACTTCCTGGTCCAATTCAGTCAATGGGACAGGTAAATGTCAATGCAGTAGGAGCTTTATCCAAAGCACAGGCATACATGCAGGCGTCTATAGTCAGGCTTCTGAACATTGCTACAGACAACCCAGATCCCTGCCTTTCCAAAGGGCTCTTCAAGCCATGCCAAATGGGACCCTTATTGTGGTTGTGCCAGTAAGCACCACGCTGAGACTGTCTCAGCTGGAAGCCACCCTCAGCATCTATTACAACACTGCAGCTGTGTTAATAATATTTGGTGACTCCTTTGTTTCCAATTTGAAGCTGAAATGTGCAATCTGTACAGGATATGAGCTTATTTCTAAATCCCGATGGATGAATGTTCTGTATCTTAATAAATTATTTGTGGAATATAAAACCTAGTTGTAAATTAAGGCGTCTGTTCCAATGTGAGTTTATCTTGGGTAATGCTGACACTTACTGGAGGGCTCAGACAGTTTGTAATCTGTATTGGATTTGTCCTTTTCCTCCTCCAAACAGAGCAGTCACAAACTGGCACGTTTGATTTTGGACAGTCTGAAAGGATCATAAAACCACTTGATATCAGGGTGAGGAAGGAAAAAAAAAAAAGAATTTTTAATCTTCTAAACTATTTTAAAAAAAAAAAACCAAACAAACATCTGAAGTACCTATGTCTCAGGGAAGAAGAGATCCTTTTTGTTTCTGAAATATGGTGGCAAAGGGAACAGTTCAAAACAAAATAATTTTATTTTGCTATTGTTCAAGAAGCATAGGAGCTCTAGCAAGACTCAGCCCAACTCTTGCAGTCTGATTCAAAGCTTACTGAAGTTCAGAGAAGTTTTACTTATCACTTGAAAATAGTCTGATTCAGACTAGATTTGGACAAAAGGGTTTGTCTACATATCAGGGAAGAAAATAAGATCATAGGACTATTGTCTGAGAGGAAGAGACAGGAACACCATCACAGAGGTTGTTGAAGCTAGGAAAAAGAAACCATTGAAAAGGTACTGTAGCATTCATTAATTGCCTAATGATTAAAGTGGTCTCTGTGCCCTGTAGGATTGTGCTAACATTTGAGCTGGGATGGAGCAAAAAAACATGGAGACAAACTGATTTCGAACTCTCCAGAAGTAGTGTTTGTTCCAATGACATGAAGCAAAGGATGCGATATGATAGATATTTGTCTGATGGTGATTCTTGGGATTGAAAAGCTTATGAGGGCAATCTCTTCTTTCCCCTCTCCCTTTTCCTGCGGTCAGTACTTTCAGTAAGAGTTATTACTGTATGAGTATTGAAAGAAAGTCTCTTTGGCAGAGAAATGAGCAGAGAAATTTGGCAGAGAAGCTCTTTGGCTGAAAATGAGGGAAGGGAAGGGAAGGGAA
>NW_009647416.1:563010-566527 GCF_000708025.1 Charadrius vociferus
AGGGAAGGGAAGGGAAGGGAAGGGAAGGGAAGGGAAGGGAAGGGAAGGGAAGGGAAGGGTTTTCAACTCAGTCAAGAAGTTTTCCTGTGGGAATGGGAAAAGGGAGGAAAACACATCACCTTTTTTTATTAATATTATGTTTAGTAGCTGTTCTAATGTTCAACATTCCGTTTCTCACAGGATTTGGGGGTTTCCCATTCTGTCCTACTTGAGATCTTGACATGAAAATGTACTCTATAAAATGGGCAAGAAACAATAAAACAACCATTACAGCAAGCTTTTTGGCCTACTGAAATAAGATATTGATAGCACAGTTTATATGCAAATATCCTTATTGGCATCTGAAATATAACATCTGACCAGGCTCAGCAACCTATATTTAGGCTTCAAATCTTCCCACCTTCTGGTGTTTACAAGTGCAACTGGAAATTTAGCTATAAATATTGAACACCATCTAAATGTTCAGAAAAATAAGACTCAGGGGAGCTTTAACTATTTGCACTTCACTGGAAAGATGATTTTGTCAATCGAATTAGAGGTTACTGTAAGAGCTAGATGTAGGATATCATTAACGCTTACTTTAATACTATTCAAGTGGCAATATCTAGGAATGAATTTTCAAGAGGTGAATCTCAAAGGCCTGGGACTCATCCCATGAAGCTTTTGATGCCCAAGAAAGAAACAGTTAACTATGCCGTCTCTACAGAAAATAAAGAAAATAAGGCACCTCTGGAATCCAGGTCACCCCATCCTACAGTTGCTTTAAAGTAGACAGACACATTTCAGATGTCTGAAGTTAGGGAAAATGTGCTTATAAATAAAGAAATGAGCTTCTCCTATGAGGAAAGGCTGAGAGAGCTGGGGCTTTTCAGACTGGAGAAGAGAAGGCTCCGGGGAGATCTTATTGTGACCTTCCACTACCTAATGGGGGCCCACAGGACAGCTTCTTTGCCATAGACAGAACTTTCCCCACACATTGCCTAGCACTACCTCAACCCACCTCAAGACAGCCCAGTTGTTAATATGAATTTAAAAGTGCAAGATCTCCTCTGTAATAAGCAGAGCCCCTTCCATAGCTCCCTTCCTCTCAGCCTGACTTGCAAGGAGGAAATGATTGGGTGCCTGCCCTACTATACACTTTGCCATAGTTACCTGACCAATTTGTCTTCTTCCAGGAGATCAGAGATGCCTACCAGGTGATGCTGTTGCCACGGCATCCACTTCACTGACAATCCAGTTGTTCTCATTAGGAAAACGCTTATTTTATTAGATGTTTTTATTTGAATGGAGGACCATCTCCACTCAATGTTCCTCAGATATTAACTCCATGCCTCCTCCTATCCTAATCTCAGTCCAACATGAAAAATTAGAGGAGACAGGGAAATGACAGAAGTAGAAGGATCTGCATCCACATGGTGCTGTCATTTTAAGATCCATACAAGAACTCATAGCCACAGGCAGTATTTGTAGATTATACAGATGGGTATCACAAATTAAGACTTCGCTCCTATCAAAGGTAGCACCTTGAAATTTGTTAAAAGGATATACATAGTGCATAATTAATCTGCGTGTCTTGTTCCCAAAAGATGTCTTTGTTTCCATGAAGTCAGCAATATTCAACTCAAGTGTTTATTTAAATAAGGCATTTATTTATATAATACTGTATCATTTGTCATAAATAATTAATTTATTAATATATAATATTTAATATGCACTATGTAATGTTATATAATGTGATACGCAATATATATGTAATATAATATGATATGGTTGTATTTGTATATATAATCACACACATAATGAAAGCAATTAAAGAAGAAACATGGATAAAACTGGCTGGCATGCAACTGAGAGGTGGCTAGGAAGAAAGCATCCACATGGGAAGGCAGGCTGTCTTTGGTCTACTATGTCTTTTCAGCTATCTTTGTCTGAAGCCTGAAGGAAGACCCTGACTGTCATGGTCCTTATGTTCCTATAACAAGCCGATGCAAGAGTTTTTCATTTCCTTCAAATAAATTGTATCCCAATGGGAACAAAACATCAAATGAGTGAAGGAGCAAGTACACGGCTCCATGTCCTTTCTCATTTACTGAAGATACAAATGTTCATTTTCTATCCATTTTTTTTAATCTTTATTGCTACTTGCCTTTTGACTGTTTGCATCTTGCAGGAGGACAAAAAATGTGTAGCATTGTCTTCTTCTGCACTCCCCTGAAGAAACAAAATTAAGTTTAAAAGTAAAGTCTTTTATAGTCAAAATAAATTACAAGTAAGTATTGTGGATAATTGCAAGGTAAATTGATTTCTGTGTAAAAAATGTACTGTTTGTGATTTGTTGATAAAATTTTCATGTTATACATGTTAGAACTGTTAAACACATCACCAGGAAATGGAAAATTTATTCCTTCAACTGTTTTTTTTCCTTTTATCACTTTATTTTTAAAAGCAGTTCCTAGCATAATATTGGAAATCGTGCACATCAGGTAAGCAGCAAATAGAATCCTTAGCCATCATGAAAAGTACATTACAGCACAAACTTTCATATCTCAGCTATTGCATGCTTGGATATCTGGTTGTCTTATAATCAGAAGGAAGGAGAATAGAAGTTAAAATTAGTACTAAAGCTGGGAGGAAGCACCAATAGCAAAACCCGAGTCCTTTAAATATTGTTTTGAAACTGCTGAATAAAAACCAAATTAACTCTTAAATTTAGAATTTAAAAAGTCCCAACAGATGGAGCATATTTAAATTTGCAAACACATATGCACAAAGGTGGAGTAGGAATTGGGAATGCTGTGTCAGCATATGGAATGGAAAGCTTCCAGGAAAGATTAGTTAAAGTTTTGTAGAAAGTAGAAAAGAGAGAGAGACCAGTTCCACATCAGAGACTACTTGTGGGAATAAGGAATATTCCAAAGACTTAACATATGTAATAAGTCATTTTGGGGATGAGCCACTGAGCACTTGAAAAAAGGAAGGCTGTTATGCTTATTTCTCAGTCTGAACTACAATAGTACCACACAGTCTGAAAAAAATTTTACAGTCCATTGTACATGGAATTTTTTAATTTTGCAGCTCGTGGAATCAAGGCAGCTGAAGCATGCGAAAGAAGAACCTCAGAAAGTCCCTGCATTAAAAAAAAAATTAAAAAAAAAAAAAAAAAAAGTAGGGCTAATAATCTTGCAAAAGTTACAGGAGTTTAGACAATCCTAGTCAGGAAGATGATCACAAGGAACTCCTTTCACTTTTCAAAAGGAATTCTGTCAAAACCTCAAATGAAGCCTAAGTCTTTCAACCTCCTCTCTTCTTTTCTTTCTTTTTCTTTCTTTTTCTTTCTTTCTCTTCCTTCTCTTCCTCTTCCTCTTCCTCTTCCTCTTCCTCTTCCTCTTCCTCTTCCTCTTCCTCTTCCTCTTCCTCTTCCTCTTCCCCTTCCCCTTCCTCTTCCTCTCTTCCTCTTTTTATCTCTTTCCACTTGTCTCTTTCTTTCTATTGTTCTCTCTTTCTTCCTCTCCCTCTT
>NW_009647416.1:566554-599117 GCF_000708025.1 Charadrius vociferus
CTTTCCGTCTCATTCATTCATTAATTTTTACGGTGGGGAAAAACTCACTCTGGATGTGCTAATTTCTATATTATCTGACAGGTGGACAGAAGAAAGGACTTCACAGTATTAAACTTTCCTTCTGGCACTAAATATTCACCGGTGTATTATTCTAACCGATTTTAAACAGAGATTCCATCTTTGCCCTTGGGATGGCTGTTGAACAAGGCAGAACATATCCCTGTCATAAAGGCTTCTCTGGTGTTTAGCCAAAATTTTTATCTTGTTTCATTACTTGAACTGAACCCTAGTGACACTCTTCTAACCTTAGTGATTGTCCCATTAAAAGGTCCGTGGTCTTGCATATCCTTCTATTGGGGACATTTAACTCAGGTTTACTTCTTCAAACCGCCCCTCTCAAGTTTGCTCCTTTAACCCAGAGACAGGCTGAAGAACACTGTTCCAAAGCCAGTGAAGTTAACAGAATCCTTTCCAGCAACTTCTGAATTTTTAAAAAACTGGGTGTTAAGAAAGTGAAGAATGGTGCATATAATAAGAGGAATAGGCAGTGAAAAAGTGAAAGAAGGGAAAGTAGAGAAAACACATTAAAGAAGGAAGGACAAGAAAAGTAGAGAGTTAACAAGTACTTCATTCCACCTTTTTAACATCTTCCAGAGACATACAGGATTGGTTTCATGTTTACTGATCAATCCCTAATGCTTTTTCAAATCTTATTTTAAATTAATTAAGCAACAGGGCTTTCACTTTTTCCCCTGTTCAATTTCATCCCATTATTTTTAATTATACTCCCTTGAACCACCCTAAAGTATTTCTGTCTGCTTTTGCTCCACCTTTCAAATGTCCTTGGTTTTGTATCTTGTTCTCCCATTCCTAGGTCTTTGTTTACTCAGGCTAAACAAATTCGACACTTTACATCTGATAATGTCGGAATGTGAAAGAGGGGGATGGCGACTCCGGCATTGTTTCATTCAGAGAACAAGGTTAAAAATATATTTCTGGCTGAGTATCCTGTTTTATTAACGGTGCTTAATTGATCATGGTGGAAAGGCTGTTATAGTCAAGTGGAGGAGGGTGTTACCTTCCAAAGCATTTTCCAGCAAATTTACTTAATTGTTTCTGTTTACTGCATACCCATTAGTGCTCTATCACGCATTAAAAGCAATGGGCAAGATTAATAACAGCCCGCTCACCCCCAAAATATCAGAGCCACTTTATGTATTGATGGCAAGTG
The DNA here is from genome assembly GCF_000708025.1 of Charadrius vociferus. Lineage (NCBI taxonomy): Eukaryota > Metazoa > Chordata > Aves > Charadriiformes > Charadriidae > Charadrius > Charadrius vociferus. The sequence goes on from NW_009647416.1 coordinate 567,786, forward strand.
ACTCATTAAGTTTAAATGGGTATAAGCTATAATTTTCATCACATTCCTGGCTTTTTTTTTTTTTCCTGAAACTCGGCATAACTCTAATGATTTAATACTTTATAGAAACAGGGAAGAGCAGAAGATTTGCCAGCTCTAATCATGACAAAATATAAATACTTGGTAATATTAACACATAAGACAAAACCAGTTAATTAACTTCTTTAGCCTGTTTGCTGCATTTCTTATTTACAGATTACAGGGCACTGTTTGAAAGGGAGCAAGCGGTGTCTAACAGACACAGAAGAACAAAGTTCTCTGTGCTGTTTTGGAGGCCTCACAGAGCACAGACAATTGCTTCTGCTCTGGAAAATGTACCTGCTGCTTTAAACTTAAGGTAAATGGGTTTCTACAAATCTATAAGGAAAAAAAAAATGACTCAGGCTCAAAGAGATCTGTAATAATCTGTACGCTGGATAGCTTATGCATATTATAATAAGCTAACAAGCAAATTTCCCATGTTTGTCCAACTATTCTTTTTCTTTAACAGAGAAAGTAAAATGCGACAAAGCCAGTTTCTGCCCCCATCTCCCTGGTTCTCCCTGGTCATAAAACCAAAAAAAAAGCATAACTGCATCATTGCAAAACAGTATTCCACTTTTTTTTTTTTTTTTTTTTCTTTCACAGGGAGAAATTAAGATAACTGTGTCTCCCTCCAGCTGGAACTGGTCTCAGGCTACATTGCCTGAATTTGCTTTGTAGTGTAAAATTCTCAGGCACTTCTCAGGATGTAAAATCTTGGGTTTGGCTGTTTACAGATCTTGGAATCGGATTCATGCTAATACTTAGCTACTTTGAAAGTAACTTGAGACCTGATGCAAGCTCCTTCCAGGACTGCAGGATCCTCTACAGTCAATATGGAGCACTCCCAAAATAAGACCTTAGAAAATGAGACTTTTTCCACACACATGAATCTAGTGACTAGTTCAGCACTGCCTTTGTAAGAATCACCGATATTGCTTAGTTTAAAAAGTTGGAGTGGCATGTAGAAAAACAATAAACAGAAAGACACAGAGGGATTATTTACACCTGTGATTTGTGTAGTGATCAGGTGAGACCTGTTTTCTTGTGGTGTCACTGTTTACGGGGGAAAAAAACACAAGACTTTCTTTTGTCTGTCCTCCGTTCTTTGCTAGCTCTATATATCTCTATCTGCTTATAAGGCTGACTTTCTTACACATGGCACTTAAATTTCTATGTCTGGTTGTTAATTTTTCATATAAACTCAGAGTGGTTCTACTTACTTAAATGGGGTAAATCCTAACGTAATTTCATGTTACAAAAAAGACTTCAGTATATATTAATATAGCTATATACAGTTACACTCAGCAACATCTTTCAACACTTTTAGTGTAAAAACACAACCAAAAATCCTGCTTTATTCTCCATTCTTCCTGCTATTTTTCCTGTCCCCTTACTCTCACCATGTATTTGTCCCTAATGCATGACTGCAAAATGTATTTGCACACAATGAAAGCAGCAGATTTCTATTTATCATCTGTTTAAGTCAGATAAGATCCTCATTGTGTACGTAGTGTCTCTTTATCTGAAGACTCCTTGTGCCTCTCATTTTTTCTCTCATTTTAATACTTTATTTTCAGCTTTGATTTCATTCTCAGTATCTTTCTTAGCTACTGGATCTTTGGGACTGCTTACCCCTTGGAAAGCCAGCTGATTAATTTTAAGACTCAGAGACAGATTCTCAAATTATTTTTGTTATGGTCACCGGTCTTTAAGTTTTATGTTTTTAACAATACCGATAACAGAATAAGTAGCAACACTACCAAAACAATAATATGTTTCAGAGTTTAATGCAATATCCAGTGAGGGTCCTGAAGATCTTCCCAGTAATTTGAAGTAAAGTCCTTTTGCAGACTTGAAAATGAAAAAGATAAACTTTTTTTTTTTGCTACTGTGTCTGTGCCAAAGGCCTAATTACAGGACCTTGTCTTGCAAATATTTAATCCAAAATCTTTGTTAAAGAGGTTAAACTATTTGCAGTACTAAACTTCATGCTTAGTAACAAACATCTGTACAAGGGAACTGTATCTCTTGAATTGTTTGGCATATGTTAGTGTCAATTCACAGGAAAGGCTGCCTTTTAAAGCCTGTGCCCTTCACATGTGTCTCTCTAGGTTTGTAACCATGCATTTGTACTTGCTGGCTGAGCAGGTACGCTGCTTGATAGCATAAAAATTGCCCTTTCCACGAAACAGGTGCATGTGTGAACACAGCTGATTGAATCGTTGATCCAAAATCTTCAGTTTCAAATAATCCTCTTGGTTGCAAGAATCTCTAATAAAATATACACATATGCCACAATGTAGGTGCAACTTTAACAAAAGCTCAAAGGTAAAATTCAAAGCAACTTATCTAACAAAACAAACACACCAATATTTCATTGTAATTAGAACAGCTTGTGCTTTGAGTGATGCAAGTGTGTGAAGTAAAAAAAAAAATAAAACCAAACCAAAAAGAAGCCAGCTACTGGAAGGTTTATGTGACAGCAGATCTTGGATAATAAACCTTCTTTTATATACCTACTGGCTTCTTTTTGGAGCTGTGATGGCCAGCTGGATAATTTACAGAGTTTTGCAACTGGTAAGTACTACAACTTCTCTCCTAGGAGTTATTGGGAAGAGTGTTCTCTAGGCATACAACAGTTAGTATCTTTGTGAATGTCCTGTAACACCCATTCAGCGTAGCACAAGCTCTAATTTACATCCCCTATCTATTCCTACCTATCTGCCTTTCTGATGCAATGACTTACACTGAAATACCATCTGTCTGAAATGCATAGTTGGCATTACCTAAGTTGGAGTACAGCTGTTTCTTTTTCACTTGCTAAAGAAATCCTTAATTTGCCTTAACACTGGACACCAATTGTCAGCAGCTTGTGCTTGTACACTGACACCTCCTTGGAGTTTGCGTAATGGGAGCTCACTGGGATGCATTCATGTCAGGGGTTTTAACACTCTGCCTTCCTATTTCATCAAGTCCTTTAAAAAAGTTATGATCAATTGTGCCCAGAGCTTTATGGTGTAAACTAATTTACTATCCAAACTATAGCTTTCTCCTAATGCGATTGCCAAATTATCAACTAACCAATAAAACAATGTGAAGGAGAGAGATTTAGGGAGATTATCACACAACTAAAAGGTTCTTCATCTATGTTGTACTCATTGGCTGTGAATTACATCTTTTTATAAATTTAGGAGTCTAAATTTTCAGAAGTGACTTGTGATTTGGTTGTTCAGTATTGCTAACTCCATGCTCCTGAAAACAATGAGTTAAAATTTTCCAGAACCATGACGTTTTCATTAAAAATCTGTCCGTACATGATGTGTATATATTATTATAGAAATTTTGCTATGATTTCTTCATATACTAAGGTCTTCTATATCGTTCTTCAGAAATATGGACTAGAAACAACTTTATAAAAATGAAAATTATTGTTCTATTAGTAATACTTGAGAGTTGGTCCTTTGATGACATGTCAAATACTATAAAAAATGCAGTGAGATAGAAAGAATTGAAGAATGCAAGGAAGAATAGAGAATAGAAGGACTTTTTGACATGCCACCCTAAAATAGGTTAATATGGCCTGTCTTCAGTTGCATCATTGCATCTTTTCCCCATTACATTATGAGTTTGGCCTTCCAAATGTTGCTACACTTTTGAAAAAGAAAAGAAGTGCTGCAAGATCTCCTTAAAACTGAAGGAAAGAAATTGACTTTGATTCATATAAATTAAGCTTTCTCACTATAGTAATTTATGAATCATGGAATTAGATTTATCTAACGGATGTTAATCTCACTCCAGATAATTGTGAAGATTCTCTTCTGACCCAATACATAATTAAAAATCAAAATAATAAGATTTATGTTCATTTGTTTATTCATTTTGTAAATCTATAGGCCATTTTGCTGGCAAAGTCTGGAGCAGAAAGATCCAAGAAATATTGATTTTTTTCTTCTTCATGACTATTTAATTGGTTAAATTGTGCACCATTCGCACGAGCCAGCAAGTTGATGCTGGTTACATTTTAATAAATGTACTCCTCACCCGATCAATACATCTCTGGGAAAAAAGTGCTGCTCTATCATATGTTAATGGGAAGAAAATCTTTTTTACTATAGTCAGTCATCATGACAAACAAGAATATGAAAAGTGTTAATGAAATGACCAGCTGTCTATAAAATGAAAGACTCACAAGACAGTTCCCTTTCTTCCTTTAATTCAATGAAACAAAATGGAAAATTACACTGGAGCTTGTTAAACAGGAGGCAGTGTTCATAGTCAGAAATCAAATGCCATAAAGAAAGTCAGAATTGGACATAATATGTTTATGAGCCAGAGACTGGAATTCACCATAGCTGTGTTGACATAGAATATATTCAAATGTCCATAATGGAGCAAATTCAGGTCCAGTCCCAAAGATGGATTTAGAGTTCTGACTCCTATTTGGGTTTCAAGCCACCTATTGATTTAATTGACTTCAGGAAATCAATCTGAGGTTAGAAGAGTTCTAAGCAGAATCTGAAAGCCTAAATGTGTTGATAGATGTTACACTTAGAACCATATTTTCTTTTTCCTTTATCACTCTTATCTCATTAATATTTCTATTAGAGGCAGTGGGACTACCTGGACCATGACACCTCTGGCCTTTGTAACTCATTATGAGTCTAACCTAAATAGATCAGATGCCATCTCCTGGTTTTCGTACATTTAAAGATTTTAAGACCAGTAGAATCGTTAGATTATCTAGTCTGATATCACAGGCTCCTGGTGTTTATCAGCTGATTCTGTTGAGTTACATTTACCTACTCAAATGTTCAGTGGCTGCAAGAACGGGTTTTTTTCAGTTACACATTTACAGTATAAGTTTTATAATCCGGTTTTGATTACCAAATTAAGTGTGCTTGTAAGGCACCAAAACATTATCATTTTCTATCCGATTTGATGTTGAAAATTAGATCCAAAAAAGGTATTTAAGTATCTCATAACTTGGAATGAGTTGGCCAGTTCCTGGAAAACATTTTAATTGTTAACTAACTGAATGAGATGGGGACTGTACTCCCTACATAACAACCAAAAAAAAAGTATAAGCAACTGAAATAAAGAGTCCACAACAGCTGATATACTGAGCATGGAAAAATCTTTGTGAGGCAAAAAGAATCAGTAAAAAGAGAGGGCCACGTTTGAAGCTTTATTTCTTTTTGAGGTTCAGGCACTTGTACCAAAGGGATAGTTAGGCCACCATGTTAAAATGGAGTTTCAAATGGATTCTTAAGCATCAAGCACATCAGTCAATCATTTAAGAACAAAGAGAAGAGTCTGTTGCTTGATCTATTTATTATGAATCATCATACAGGAGGTGAAAAAGCTGTGTTTAATATCCTTTGTAGTTTGATTTCTGAAATGGGTGCTCCTTAAGGTGAAAACTTCTTTATTCATGGAAGCTAAACTGTGACACTGAAGCCTACGTCCTAGGTAACTCAGGGAAAAAAATCAATGCTGGAGCTTGTTCATAGCTGAAACTGAGATTAAAGGGACTTTTTGGATACACATTGTCTATATTTTTGATTCAACGTTTGCTTCCTTCCAGCGCAATGGCCAAAACCCAGCTTCATTCTTCCCTTTGCTGTTCTTCTTCTGTTCTTGTGATTTTTCCACGTCTCATTAAACAGCAGCCTGTAATATGTGGTGAAGACTGTGCAGAGGTATGCCAGCATGCATTCTACTAAATTCTGAGTACCTACTGGAGTAATTCTTCATAATCTGAGTAATTTGGATTTCTTTCTCCCAAATCAACAATATGTATGACCAATTCATTCCTTCACAGTCACTTTGGTTTGAACATTATTCTATCAAAAGTGAAAGCACCATCATGCAAAAACCTCAGAGATGATTGGATGGGACAGAACGGGGAACATAGCAGAAAGCCTTTGCTCTTACGATGGTCAAGAATCTTCTTTCAAACCTCTATTGTAAAACACAGAAAATTTTTCACATAATAAGTCCCTATATTCCAGGGTTATTGCAAAAGAAAGAGCTGCGCTTCTTCCTTCTCACCCCTCTCCCAAAATCCATCTTCATTCGTATGTCCTGAGCAAACTGCTGTTCTTTTCTTTTCCTGAAGCTTTGTCAGAAATTTCTTTCCAGCTCCAATAAAAACATCTTTCTGCAAATAACATGATTCTGGGCTCAAACCAGAATTTATTTCAGAATCACTTGCATTTCACCAACACAAGCATCTCCTCCACATTGTTTAACAAAGCAATGTTATTGCTTCATAGCATTAATCCAAGGTGTCCTGCTTTATTATCCAAACTCACTGTGGAAAGAACCATCTTTTTTCTGTTTCTTTTACTTTCTGCTTTTCTTACACTAACTTCTTTTCAGTGTTCGACACTTTTTTTTTTTCTTAATACTAATGAAGTTTTCTCCTTCAAGACACTGTTTCTATAACAGAATCTCTGTCTAATTTCAATTGTTTTGAAAATTCAGCTAATAACATATCTCATTTTAGCTTCTGTCTATCTCCTGTAGTAATGTATATACCTAAGCTATTTAAGTGTGAGACAAATACTGAAATACACTTTATCAGTAAATTGGACAAATAAATACCTAGTTAAGCAAATTATTGACCAGACACTTTTCCATCAGTGTAAATAACTTCAGCTATCTGAAAGGTTGGCATCCAGCTATCCTAGTCAGACAGCAGGGAAAATACCTTCAGGGGACATTGAGTTAGGGATATTTGGAAGTGCCTACCCCTAACCATAGGCTACATGAAGCAACCAGTTTTGACTGGACATGTTACTTTTTGAAAATAGCATTAGGTGTGATGAAGACTACTCTAAGTGCAGCAGAAATAGTGACTTAATTTTTTTAAAGTAAATTATTATTGTAGCCTTTATCAGAACATGTCTTTGTGCTACTGTTAAAATGCTTTGTTTTGTTTGATTTTAAGGATAAAAAAACCACAAAACCAAAAAAAAACAACGCACAAAAAAAAAAACCAAACCCGAACAAACAAACCAAAACCCCATGCGGTCAGGTTTGACTAGCTTATATAAGAAACTGCATACGATGACTGAATCTTTCTCTGTGCTACTTATTTTGTTCCATTCTTTTATTACTTCTATGATCTTAACAGATGAATGCACCAATAGCTCATTTTGGTCCTAACTCAGCTCTGCCTGTCTGGTTTACTGCCATCAATACTGCGGATACAATATTGCATCTGGAACTTAAACTCAGTGAATGCTTTAAACATTGCTAAGGTCTTGATCCAATTCTCACTGAAAAGAGTCACTGAATGTGAATATTCCCACTGATTTCAGTAGGCTCATCAGGGCTTAACTGATAAGTTACATCAGAGATTGTTCACTAAATTTAGGTCTAAATTCATAGTGTCTGTTACTTTATAATTCATAGCAAAAGAACATGGATAAGAAGTATTTATAGTCATGAAAGTGCAAAAGAAAGCGAAAGAGCTGTCTAAACAAGGGACCATTTGCAAACCATAATGAACCAGATTGTTTAAAAGCTGACCTGACCAAAGACCTTAGGAAGTTGAGTTAGTGGAGGAAAATTGGCATGGGCCCACAGGGAATGTATTTTGCTGTGAGATGTTTTTTAAAGTATACTTTAACTTCTTTCTAAGTTAGGAGCATTATGGGCTATATCATGTATTCTGAGAAGATAGCTGTGTAAAGTAAATTATTCCTTAGTTATCTTTCTATTGCTTTTTTCTCTCACCTTATTTTTTTTGTTTGTTTCTTTTTTTTTTTTCTTTTTTTCCTAGCTGCTGCTACTTTTCAAGGAACTCTATGGAGACAGGCTGCAGAATATAAAAACACCTGAAAACCTCAAGAGTTTCTGAAGCCTCAGTCCTTAAGTGAGGCTTTAATCACAAGAGACACAGAGATGATTTTTTTCCACCTCTGGCAAGTGAACACAATGGAAGAAGAAACCTAAAGATTCTAGCCTAAAGAGGTGGTAATTAATGAAAATAGAAACAAGTGCCTTGGTATGTTGTGATAAATGTGGATCTTTTGGGGATTAGTCTTACTACCTGAAAGAATTGATTCTTCTTTTTATTCTCAGAAACACTGTAATTATTTGAAACAAACTTTCTCACTTCAAACATGTCCATACCACCACCCAGTAAAATAATTCAGTCCCTAGCTCCATTTGCTGACCCAATATTTTATGCAAAGTAGAATATCAGCAGAAGCATTCAAGGGAGAAAACATATACCAGACAAGTCATTTCTTCTTCAGGTGGCCTCCAGATATTCCCGCTTACCGAATAGCTTGGCAAAGAGAAAACTGAAGAAGGAAAAATGAGTATTGATTTAAGAGGCATTGGGGACCCACTTCCAGATATAAAAGGTAGGTCCTATATCTGGGATTAGTGTTGGATTGCAAATTAGGAAAGGGAGTTTCACACTGCAACATTTATGTTTCTGAAAATGGGTTGTGACTAAATACAACCACTGTTTTTATACAGGACTTTGTGAGATTCAACACAATTTCTTCTGAAACAAGATGGGATGTCACCATAGAGGAATATTATACTCATGACCAAATTCCTATTTACAACACCCAAGAAATCACTGGGTTACTGGTTGATGGGGACAGGTAATTTTCATTATTAGAGATAAACAAACTAGAGTATTCTCTGAATATTTTGATTTCTCAAGGAACCAGTTAAAGTATTTTTTTAATTGAAATGCAGAACATCCAAGAATATCTGTGTTGTGGGGTAACCCCACATGACAACTGAGCACCACACAGCCACTCACTCGCTCTCCTCCAGTGGGATGGGGGAGAGAATTGAAAGTGTAAAACTGAGAAATCTCAGGGGTTGAGATAAAGAGTTTAATAAGTAAAGCAAAAGCCATGCACACAAACAAAGCAAAACAAGGAACCCATTCTCTGCTTACCAGGGGCAGGCAGGTGTTTAGAACCATCTCCAGGAAAGCAGGGGTCCCTCACCACTTACTTGGGAAGACAAATGCTATAACTCCAAATGTCCTCCACTTCCTTCTTCTTCCACCAGCTTCATGTGCTGTCCATGATGTCATGTAGTATGGAATATCCCTTCGGTCAGTTGGGGTCATCTGTCCCGGCTGTGTCACCTCCCAACTTCTTGTGCACCCCCAGCTAACTCGTTGGTGGGGTGGTGTGAGGAGCAGAAAAGGCCTTGATGCTGTGTAAGCACTGCTTAGCAATAAAAAAAATAAAAAAAAAATTAAAAATCTCTATTATCGATACTATTTTCAGCACAAATCCAAAACATAGCCCCATATTAGCTACTATAAAGAAAATTAACTCCATCCTAGTCAACACCAGACCAATATAATCTCAGAAAAATGCACTAGAATTTGACTGAGTTATCATCAAGAAAGCTGGCTACCATCTAAAGACAACCATTAAGGAACACGTACATAGCATCATTTGTAAAATCCCGAATACTGTAGGTCACTTATAATTATCTGCAACATTCTCACTATTATTTATATTATATGGCTGTGAAAATCAGAATTGCTATTCATATAATAAAGTAAAAGTACCTTTCATAGAATCATAGAATGGTTTAAATTAGGAGGGACCTTAAAGATCATCTAGTTCCAACTCTGCTGACATGGCCAGGGACACCTTCCACCAGACCAGGTTGCTCAAAGCCCCATCCGCCTGGCCTTGAACACTTCCAGGGACCAGGCCTCCACAACTTCCCCGGGCAACCTGTTCCAGCATCTCACCACCCTCACACTGAAAAATTTCTTCCTGGTATCTAATTTAAATCTCCCCTCTTCTGGTTTGAAGCCATTCTGCCTCATCCTATCACTACATGCCCTTGTAAGAAGTCCCTCTCCAGTTTTGTTGTAGGCCTCATTCTGATACTGGAAGGTATCCCCAGAGCCTTCTTCTATAAGGTCTCCCCAGAGCCTTCTCTTCTCCAGGGTGAACAACCCCAAGTCTCTCAGCGTGTCTTCATAGGACAGGTGCTCCAACCCTCTGATCACCTTTGTGGCCATCCTTTGGACTCGGTCTAAAAGGTCCATGTTCTTCAGATGTTGGGGGCTCCAGAGCTGGACAAAGTACTTCAGGCGTGGTCTCATGAGCGGAGTAGAGCAGAGTAGAGGGGCAGAATCACCTCCCTCGACCTGCTGGCCACGCTTCTTCTGATGCAGCCCAGGATGTGGCTGGCTTTCTGGGCTGCAAGAGCGTATTGCTGGCTCATGTTGAGCTTCTCATCCATCAACACCCCCAAGTCCTTCTCCTCAGGGCTACTCTTAGTCCATTCTCCTCCCAACCTGTATTTGTGCTTGGCATTACCCCAACTCACGTGGAGGACCTCGCTTCTGACCTTGTTGAACTTTGTGAGGTTGGCAAAGGCCTACCTCTCTAGCTTGTCCCGAGTCCCTTTGAATGGCATCCCTCCTGTCCAGCATGTCGACTGCACCAGACAACCCGGTGTTATCAGCAAACTTGCTGTCCACTGTCCATGTCACCACACCAGTCCTACTACTGACCCCTGAGGAACACCACTTATAACAGATTTCCACTTGGACATTGAGCCACTGACTGCAACTCTTTGAGTGTGACCATCCGGCCAGGTCCTTATCCACCAAGTAGCCATCTATCAAGTCCGTGTCTCTACAGTTTAGAGACCAGGATGTTGTGTGGGACAGTGTCAAACACTTTGCATAATTCCAGATAGATGATGCCAGTTCCTCTACCCTTACCCACCAACACTGTAACCCCATTGCACACGGCCATCAGTTTTGTCAGTCATGACTTGCCTTGGTGAAGTCACATTGCCTGTCACCGATTACTGATTATTTCCCATTATTTCAGCCTAAGGTTCTGTCATGGAATAGGTCTTTATGTTTCATATATCATACAGTTTTCTTCTCAAAGCTCCCTGTTGTTTCCAGGGTAGATATCAATGCATGACAACTAGATGTTTCCACTATGGGAAATGCAATATACAGACTTTCATGGTTTTTTATTGAACAACTTGATTTAGTTTACCATATGCTAATTTGAAATAGTAATCATTATTTTTTGAAATCTTGTAGAGAATGAGTTTCTTTTTTGTTATTTATTCATGAACATTAACACCGAAATTTCTCAATATATTTCTGAAGGTCTGAAGCTTCCAAGACTCACAATAGGAAATTTGGAAACTTTGTGAAGTCTGTTCAAAACAAGTATATCAAGATCCCTCCAGCCCTGCCTAGAGTATTCAACACTTGCAGTTGTCTGTTAGCTTGAAGAGTTTTGGATCAGCTCCTAATTCAATAGCAGAAATTAACTTTGAAACTTGAAAGCATGTATACCACAACTTTAGGCAGGCTCTATAGCAAGGATGCGTTGGATCAGCAGTCTTTAAAAGCCAGGGTATCTTGCATACTGTTTTGATGCATGTAATCTAATATACCTGAAGATAGTGATCCTGGAAACCTGAAATCCTTGCTGACTCAATGGTCAGTACATGATACAAACTCCTTAGAAACACTGACTTTGGGCTCCTAAAAAAAAATAAAAAAATTAGGGTGTTGAAAACTCTTTGAAAAAAATGTTAAGAAAACATCCAAGAGAAACTTGATTATGTTATGTAGAAACGGACATTTAAATGGAACATTTCAACCTTGATGAACTGGGGTTTTACATCAAAATTCTATTTCATCAGAGGATTCCCAGGTAGCTCTAATCAGATGTTTCAACCAATAGGAACCAATAGATTTAAAAAATAAAATAATGCCTTCCATGTTAAATTCAGACATATTATGGTATGATATGCCATGAAGTCAGAACAAGTGTAGAACAATGTAAAGATGTTAAAAATATAATGAAGCCATAAAAAATTAAAATTTGAAGCTGAAATTGTACATCACAAAATCAAATGTCTACTTTTCTCCAATGATAACATTTTTGAAAAAGAAAAACAAACCTTCAAAGTGCATATTATTTTGGAGGGGCTGAAAAGGTGAAAAGTTAAACTGTAACAACATATCCTACTTGATGTTATTTTATCCGAGTATTTAAAATGACTTTTAATGGAAAATAGATATATAGGGACTTTTTAATATTAATTGATTTTTTAAAAGTATTATGAATCTCAGAGAGGCCAATTTCACTGTTAAGCAAGAACCTCTAAGCAGAAAAGAAGAGCTTGAAGTTCTGCATCAAGAAAGAGAAACTGGATAAGTGCAATGTGCACTGAAGAAGCTGTAATGCACGCCAGATGTAATTGTACGAGAAAAGGAAAGTGATCTGTGATAAGTGTGTGTGTTTCGTCACAAAGATAAGCTGGGATTTCATGTGGGGAATTCAGCACCTTTCTGTTTCATTCAGAGCCTTTCAATTTAATCTAAGCAACAGTGCTTTAAAGAAAACCAAAAAGTTTGTCTACTTTTTTTTTTTTTTTTTTTTAAGAAGCCATGGTCTAGCATACAAAAATGAGGTATATTAGAGGTAAAATGTGGGAAACAAAGAAATGGAAAGAAAGAGGGAATGAATGTCTACCCTTTGCAGCTTCTCTATCTTTACAGTCTTACGGTTTGCTGAGTTAGTTAAGGGGAATTTTTTTCTCAAATTAATAATGAAATTAATCTGTTCAAACATCAGCCATCTGGGTAGTAGAAAACTTAGCTAAGCTCCCTGTAAAGTAATCACCTCTACAGGGTGATTCCTCTGAATGATTCAAGACATCCATCACAGAATCCAAAATTTGCCCTCTGGATAGGCCTATTTCGGCCCACTGAACTAGAAGGAGAACAGGCCATGACTATGTCACACTTACTGGGTGTTACTGTGCTTATTTAAATGGTGAGTGGTGCTGGTGCACGAATATGTCTGAATATGAGGTGCATTGGATCAGTTGGCTGGACCTGAAGGTCAGTCAGTACTGTCCTTCCATGGACCTTTCAGAGTGATTCTTAGTAAACTTGTCAAAACATTTCACTGCAACTTATAAAAAAAATTAAACAGACATTTCTGCAGAAAATGCTTGTATACAGAGAGCCAAGCAAATACAGAGAGATCAACTTTATTCTTTCTCCAAAAAATAAGTTAGTAAAAAGGAATATGAGTTTTGGGTGTTTTTTTCGTTTTTGTTTTTTTTTTTTGGTTTGGGCTTGGGGTTTTTTGGGTGCAGGTTTTGGGGTTGGTTTTGGCTTTTTTTTTTTTTTTTTTTTTTTTTTTTTGGTTGGTTTTGATCAGTTCTGTTTAAATGACAAAAATTCAGTTTCAATAAATACCAGAAATTCTATAAGATAATGACAAAAGTGACAGGTTTGTTTTTATTGCATTTTCTTTGAAAGTACATCATAATAATCAAAAGATCCCAATTCTAATTAAAGAGAGTTGATAGTGTGTTTCAGGTAGAATGCTCAAAGAGATGTGAGGAATATTATTACCTTAATAAACAGTCAAGACTATGGAAGAAATTACCTATTCTGTAGTTGGAGTATTATACCCATGTGCCCTGTTGTTTACTTGTCAGCTGATAGTGTATCAAACCTGTCCTTCAGCCTTTATGTATCTTGTAATAAGTATTTTATCTGAATGAATCTTTATCCTGTAGTCTAAATAAATTCTACTATATAAATAAGTTAAATCTTATTTTTGAAAGATGCATTTATTTACATCTATTCTTTTACAGCACATCACTGGAAAGTATTTCATTTGATTTGAGAAGGAGAGAACAGACTGACTGCAAAAAACAGAATTAACACACAGTAGCATTCCCATAAAAAGCTATCTTTTTTCACAAATACTTGTGCATTTGTGGGAGTGCTCTGTGCAGCTAGGAAATGTCACTGCAGATGAATTTTAAATAAAGTGTTCATATTTCTTTGGGGACTTTCAGATCAGAAAGGAAATGGAATATTTACAATTTGGTGCATAATTCATTTTCTGTGGGTAACTACCAGTTTTATTTCCACCCCCAGCCTGAATGCATTGAAATCTTGTTAAAAAATAAAAATCATAAATATTCAGCTATAAACATAAAGGTTAGGAGGTAGTAGTCATAATAATAGTAACAATTATTATTAGTTTAATTATTTTTTTTCTTTTGCTATCCACATAACAGAAAGGAATAGAAACTTCTGAGAGATGTCTTGCATTATTCTTTTGGAATAAATATGATTAAGCAAAATGCTGCCACTTTGACATTGTCCAAATGAGGATTTTGTGCACCTGTAGACTGTATGCGTCTCTCATCCTGTCACCGATTTTACCTTATCCAAGAACTGTTGACTTCAGTAGAGCTTCCTCAGCTTTACACCTGTGTAACTGCATAATCATTTGGCCCAGTAATTGCCATTTTATTGTGGCATTGGCATTGTACTGAGTAGAAACAATCCTTTTTTGTGAGCTGTTGATACAAAGCTCAGTAAGGCAGAGCCCTAATTCCTGACCTATATGCCATCTCAACAATGATAATGCCCTAATAATTAATTACTTTGATGTTTATACAGTTCTTTGTGATGAAAGATGAAGAGTGTGGTATGTATGAAAAATACTCACATATTTTGTTTTCTTCTTTGGGGGAAAAATCTAGTAAAGGTCGTCTCATCTCACTGCTAACCTGATATACAGCAGATAAAAAGTTTCAGTCTGATTTCATGCCTGTCATAGCCCCTATATCACTCTGCATTTATGGAATATTTCAAAGTTGCGTTCATTTCTATCCTAGTCAGATCTCAGAGAGGGCTTTGCACTTGATAACAGAATGAGGCTGCCAAGTTCCTTATAAAGGAGGAAATGGCAGGAGTGCATTTAACCTATTTTGAACAAATTGCATTGGCTGACAGTCAAATATCATATTGATTTTAACATTGCTCACTTTATAATTTGCTACATGGTCCTAGTCCAGCATATCTCACTAACCTTCTTACACCCCTTCATTACAGGCAGCTTCAGGTCTACTGGGGTATATTTCTAACTTGTTTTAATGACGGCACATACACTGTCCCCTGCTGAAATGCAATCAAAAGCCCTATGTTTGTTTTTTTCCCATACTAATCTCTCTTTCTTCAAACTATGTTGTCACCGATACTGGACATATGCATGATTTTGGGGCCTAAATTCTAGTCATGTAGATGGCTCAGTTACTCATTGTAGGACTGTGAATAGTTATCGTAGAATTATAGAATGGTTTAAGTTGGAAGGGACCTTAAAGATCAGCTAGTTCCAACACCTCTGCTCTGGAGGGGTCCCACCAGACCAGGTTGCTCAAAGCCCCATCCAGCCTGGCCTCGAACACCTCCAGGGAAGAGGCCTCCACAACTGCTCTGGGCAACCTGTTCCAGTGTCTCACCACCCTCACAGTGAAGAATTTCTTCCTAATATCTAATTTAAATCTACCCTCTTCCTGTTTGAAGCCATTCTGCCTCATCCTATCACTACATGCCCTTGTAAAAAGTCCCTCTCCAGCTTTCTCGTAGGCCCCATTCAGATTCTGGAAGGTTGCCGTAAGGTCTCCTTTATACCCGTTAAGTTTTTGGCCATTCAAAAGCCTTACTAGGTGCTTCTGGCTTGTATCTCCAATGTCAAACAAATCTTGTACCCAGCGTTTAGGTTCACTGAGCAATCACACTGTTCAAGGAAGTTAAAAGATTTTTTTCAGGTAATAGCTGTCTTTTGGAACAGGCTAACAAAATGCATTTGGAGATATTCATCTTGCCTAGCTTCGGACATCTAAAATTTAGCTGTGTAGTCTAACCTACAAAAATAGGCTTCTACTTCAGTCCATGGAGGGATATCAAGACTCCAGAAGGCAATTCATCCCTCCTCCAAAACTTGTCTTAGGATGAGACAAATTGTGCTCTCTGTCTGCCTTTCCCTCATTCACTAGATCTGTTTCAGACTATGCAGCTGAACTTAAGAGACAATTCTTACCTTTGAAGCACACAAGCGTCCAACATTCTATATCTTTAAAATTAAACTGTGGAGCTTGTTGCAATTCTTTGTTCTTATTTTCCAGACCTGATATTTTTTGAGGATGTATTTCTTCAAAAGCTGTTCTTATTTACTGAATTATGAGTAAGCCAAAATGTAAAAGGTCAGCATGCCTTTGTGATTTTATAAAAACAAACAAAAAGAATCTGTCCCCCAAACCAGAAACCACAGTCACCTCTGCAAAACTACACTCGCTTCAACTGCAGCTTTTTCCCTCCTTCTCCTCTCCCAGTTGAGAGTATGTGAGTGTAACACAGCTTTGCTTTTGCTATATGTGATCAGAAATTGTTCTGTTTTGGACTGTATCCTTGGCCTTTCTTAAACCTATGGTACAGAACAGCTTTTTGCGTTTCCAGGAGAACTGGCAGATTAACCTCATGGGCCTTAGATAGCTCTAATTTTCTGCCTTCCACTATGTCACTTTGCCTGGAGGCTGTTGGGAAGTGCTAACCTGGAGCATTAAGTCATATTAACCAATGACTGTGCTGTGAATCAAGGAAGATGTTGAGGGTTCTCATAACAAAATGTCACATGTCTTCACTAATCACATGGCTGCATCACTGGACACATTCCTCTTGGACAGAACATTTTTAGTGGCCTATTGGTAGACTACTTGATATGAACGTGGCCATTTTCCCTGTTTTATTTCTTTATGATTTTAAATGGTTAAATATGAAAAATAACCCATCCATTTCAGGTGAATTTCTTTATTAACTTTACATGTCTTCTCCAAGTGAAAAAGCTGTGGATAGTTTCAGAGATTAATTATTGAATCCACCTTCTGTGGGAGCACATATCTTTAAAAAGGATCGTGCTGCTTGCTGCTATTCGTCTCTTCATTCCTAAGCACTTGCCTTTGGTTTGAATATAATGACCATTTCTATTTGTAGAAATCAGTACAAGCTGCTAAAGAGAGGTGTTTCTGATGTGCAGAAAACCCTGCCTCATAAGGTCACCACTGCTTTGTCTTGCACTTTTTTTATGGTACCATTTCTGTCTGAATGTAGCTTTTTCTTTTTTTCGTTTCTTTTTTTTTTTTTTTTCCCTTGCTTTATGTTTACACAGTACTTGCTTGAGGTCAGAGCTTGCCTTTTGATATCTGTTCAAACAGTGCAATGATATTCTGGTACACAAGAGCTGTTCTTAAATATTGTCGTATCTGTTACTGAGAAGGCAACATGGCCATATTCATTCCTTAAAAAACTAAACAAAATACTTGAGTGACGTAAATTATTATCTTAGGCTCCCTCTCTAGTCATTCAAAGAGTATATATCTTGTGTGTCTTCTTTCTTGGTGGAATATATACTAAGTCTAAGCCAACAGTGTAACCCACAAAGGTGTTTTGGTTAGGTGCTCTGAGTTTGGACCTTTGTTTTGTCCCCAAGATATTTTACTGCTACTTCTCCTCATTCAGTAATTCCTTTAAATGGATATAAAAATAACATTATTGGTTGAAGAGACCTTTTGGTGAAGTGAGGAAGATTCTGCAGTGCTTTTTTACTTGTTTACTCGTATCCCACTGTGTTTGCTTTATAAATGTGCCCCTGTTCCCATATGTGCTGAGAGAGGTCTCTTGTACTAATAAACATAGAATAAGTGGAAACACAGTGCAGAATATTTTAGCTTAAAAATGTTATGAACAGAAATTTTATGCTGACCAATAATAATAATAAAAGTTATGATCCACCTAATGTGGAAACACTTGGTTAGTTCTAGGATATGAATCGTCTTAACAGTAAACAGACTGGGAAAATTAGCCTTATTGTTGATATAAGTAAATTAAGGTTAAATTAATAAAAAGCAAACTTTTTTTTTACAGTATTTACACTGAGGAAAGTATTTAGTTTCATGCTTTTTTCAATATACTTTAAAGTCTCATCTCTAAACACTTCTTTCCAAGAGTGGCCTTAGCACTTATTAGGATAATTCTGTAATCAGACAAAGCACTTCTGTTGGGTGTATTAAGGCAAGGACTGACTGCAAGTAACAAAACTCAATTATTCACAAAACTCTGTTTGTCTTAATATTCATTGGGGGAGGGAGGGGGGACGGGACTGATAAAGCTTTTGGTTGACTCAAACAGAAACCAAACCATTTATAAAGTGTCCTTAGGTTTTATTTTGGGACTTCCAAACTTTTTTTGTGTCTTTGAGAATGGTTCTTTTTTTTTCAAATAAAAAGGCTTTAAAATTAAAATATACAAACCATATTTTCAACACTTTTCTACCTAACTGAATGAGTTTGAGTTATTGCTGCAATAGTTTGATAATCTGAAAAATAGATTTCTTAATGATTCAATCACAATTTCTTGCTAAAATAAAGGTATTTTAAAATAATCACCCTCTCTCACTTAAATCGTAGAAAAAAAGAATTGTAGTTAGCAAATTTGCAAATTTGCAGAATCAGGGAGGACTACTGACTCCTGATTTATCAGGGTTTTCAAGTAGTTGTTTTGTTTGTTTTTGGTTTTTTTTTTTTTATTCCAGAAGCATTAACCACATGTTTAATTGTTTTCCTGAACCAGGGCCTGAATCATGACTCGCACCTATTCTTTCTCTACCTACATCAGCACCGAAACATCAACTGTATTTCTACGCACAATTTTATGTGACACTGTCAATGCATGAACAAGAACTCTGCAGTGCAGTTCCCCCCCCCCCCCTTGCCTGCAAACAGTTTTCATCAAAAAGGCTGAATCAAATAACGATCCAAAATAATGCAGATATTTGTTTATCTTACCCTAAAAAGAACTAAACCACATATTTATACACTCTCAGAGACACACACAGATGTGCTAAAGGAATGAAGTGCTGCCTTCATTGCAAACGACAAAGAAACCAAATGGATTGCTAAAAGCAATATAGCCTCCCTCCACAAGGGGAAATGGCTGTAGCTTCTGTATGTTAGCTGTCTAGAAAAAAACTTTATTATGCTTTCTCTGTCTTGCTCTTTCCCCTCCTCTCTCTCCCTCCTTTCTCTTTCAGTTTATCAGTTCATCACATAGCCAATGCGATGTCTCCTCAATATATCTCCCTTTCAGATTTCATTGACCTATGACCCATAATGTCCCAATTTGCTTCAAGTACTTTTATTTATGCCATTCCTAGGTCCTATACATTTTGA
Source organism: Charadrius vociferus (assembly GCF_000708025.1). NCBI lineage: Eukaryota > Metazoa > Chordata > Aves > Charadriiformes > Charadriidae > Charadrius > Charadrius vociferus. The sequence goes on from NW_009647416.1 coordinate 586,938, forward strand.
TCTGAGAAAGAGTATTCTCTCCTCAGTGCCTATGGAGCACACTTTGCAGGTACCATCAGTTCAGAAAAAGCAGTCACCCAATATATGAGATTGTGACAAGGTATAATGTAATGGTAGTTATGTGAACCTCCAATAAACTAGTGGTACTTCACAGATTACTTGGAGAGAAAGTCTTTTAGCGTGCTTGAAGAAGTATGAAATGAATTTCATTTCCTTCTCATTTGCCTTGCTTTTGAAAGGTTTCATGCAAGATATGTGACCAACTATTATAGTACTAATCCATCCATGACAGAGCTCAATTTTCCCTGAGAATTTACTTCTGAATGGGCTGCAGAAAAACTTGAAAGCTCAAAATTAAAGTACACTGAACAGAGCAACCACTGAGCTGTGGGCAGCTGTCTGTCAAGAAAACCAGTTGGAACAAAAATGTAAATTAGATTTTATTTTTATTTATGTTTTTAAAGCAATCCGCAGAGGTAAAGTTTTACAGCCTTGTGTGTAAACAAGAGCAATGAGATGGAAGTGATGACAAGCTGCTGTTGTTGTGAGTTATTCTCATTAAAGTAAATATAAAAAAAAAGGACCACGGGTTACTGACAGTTTTAAAACAGAGCACTGTACTGCATTTAGTCACCCATTATGAACAGAAACTCTGGTAATTCAGGCACTGATTTGAATTTTTTTTTTTCCCTTCATGTCAGTAGGCAGATAACTTCTGCATGTCATAGCCATAACTCTTGAAGAGGGTCCTGAGAGTGGCTAAAATGGATTTTAAAATACATGGTGCAATTTAAGGTAATACTATATGCATATAGTGCACAAAGGAGTGAAGTAAACCCGTCACCCTTAAGGCACAGACAAGGCTGTGATGCCACAGTGATGCAGTACTCACCTACCCCATGATGGAGATGGCACACATCACACTGTGCAGTGCAGGCAGGAAGTCTGCGGTGCTTCCCACTGCTGTTTCTTGTCAGATGAACAAGAGTGAGAGGGGAGATGGATGGGATGTTGGTCAGGGAAGGTGGCATGTTCAGCCCATTCAAAACCAGGGAACACACTCCATAAGTGTATTTTACATGTGACTTCTTTAACTGATACCAAAAGCTGGTCTGGCTTCAAATACACTGGGAGCAAGATAAATGAATAGTAAGCTGGTTTCACACACCCACTTCCCATCTTCACAGTTCGTATAGATACTATTATATGTGAAACTCATTGGGATTTCCTTATTCTTGACTGTGAATGGTAGAATATAGAAGTTTTTATGGAGGTAGTCACTGTGGCCTGGTCAAGGGGAAATTCAGACCCTTTTAAAGCATGCTTCATTTGACCCATCTTAGATGTGGGTCTGAGATGAGTATTATCCTAAAAGATTCCATTTTGCATCACGGGATGTGGAGTCTGGGTGAATAGCTCAGATGGAGATGTCAATATGTAGGTAGAGCAATCTTATCCTAATTTGTATGCTTACATTAACAACGTAGTGATTCTCATTTTGCAACTGCCTGTACATGAGGACTAATTTCTTTACAAATATTGACAAATTTAATCTTGGACTAAAAAGCTCTCTAGTTTGAGCGTGAAAAGAACTATTTTTGTGGCACATATGATTACATTCTACCTTTGCCCTGCAGCAAAACTGCAAACATTTGTGAATTTGCCTGAGGCAAAAAGTCACTTTTTCCCAAATTATATGTTGCCTTCAACATCTGATAATCACTGCCCTGGAGAATGAAAGGTGAAATGGAAGGATATTTGGTGAAACCAAAAGAACACGAGATTTCCTCCCCCCAAATAGAATTGCAAGTAATAGGACAGATCAGTAGACCTGCAGCAAATTATGTTGATTGAGAATATGACCCAGAGCCCATTTCTCAAAAATATTCTCTTTTTTTTAATAAATGTTACAGCTAATGTAAGCTAGAAGAGGAAAATATGTCCATTCCCTTGCCACTGTATGACATTGAAGAAATATTTCTGAAAATATTCTTCAGTGTTTTGACAAGTATATTGTTGTCAGATCCCTGTGGAAAATTTTCAAGGTGTTGGCCACAAGGAAGCTCAGAGCATGTGTGAGATAGTTGTCTATAAAGTTGGCCAGTAACGCAAGAACTTCATTGGAAGGAGAGAGCTTTTTGTGAAGATGGTCCATTTATCAAAAGGTATTTTATAGGCACTGGGCATAGCAAACTTTTTCACACTCAAGTTGAAATAATTACTACCAGTCCCACGATTGATCTGAAAATATCTAGGAGATTTAACGAGAACACATTTTTTCTCCTCACAAGTGATTTACACGCTGTCCAGTATGAAGTTACACTTTTATGTATTTAATTCTAGATACTTCCTTGTACCTAATTTCATCCTATCACAGTTCCACCCACATGCATATGGGCATAATTTAATATGTATTGTGGGTTTTTTTTCTTGTTTTTTTTCTTGTACTAACTAACATAAGGAATTGCAAGTACATATAATAGCTGGTTTATATTGCCTATTTAAACACATACCACATAAAAACTGACCTCATATTAAAAAAAAAAAAAAAAGGCAAAACCAAAAGATTGTTGTCATTAAATAGCTTAAAACTGTTTGTCACAAACATCATCCTTCTTTTACAAATTAAGTATTTCGAAAAGAATACTGTTTATTTGTGTTTAAAAGACATAAGTTTTCATGAAAAGTCTTAATATTGTGTTGGAAAGGCACCTGTATTAAACCAGAAGTTAATAAACCCATTTATTTTTAAGACTCTGAGGTCCTGGAGAAGATATTCTGTCTCTTTTTGCTTACAGATAGCTTACATCATCATCAATAAAGAGTTGCTTCATTATATGATAAGGTACAGTATTATCAAAAGGAAGCATAGTCTGGCTGAGTAAAACCATCGGCATCTCAAAATATTTGCTCTCATTGAAGGGAAGATACCTCATACTACTTTTCTTTCAGGGTGCTTTACATTTAATGTCAGCGTTGCAGGATCTCAGCTATCAGTCTCTGTCAAATGTGACATTGTTTTTGCTGTGAAGAACTTACCAGGTCTCCAGCAGCAACCGTGTCTTAAAGTTTTACTGGCAAATGGTGGTTTAGGAACTGCCATGCTGGATCTGTGTTGGTTCATCCATCCCAGTGTCCTGCCTTCATTAGTGGCTGGTGCCCAGGGCTCAATGGGTGGTGCAAGGTACCCAGCTCCTGGAGGGGTCTCCTTGCAGGAAAAATGCGTCTGACTTTCCAGGTTCTCTATTGGCTGTTTGGAGAATGACAGACTTGAAAATTCTCTCCTCTTTTCCATTTATACTCCAGGCTGTGGAATTTCATCCAGCAATTTCTGCCTTTGGTGAGTTTAAGTACCTGAAGGCAGAGGAAGACAGAAAAGAAAACAACGTTTTTCAAAAAAAGTAAGTATAGGAAGGAAACTATTTCTGTCTAAAATTCCATTTATTTGAGTACAGAACTAAAACTGTATTATTTTGTTGTGGGAAGAAACAGACAAACAAAAAAATTCTCTCTAAAACCTGGCCTTCTGTCATTGTATGTTACTGACATTCATTTACAGGTTTATTGGGTGATAGATCATAAAGTGGTGGAATTTATGCCAAATCTGAGTGACATCACATTATCACAGAGTTCAAACCTCAGCTGTTTTCAAAGTATTTCCTCTACCTCCTGCCACCCCTGTGGCAGCAAAAACTCGCACCTTTTTAGGTTATTAGTATTTTCTGTTACTAGTCCAAACTAGACATTTGCAGCCACTTAGTGGCAAGAAGGGTAATAAAAATTGCAAGAGACAGAAAGTACTTGTGCTGCATGGATAGGCCATATGATAAAGACTTGATCCTGCTTAGTACCAAGTGCTTATTGCAAGCTGCTGAGCTGTTTCAGCTCTTCTTTAACTTTTGCCAACACTAATTTTCTTAAATTTATCCTGTCAGTTCAGATTCTTCCAGTACCATGAATCACATTTTGACATAATCACAATGAAATACACTTTCATTTTCTTCTGAAGTGGCTTTTCATGTTGGATTATTATTTTTCTAATTTTGCATTAAGACAGACATATTTCAATCAAAATATTTTCTTTTTTTTTTTTTTTTGCAAGGGATTTTTTTAATAAAAAATGTAAGACCTTCCCTTTGCAGCTTTTGTTCCAATTTCTGCCTTTCTCCCTGCTTCTTCACAGAAGAGGAATTGTCCAATTCATTGGAAAATAATTGTCAATTTCAAATTTTTCTAAATTTCTTGAGAAGTCATTCATACCATTAACTCTTTTTTTTTATTCCTCACTAGGGAAAGCTCAGTCCTTCTTAGAGTGTAAATCACAATGCTTACCAGTGTATGGTATTAATGAATGTGCTACCAATGGTAAAGCATTTTGAAATGCATTAGTTAATGGAGCATCTACAACAACATTAGAGTAGTGCATTCTCCCTTTTCAATCAAGAGTGGTTATATGTTTGTACACATGTGAAAGATAAACACAGGTTTACACGCGGGTAAATGGATGAAACATAATGCGTTGTGATTTTGAGTACTCTTTCCAGCCTAAATTACTCAAGGTCTAATAACAGCCACCTCTTTGCATCTATAGACACCAAAATATATAAAATTAAAAAGTCTCTCTTTAGAGCATAAAGAAGTTTCATTTGAAGCTTGATGACTATGCTGGGATATGACAGAACTGTGTTAATTTCCACTTCTGCCATAAAATCTTAGTGCTATCAGAATTGGAAATAAATGCGAAAAGCAGAAGATTCAGCTAGATGCACAGTGGGACAGCTACACACTACACAAAGATGGCCAAGTTTGACCATGATCAGTATGGTTTTCAGACTCTTCAGAATAAGGGACAATATATATCATACTGCCTTAGCTCCAAACACGGGTTTCTCATTAATTTTAACACAAACTGCTTTCCACAAATTGCTGGAAAATTTCTTAGTCGTAACTCGTGATTTGGAAACTTCAAGAGGAAACAGCTTTTATATCATACCTAATAAATTGACTCTGAGTAAAAAAAAAATAAAAATATATATTTTCTTGGGGCTTATGCCATTTAATTAAATCCCACATTTCTTATTACATTAAAAAAGAACAAACACAATTTTATATATTGTAAAATTTCTCCTGAAATACATTCCCATGAGGAAAGAAAAAGTGCCAGCATGTTATTTTTAAGTAAAACCTTAGAAATATGCTCCAGGAAAACAAAAACAAAACAGTAAAAACAACAAAAACCAAAATCACAACCCAAAAGCCAGCTAGCAAATATAATATGAACTTTGTCTAATGTTATACTAGTTAATAATTATTTTGATATGGCTGGAGATTAGGGCAGAAAATAATTACGCACAGACGACTCAGGTATGTAACTTGCTGAGATATTTTAAGGAAAAAAAACCACAACAAAACAACAACCAACCAAACAAAAAACAGATATGAGATATTTTTAGTTGCACGTGTGAGTACCTTTGAAAATTTAGTTCTTTTATCTCTTTATGTACTATTTCCTTGTGTCCTGTAAAATGGTAATGTTGTATTTCTCAGCTTTGTGTTCTAACAGAAAAACTTCTATGTTTAAGCAGCACTTAGAACATGAGACTCTGGATTTAAGACCTTGAGCTACTACTGTGATGAAAATAATTTATAAGCAAATCCAGGTGGAAATCTGTTATAGCCATTGTCTGTCTCTTTACCTTTCATTCAACTGGGAAAGTAGGATTATCTATCTTCCATCAGAACTTTGGAAGGTTGTTTTTTTGTTTGTTTGTTTTGGTTTGGTTTGGTTTTTGTTTTGTTTTTATGCAATAACTTTTCATATTTTCACTTGTACATCAAAGCCAAGAGCAGACTATTTGTATTAACCATAAGAATTTTGATGTTTTCTAATACTAGATATACTGCAAAAAGAACAGTTATTTAGTTTTCTTCTATTTATCTCTTTTTTTTAATGGAAGCATGATGTAAATGTCTAATCTTTCCCAGTATAGAAAAACAGATATTTAGGCGAACATAATTCCAGATTCTATGGTTTTATTGTAGTTCTTACCTATTTGTAGTTTCGAAGCACGTATTGGTTCTGTCTAGAAATCTACTGATAATCACCCATTGAAATGAAGTTAAACAGAGAAGGAAGAACCTACAAATAAACATGACAGAAACAGGGAAGCAGGAAGAGGGAGAAGACTACAAAATATTAATATGAAAAACAGCAATAAAGAGAAAGGACCAGGGGAAATAGACAGCTCATAGGAAATCATGCTGGGGCTTTTGTTACAGAAGGAAGAGCCTGGAAAACAAACACAAACATAAAGTCTGTGCTCAGTGTGTGCCTTTAAGCCATTGGCATTAATTAAGATTCTATGGCTTACAAACAATTATGACATAATTAAAGTAAGATTCTTTCTACAGTAAAACAATAAGAAATGACTTTTAGAAACCGTGGGAACTATTAAAACGGCACATCAGTACCAAAATGAGCAATATTTACTAGTATTAGCACTATTAAAATGCCTTTTGAAGGCAAACTTAGGCAATTATTACTGAGGAAAAAGCTCACACTTTGAGATACAGAACAGTGATAATTAAATCCTTTTCTCTATACATCTCTGCTTTTGGTGTTTGACAGAATGGAGTCTTTAAGAGAAGCTATTTTAATAGTCTTGAATTAGCAAGATTTTCAAACAGAGAGAGCGCACTTAGCAGGAGGTTGATATCTACTGAAAACTTTATTATTGGTATTATTATATAGGTTAGGGAGCTGTTTTAAGGGCCCATTCTACAGAGACATACTCATGATGTAGTATCTTGCAAAATTTCAGATGTTGGATATTGTGCATTTAAGCTCAATCTGCACTTATTGCAGGAAGTTTGGAGAACAATATGAATTTTTCTTACATTTATGCTATTAAGATTATGGATGAAAATAGGTTGTTCTTACCTTTAAATAAAGTCTTATTTTGCTTGACATTGTAGATGTCAAAGAAAGAAAATAAGCATACCACCACAGCCTTGGCTAAAGAAAATTTGGGGGCAGGAAAAAAACAACAACAAAAATACACATTAAAAAAACAACCCAAAACAAAACACCACATAAAAGAAGCAGCAAAGAGTGAAAGAGTGATTTGACTTGAAATGAGTGGGCTGCAGAGTCCATTGTTCAGAAGCAGATCCGTTTTCTTGGTTATTATCCATTGTATTGTTCATTATACCATAATGTTCAGCTTTGGAATATAATTGCATTAGAAGAGAGAAAATAATATTCTTCATCCCTATTTAAAGATATATAAATTTGTTAGAAGAACTTAGAAAGACAACATAGTGATTCTTGTTTGTGATTGTCAGTAGGTGAATATCTCTATTGCACTTATTATTACATGAGATTTGACACTAGGTGCCAGAGCATGGTCTTTTCACAACAGAATTCAGTCCTTGATGCTGTTTATTCATTCTGCACCAATTTAATTAAAGAGATGTGCAATATCTTTTAAGTAGGTCGATGCAAATTTGGGTTATATAGAAAAGAAAAAGGTCAAAGTTTGGTACAAATAATAATATTTTTATTATATTTAGCCATAAATGAGAATGAAAAATGTAGATAAGAATAATTATAATAATAATTAAAAATAAAAGAATTCACTTCTGAAGTTAAACGCAATGGAATTTCTCTGGCAAAATATTTTTGTATTAATAAGCATGATTTATGGAAAATAATAATTAAAAAATGTTCATAGGCAAGTCTTTGGGTCACACTGATTTGAATTTTTCTGCTTCTCCAAACAAAAATGAAGTGACTTATTTCATGTCAGTTCAAAGTCAGAAAATATTCTTCTCAGCTGCCCTGGAAGCAGTTGTTGCAAAGTTCATGACAATATTGGTCAATCTTGTGATGAGTTGGCATCTTCTGTTGAATTTTATATCCCATTACACATTTTTATCCTGTACTCTCAATCATGGGAGATTACTCCAGATTCAGAACTGAACCATAGTTACATGAGACATCCATTCTGAAAATCTTATCAGAAATTACCTTGACTCAAGTGGATTCTGGTGAATTTTAAACAAATTGACAATGTGATATGTTACAAAGCATTTTAATAGCATGACTGTTTGCTTCAATACAAGAACAGATATGAATACCATGAACAAAAATTCTGATTCTCAGTCATTTATATGCTACACTATTTCAGGAATGGTATCTTTGTCATGAAAAAACCACTCTACCCAGATCAGTATAGCACAAGATAATGCCCTCACTCTATAAGAGTTTTTAACTCTAATACTGAGGGCGTGTTCTGCAAAAACAGCTGTATGAAACTGACTGAATTTAATCAAAAGGTCCTACTTCAACACAAAAGGCTAGATCTGCTGTGCATAAACCTCAAATGAGATTGCTGTCCCCATCAGCATTGCATTTCAACTCAGCAAGGCTGAGTAAAACCCTCCTTGAAATTCACGGCTAGACAACTGCAGTATTAGGCACATACTGTTTCATAGGAGCTAACTCAAGCACTTGTTGACCTGTCTGGATCCCCGTATTTTGATCCTCCAGGTGTAACAGAACACACTGGCAGTTTTTCAGATCAGCCCATCCCTTGTTCAGAGACCATAACCTCCTGAGAGCTGTTCCAGCGCCAACGAGGATGGTTACCCTTCACAGACATGAAAAGCTTTTCTTTTTCAGCTCTGTTTTGTATCTGTGAAACATGGAGCTTCCTTACTCAGTCAAGAAACTTGGTATACTAACATTTTGTTATTTACAGCTAGGTTGTATCCATTGTAAGTCCTTGTTTAAACTGCTAATCTGGCAAAAGTAGTGGACTTAATTTTCTTATAATTTATAATTAGGAAATTAACAAAGTCAGCAAAAATACTGATGCTTGTACATAAATGGGTCTAAAGACTAACAGTAGGTCTCATCATCTTACCAGTGCACTAAAAATTGTGTTCTGCTTAGCTTTTCCTTTTTCTTTTTCCTGACTGAAACAACAAAGTCCTGAAACTTTCTTTAGATGGCTGGATAATTTCCCAGGTACTCTTTTTCTTATAGTAGAAGGGGAAAGGAAAGCATCTTACACAGAGTTCTTTACAAAGTAGGATATTTCTGAAAAAAATTCCATTGTAGTGAAAACCATAATCTTAGCTGGTGATAGTGTGTAGTGTCTGTATCTAAAATAAATTAATCTACAAATTCAGATAGCGGGCCATTTCTAAGGCAATGGTTATTATTGGTAGATAAAACATAGAGCCTTCACTGAAATACAGACAGTATTAATGGGCTACCATAAATTGGGCATACTATAAATATACGTCTAAAGATCATACATAGTCCTTAGATTTATAAACTTAAGGTCTACTCTCACCTTTTTTTTCACAGGAAGACTATTCATTCTTTTCTCCCACCTAATGTAAGGAGATTTTTCAAGAATTGTCTTAATGTATATTTAAACACCAAAGAAGTCACACAACCTTAGAAGGACATTGGTCTTGAAACTAAAATTTCATGACCACAAGAAGTATTGAGGTGATTTGGATGTACTAAAAAATATACTTCAGAGGACTGCACCTTTCCCTTTTCTGTGCACTAGCAACTTTAGCTAATGGCAATCTACAATAGCATAGGAGCCACAACTTTGACATTACAGTGTTACACAGAATAAGAGTCACATCTGGGTACAAATTTTCCCTGTTGTTCTCCTGCTTACATTTTCTGTTTGAACTCCACGTGCCAAGATGATGAGTCCTCGTTAGAAGCATCCCATTTGGCCCCACAGACAAATAAAAGCGAAAACAAACCATGTTGAAACTCTTCTTACATTTTTCCCTTTATTTGGTGCCTAGAAAATGATGTGCCAGGGAATTTCTGCCCTTGGCTTCTGAACTTCTTTCAGTACCTGGCTCATCATTCTTGTAGAAGAGTATATTAACACATAAAGAACAGAAGTATATTAGCAATCATAATTTCTTTCAGGTACTAAATGCAGTTCATTTTTTTTGGTGCAAAAAGCCTTAGGTGTTAAGGAGGTGGCATAAGAGCTGGAAAAAGAACCTCATAAATAATTAAAAAATAATAATTAAGCATAGCTACATGGAGGTCTAGCAGTAATTTCCATAAATGGACGTCCTGCATATTGCGTTAGTTGATGTGACTTTTTTCGGCAATAGGCCATAAAACCTCAGATTCAACCATTTTCATAGCTAATGTTTTGCATATCCTGTAATATAATGTATTTTTTTTAAATCACTACAGATGGGGAAATGCAATGGCTCATGAAATTGGTGAGGGAATATAAGGTCTTTGGATCAAATCTGCTCTTACACAAGTATGAGTTTGTAGACTGCAAACCAATCCCCTGGAACTAGGCAAATCTTAAACCTTAAACCTTGCAAGAAGGTCAGTAGGAAAAAAAAAACCGAAGAAATATACTTTCTGCTGATCCTCCTTGCATTGGTAAGCAGGAGAACCTCAGCCATTTGCAGAATGAACTGCAGTCTGGAGAGAACTCTCTTTAGGTGTTCTGGCAGAGATCTCTGAATCACAGGACTGACAGAGGTTTCTTGAACAAAGTTGACGTGTTTCTTGCCTGTTCTCCTTCCAGGGGGAGTAAGGTTTGGACAGATAGACAGATGTACTGCAGCTTGGCATGGCTCGCCTTTACCGTGTTAGCTTTAGGTTTAATTGAGTTACCTTCACTCTGCCAGCGGAGCACCACGAATACTTACTGCAAACCAGGATCTGGCTCAAACAAGGGAAGCAGATTTTTTTTAATGCTGGTTTGTATCTGAATGTAGTTGGGTCTGCTGGAACCAAAGGGAATTTTTTCTTTGTTGGTTTTAGGGAAAAGAGGTGACATTGTTCCCTATGTATTTTTTCCAAAACATGTATCACACTGCATTACACCCAGCAACTTGATTTTTCTCATGAGAGTTACCAGAGCTTCTGGTCTTGTAAGAATTCCTTCATTACCAGAATTAAAAGCTATATATAAAGGCCAAATATTAATTGTTACTACTATTTTCCTTTAGCATATGTAATATTATCTTTTGAAAGCATTTCTAGAAATTAAAGAAACTAATTATATAACCTAATAGTGGCTACTGAGTGGCCTTTATGAAAACCTTTTTACAGTCTTTTGGCTTGCAGGCATATATTCATGTTAAGAAAAAACATGCTGCTGCAATTAGGTATAATTGGAGTCTTCTAACACTATGGGCCAGACTGAGTCCCTTTGAAGTCAAAGGGAGGCAGCTAAAGGAAAGGCTCCAGATCATGTTGTATCTCAACAGGGAAGCCAGCTTGCAAGCCTCCCCACACATTGGTTTGCAAGCTTTCCATTCCCCATGGCTGGGAAACTACCCACCAGCCCTGAGGAAAGAAGAAAACAAGTAAGTAAATAAGAAAGAGATGTGAGAAAGGAGTGAGAGAAGAGAGATGGAGGTAATGCTGGCAAAGGTTAATGCACTGGTTCTTATCCATTTGAAAACAGAGCCTGAGAACCTACTCCAGTTGTCCTAGACCAAATAAAAGCTACAGCATCCCCACCACATTTCTGTATAAAGCGGTTCAGCATTGTGTAGCTATCTGTAATGCACTGTTCAGAGTGTTCCATTTCGGAAGAATTAAAAAAAAAAAAGATGGGAAATGTGGTGGTATACAACTGCATTTGTCATCCAAAAAGAAATAGGTCTTTCCAGATGAGGAGAGAAATTTGTTTTTGGAGAAAGGCCACAGGTTACTTCCTCCAGCTGTAGAGAGCAACATGAACCTCGGTACTGTAGGAGCAGGCATTCATCATCTGTTTAAAGAATAAACAAGGGGAAAAAAACAAAAGGACACCTGAAACAAATCAGAGTCAAGAAAGTGTTGATACTGTCACAAATTTGATTCAGTTAAAAAGAAAATGCTACAGCTGCTGCAATAACTGTCATTCCTTTCATTAATATACATGCAAGGAAAACAGGAGGGTTTTTTTTGCTCTGAGAAATGCATGCACACACATACACATGACAAGTTAACAAGACCTTAACCTGACCACAGGTATTCTAATCTGACTGGTTAGGAAGAAGCCGGAGGATCAGTCTTGACTTACCACTTGAAATAAGGAGGCACAGCATTATTAAAAAAAAAAAAAAAAAAAAAAAAAAAAAATTTTTTTTCGCCGTGTTTTTCGGTAAAAAAAA
>NW_009647416.1:599149-622295 GCF_000708025.1 Charadrius vociferus
AAACATTTCCACTCATCTTCAGGTGACTGGAGGATGCATGAATATCTCATGCCAGTTTTCCAGTTCCTATTTCCACAAATGCTGAAGTCAGACTCCACCAGTTGCTGAAATCTATGAAATCACTGGTGCTCTATACAGACATATCAAAGATATTAGCTGAGACCTTGCAAGCTGTGTGAGTATCCCAGCACCTAACCAGTGCAAGCTCTCAAGTCCACTTTGTGTCTGAATACATGCATGAAAAAATAGTTCGTAAGTAAGTTTCAGCTGTTGTGAACACTATTGCTGTCAGTTCTGGAGTTTGTTGATTTCAGGACATTTTATGTTTCAGATAGATATGCGACTGCAAGGCATTCCTAGACCTTATATTGGTTGAAAACATGTGGCATCACCAGAGCTATTCCCAAATTGTTTTGTCCTAGTACAGTGGGTGGAAGAGTGAAAAGGTGACTCTGGGATTATGCAGAATTAAGTGCATTTTCAGGCTGCACAGTGAGCTGAAAGAAAACTGTGTGAGGTCCCTAATGGGGTCCACAGCACAGCCTAACATCACCCAACTCTACTGTGCACACACCTTGAGGTATGCAGAGACCATAAACTTCACCAGTGTAATTCCACTCCGCTTAGATTTGTCACTAAATTAATCCAGCCAGGCTGCTGGACGCACATGAACCCCCAAAACCTAATTAGCATCCCACAAGCCCATTCAATTGAGATGTATTTTAAGGTGGTCAAATGTAAGGTTTGTCCATGTACTTTTATGTGTGTGTACACTCTCTATTTATATAGATACCAAAATGTCAAATATATATATGACATGCACATGCATACTGACATACAAACAAATAAACAATTATAGATACAGATATAAAATGTGAAGAATAAACAAGGGCATATTTACAGAAGGAGTAAGATCCAGCCTCAACAGCTCAAACACAAGCTCTTACTAAAGGCATGATGATATGAAAAGTTTGTGTGATTCCTGAGCACGCAGTCAGGGGTATGCTGTAACCACCAGGTGTGAGGCTTGTGTTGGAATGCTCCCCCCTGTTGCCATACCAAATTTTCAACAGAGATGTTAAAATCGGAAAGGATAGAGAAAAGAGACATAAGAAATATAAAGTGGAGTGGTATTGTTACTCCAAGGACTTAGACTGTTAAACTTGCCTATAAGGAGATCAAGAGTAGTTTTACTTACAGCATATAAATACTGCCATGAGAAGATATGTGAAGAATTTAAGAGCCCTCAGAGAAAAGAGACTTGACCAGGGGATGGTGAATGGCCTTACAACAGTCCAGTTCATAATTTTTTCCTAAAACCTAAGAAAGAACTCAAGAATATGGAATTCAACCATTTCCAGCAGCCAGTCAATACTGATGAAAGGTGATGGAAAAGATGCATCTTCCACCTCTTATCTGAATGCAGATCACAACGCTGTTTTGCTACCCCTTACTTATTTTCCTCAGTAGCAGTACTTCAAAGAAAATGAGCTTAACTTCTGAGCTTAATTTTATACTTCCATCTTTGCCGATGATCTAGCTGGCTGTCAGTATCATACCATGGGACTGGCTATCGCCTTTAAAATGTTTGTTTTCTTAACTTAAGGAAATGCATGCACACCTGCCCCTTCACCCTTCCAGCTCTGTCTCTCTTTCTCTCTCACACAAAGATACGAAAACAAAACCTTATGTTAAAATAACATCATTAAGGTTGCAAAGTCAAGCCTACGGAAATTAGAGAATGTGAAAATTAAGTTTTCCTGTGAACCTTAATTAGCTGAAGGTGGCAGGCACCCTGTGGAAGAAATAGCATGTGATCGTGTAATTAAAGACTGTGCCATAATGCCCCCACACAAGGGTGCCAAATTAATGTTGCGCGGGCAAACTTAATTCGAGCATTCCCTAACTTGTTTTGAGTGCTTGACTTTGCAACCTTAATAATGTTCCCCTAATGCAGTTTTGTATATGTAATTTTAGACAGAACTAACCTAAAGAAGCTTTTTGTCCGAAATATTACTGTCACCGAATCTTATTTAGACTCTTATTATATTATCATGATTTCATGGCATTTTAATTTATATTCATTATTGGACTGTTAACTTACTTCCACTACTCAATTAGGCTGGCAATATTGTTTCACTTCTAATATGCTTCTCGTGCTATTCAGCATATTATAATTATTAGAAGGCTATTTATATTTACCTAATGCCAGTTAAACAAGATTCTGTTGAGTGTCACCATGTTAGCTACAGACCTTGACAGGAAAGAAATTATCTTAATACAGTCATATAAGCCTGTTTATAAACTTCTGAAGCTTATGTTCAGAACATAATAGTTCAAATAAAAATTATAAAAAGAAGAGTAGTGTAAGACCTTATTTAATACAAATAGAGTCTGACATTGATTAGATCTTTGATTGTTTGATGGCATACATTTGAGAGTATTGCATGCATGCTTTTATTGGTATCCCTTATAACCTCTCATAATGCCACGACAACTTAATAGATTTTTGTATATTGAATATTTTTTTTAGAATAACTATTCTTATCTCTTTTACTAATATCTCCTTGTTGTTTGAAGCAACACTTCTAAATTCAGAAAGTTGTACAAATCAGAACTCACTGACACATAAAATCAGAAAACTGCACTTGCATTAATGGTTGTGCTTTTTTTGAGATGCTGTGAGCTGGAGATATCTAAAATAGTCTATAATAGCATATGCTTTTCAAAATCCCTCCTTCTTTCTATTGATTACATAGGATACCAATACAATAAGTTAGGTAGTAATTACTGCTGGGATCCAACTGATCAGTCTTGCTCTGAAGATTGATTCCTAATGGAACTCATCTATTAAAAGAAAATATTGGGGACAGCCCCTTCCCATTTAATCTTTACTCAATTATTTAGACAATGAACAGGTCTATCCCTAGATTTTTTCAGTCTGGGCAAGGATTGCAAGCAACACCCTGTTTTACAGAAAAAAAAAAAAAAAAAGAAACCCAACCAAATAATGCCTCTTCCATCTTGGAGGGGTCTCATGACTTCAGCAGGTCTGGGTAGCCTGGAACACAACAGATCTCTTAACTGGAAGAAGGTAAACAGCTTTCCCAAGCAAGCCATCCCAAGCCTCTGTGTTTGATAAAGGTTAAGTAGTTGCAAAATACACTACAGTCAGGGCAACACCTGCAATTTTAGCTAGGCTCAACTTGTAGGTTGTTAGGTTCACTTCCTGGGATTTATGTAGGCACAACATATTGGGCGATTTAGTCCAAAAGTTCTGCACCATGCTGTTACAGCACTCATTTCTCTCATTTTTAATATTAGTTTTAACAGTGCCTTCAGGAACTAAAACATGATTCAGTCCCTCCCTGGAGTTTAAAACATACACTGCATATATAGGTAATAATATCAGGTGCCTTCCCCAGTAATCAATTAGCAAAGCCGTACCTATTTATGGGTGTGTGTGAGCGGGAGCTTAACTCAACTAATTTTGCAGCACAAGTTAATAGCTTTCTTCCTCTAATTAATTTTGCTGCTAGTCTGAACTCACTGTAATTGGTATATCCAAAAGTGAGGATTAGCAGAGTGGACCACACCATTGGCCTGTTCATTTTAGCAGCTCGCTTCTGACAGCTGATAGTTATAAGAATTCAGGAAGATGGTACCTGACACCCTGCAATGAACAACTGACATATAATTTCCTTTGAAGCCCATATCTTCCTCAAGCTTTTTGTGTTTGCTGGCATAATATTTTGCAGGCAAGGGAGAGCTTGGACTTGCAGTAGTCCAGTCATAACCAGTTCTTCACCAGAATCACAATAAGCTCTTATTTGCAGACTTACACAGCTTGAATTTATGTCTCTGCTGAACATGGCTATACACCTAATCTTTCAAACCTGGATAATTTAAACTCATTTAAATTTTAGGCAGTGCCTTCTAGGATCTCCTTGGGAAATCCTATGGACATATTCTCTGCTAGCATTCAGTTACTCTGTGAAGCACAGGAACTTCCCCCTATCTCCTTAGTAGTGAGGTGCAAGAAGGGAGCACAGCGAACACTAATTCCAAATACTGGCCATATGCCAATACTGCAGAAGGAACAGCAGAACAGAAAGCTAAGGCATATCATATCAGCGCCTTCCCATTGATAACCACTATTTCCCCTGCTCCACCACCTTTCGCATTGAGAACACTGCTGCAGACTCTGGTCATCTCATTTCTGAGGCAAAACTGACTGTACCTTCTGTTATATGTGTTAGACCCTGGTTTGGCAAAAAGCCTTAAACCCATCTTTTTAGAAGTCTTCCAAAGCCTAAAGAACAAGTCTGAACTCCACACAGAGAAGGAGGTGGGTCAAAGGAAGATCCATACCTCCTGATATAAGGAGGAATATTTTTTATCAGCTTTGCTGCAATCCTCCTTCTCAGCCCCATCCCATGGTGTCAATAGAGGAAGTTTTCCATTCTTTCCCACTAATCACCTCTGACATGTACTTGGCAATCTTGTCTATAAGAGTCTGCCTGTAATATTCTAAGCCAATCTCAAGGAGAAAAAATGCAGATACAGCACCTTTGAATAGTAAGACCTAAAAGGCTTTATTATTATTATTGTTTTGTTTTGCAAAGTTTTAAACATTGCAAATTCAGTGGATGGGAAAGATTCATTTGGTGTGAGGCAGGGCACACTGATCCTTGATAAGAAAAAAAAAATAATCTTATTTCTTAACAGTAGGAGGGAGTCTCAGCTTAAAGTTACGTTCTCCCTTTTATGACAGAGCTCTCATCAGCACTCTGGAAACTGCTGGACCAAATTCTCCACCATAATTTCTGTAGGGTTGTGAGAAAGGAGAATTTAGTTCCCTGTTGATAGATGGCTGGCTGTGTATGTGGGAGGGGGCTGAGGGGAAGGCTGTTAATTAAATTTGAAGGCGAGATTCTGCTCTTTGCAGCTGAATTAAAAATAAAATACCAATTGAAGTTTAATTACTGTCTTTGCTTACTTGTGCATTCAAACTTGAAAGATGACTTCACACTCCGTTTTTAAGCTCCTGTGGCTCAGAGATGATTATGGAGTTTGAGTGCTATGTGACACACAGTCTTATCAAATACCCCATGCTACCACAGAGGCATTTATGCAGCTGATAAGATAGACAGCAAGTGAAGTCTCTGGGCCAAATTGAGAGGGATGTTACCCTGCAGCATGCAAATAGGAAGGAGGCCTGCTTTAGGAAACCCCAGGCTCCCATTGGCTTCAGTTGAGGTAATGATTACTCATTAACCAGTAGCAGTTATTCATTACTGGTTAACTATGAGATAACTATTGCTGTCCTGCAGTGGGAGAAAAGATTTAATTAAGACTAAATAAGAGGAAGAAAACCTGAAAAGACTTCTGAAATAGTGCCTTCTGCCCTTTCTGTCTGTGAAACTGTGATGTTTTACATGGTAAAGACTGCAAGAGTATAGGCTGGAGCAGCGTTGTTCTTATTAAGAAAGGGAGGATGTGAAGGGGTATAATGATAAGTTTCTTTATTACCATTTCCCAGTTAGTAGCATTTGTGGTGGTCCACTTTTATAATCCCTCTTCTTTCTCCCAAAGCACAGGGCTTCTGCTATTTTTAACACGACTGAACATTACTCTGGAAGTATCCTGTACTATATCTGGAGCTGGGTTTTTTTGTTTTGGTTTGGTTTTTTGGTTTTTTTTTTTAAGAGTCTTAAGTAGGTTTAAGCACTCAAATAAGGAGAAAAAAAAGAAATACAAGCCCCAAACCCCTCTGAGTCCTTTTTATGAAAATCTTACCTGAGGGTACTGCTGTGTTTGAGTAAGGGTGTCAGAGCTGGTCCCACACACTTCTTTACTCCCTCAGCTGCCTCTGGCTCTCCGCCTCTCCTTTTTAGTAATTCATTGGAAGCTTAGGTGGAGATGGTGGCCTATAGCTATAGTAAATCAAACTAATTACATTTGCATTAAAACTGAAAATGTCTGCAGTGGATTTTTTTTGCTTGTTTTTTCCTTTTTTTTTTTTTTTAATTTAAAGTACAGACTGTTAATACATCTTTACTTAGCCTAAATTATTCCTTTAATGTAAAGCTAAGCTGAAGCAACTGCAGTTGTTCAAATGCAACAATTGCAAAGACTTAATACCATTTACAGTGCTGAATTGTTAGAATACCTGTTCTTCCAAGACCCTTAAAATGGAAGCTGATGTCAAGGAAGACAAACATATGTTGCTGACAAACATGATGCAGAAGATCTATAACCTTCTAGAAATCCAGCTAGAAGCAAGGCAGGATCTGCTGGGGTGTGTAAAATGACAACAGATATCCATGTTTAGCCATATAAATCGTGCCCATGAGAACTATTCAGTTTATCTTAAAGTATCACATACATTTAACAAGCAGAAGAGCTTTCCAGCATTCGTGGGCTCTGTTGGGCTTGATTCAGCTGTGCACAAGCAGATGTGTTGTACCACTTCAGATGAGATGGGGTGTTCGGTCTGTACTCAGCTGCCAGTCCAGGAAATTGCAGTTCCTTGTATTGTAACTACCACAGCAGTTACAGATCATCTGTCATCTGCTTAGTCACTCCTTAGTACCTGGGATGATCCTGGTACTGCCAGACACCTACCTGTGGGCAACTGAACTGAGGTCATCAATGACTTCTTTACTGACATAAAAGACACTGAGGTGTAGGAACCTACATCTGGGACATTTTAATGCATGTGTTCAATTTAACCGCTGTTCTCCACAAGGCTTCTTGGGGCAACTCTTGGCCAGTGGACAATCTGCTAAAAAAACATAGACACAGAACCTTACACTGTCTGGCATTTGTAGTTATTTAAGACTCAGTCACTGGCTGCCTCTGTGGTAACAACCTATTCTTGCAGTTGGCTTTCTCATGTTTAAGAGATCTGGGGTCCCCCTTGTAAGGCAAAAACATAGTCTGTATATCCAAAGTTCCTTTCCAAGGATAAATCTTTTTAAAGACATCTTCTAGTGTTGCACAAGTAGTGGTAATAACAACTGGAAAAAGGAAAAGATGAAATGCAGTTTTTAAATTCCTTCCTTATTCAATGGCATTCTTTAATTTGTAAATTAGACAGATAACTCAGGGCTAAACACAGTCCTTTCAGTGTAGCAGACTAATCAAACCCAAACATTTCTTTCTTTCTGTGAAATAGTTAATGTTTGGAGCTGGGAAGATAATGCAAATGAAAACTATTATGCAGAGTTAGTCTAACGATACGCAATTTAAAACTGTAGCAATTGTTTTTGGTCAGTTTCTTGCAATCTGCAAGGTAATTTTTTTCAATTTATTTGGAATTAGTCAAGTGCACTGTTGAAAAGGCAGAGTGAATTGATGTTAAATAGTTTTTGGAAGATGTAATTGTCTGATGATTTGTAAATAGCCAAGCTTATCAAAAAAGTAATTTAAATGTTATGCTGACAATTTTGTTCAGTTTGGTGTACTCTGTAAACTTGTGAATCCAATTTTTAGCCCTCATTAGCATTAGAATTCTCTTTGCACTGCTAAATGATTTCAGGTATTTTGTGTGTGTGCCCAAAGCATCTGGTGCTGAACTTTTACTGATCCTTAACCAGCACAGTGTCAAGTTGTAATCAGAAGTGCTTCTATTTTCTAGTCACCATAATCTATTCTGTCAAAAGTGAGGAGAACTTAACCAATACTAGTCATTTACAGTCATGCCTCATAAGCCACTGTGATGAGTTCAATGCAAAAATGGTTGCAATATTTTAAATGGTTCCTTTCATTCCGGTTTTAATTGCTTAGCATTTTTTCTCCAATTTTCATGTTTTTCTCAGAGCCATAAAATTTTAAAATTTCCCTCCCTGCCCTGTCCTGCCCTTGTCTTCCTTTCCCTCCAATAGTTAAAGAAAAAGAGGAAAAAATAACTCAACCTAAACCCAGTGTTTTCAGAACTAGTAATTGTTATACTACAATGTCATGAATTTATGGGTAATGGAGGGGTCATCCTTAAAATTATCCATTCTAATTGTTAACAACCATTCAATTTAGCCTGATATTTCTGCATTAACACATTCCTGCATGCATTCCAGTGTTTTATTATATCCAGCAGTACTGCATTAAAAGAATAACAAAATATAAAGGTAAGCACTCAAAATTAGGAAGCGTTAAAAAGAAAACAAAAACAACCAACAACAACAAAAAAAACACCACACAAAACAAGCCCAGCATTGCTCATTCAATCTTAATTCACGTTTCTGGAATATTTACATTTGGCAAAAGTATTTTTATGGTAGAATCATATCCCATTTCTGCTAGCAGACTCTTCCTGGATTACTGTACAGTTATAAGTTATTTTTCTAGCATTATTAGAAATAAGCCAAAGGGGAAGGAAGACTTGTGAAAATTGTAAAACATAATATGAAATGAGTTAAATTTAAGAAATAGGCATCTTGGATAAATACGAAGGGGGAAGGATGTTGGATGACCCTTTGATCTGGAGTCACGAAAACATTCTGAAAGAAGGATTAAAAAGAAAACCCCCACAACCTTTTAAATGTCTGTCTTAAAAGACAACCTGTTCCCTTCCAAAATGTAAAAATACAAATAAATAACCTTTAATATAAAAATGCTTTTGACAAAAACTGAAAATCCAAAACATTCTAGAGGAACCAATTATGCCCTTTAAATAAAAGTATTTTTGTCTAAAATCACTAAAAAAATACTGATATTTTCACAATGAAGCTTATGTTTGTGGAGTTCCATGTTCTTGATGAAAAGGACTTTGACAAAAGAAAAAAAAGCCATATTTTTGTCTTTTCAGAAAAAGAGAAAAATACAACAAAAGGAAACTCATGTTGACCATTTCTACCAGTAGCTGGTGATATGTGCCATTACCCATTTATACTGGTTTGGACTTTTCTGCAGCATATAGGTGTCCATCTGAACTATTGCCCTTGGCTCTCCTTTTAGTTCATGGAGAGAAGCAGACATTTTGAGGAGAAATTAATTTCTTTCTGATTTACAAAAAAGACTAAAGAGACAAGTCATACCTTACACTGTTTATTTTATTACATCTCTCTATTACTATGAAGATATCTAATATCTCATACTCTGAAGACTTGTGTCGGTGGAGATGTCTGTATGATAAAGGTTTAGAGTTAAAGGACTCACCTGTATCCCGACCAAATTGAAGAGTAATTCTAAGTTTATAACAATTCAGATAAGATTAAAATATGAAAAAGAAAAAAAAAAAAAAAAAAAGAGAGACAAAAAGAGAGAGAGAGACTGGGGTAATTTCATTGCAATACTGTCCTGGTTCCGGCAGGGATAGGGTTAATTTTTCCAAGGAGCCGGGAGGGGACACAGGTATTCCATTCCTGTGAACTATGCCCAGGTTTGAGCAGGGAGCTGGCTGGGGGAGGGAGCAGGAAGGCACATCTAGGAGCGGTGAGTAAATTCCCTTACCGGTGTTATTGTCATTGTTATTTTCTTCCCTTTGCTGTTCTGTTAAACTGCCTTTATCTCAACCCATGAGTTTTTGCCTTTTTCATCTGATTTTGCCCACAGCTGTGGGAGTGGAGCGAGCGGCCGCCTGGTTCTTTGTTGCTGGCTGAGGCCAAACCACGACAAATATATACATACCTTGACAGGAAAAATATTAGCTAGTAAAGTGCATTTTCATGTAGCAGAGAAAGCCCTAAAAAGTGCAGGAACTCACACAAATTCAAGCAGTAAAGCAGATATTTTCAGCAGTGAGAAAGACCGAACAAGCTGCTCGAGGAGTTCTAGATTGTCGTGGATATCTTCACAACAGGAGTGCAAACTTTCTTGGAAAAGATGCTAAACATATACAAAAGTGTTAAAAACAGGGACATTTGTGTTGTGTAAGAAGCTAGTCTGATTTGGCAATTTCTCATAATTTAGAAAACTAAACCCCAAGAATCTATTTTTTGCCCTTCTTACTCCACACAGTATTTCCTTATATATTATACCAAATTGGTGTAGAACTGTTTATTGCTCCACACATGCAACAAAGGTCTGAGAGTCCTTACAGAGTCTTACGCTATAAGATTGAGAAATAGGCTTGTAGCTAGAAAAAAATAAAATAAATAAATAAATAAAGTCTAGCCCTCGTCATTTAAATTGTAGATAAATTATTCATTATGCTGACTTCAGAGCACCAGGCCTGAACCTGGTACACCTTCTCTTAAGATCAAACCCTGTCCTTACAAACAAATGCCACTGCTGTGTCACTGCACAGCAGAAAGAATACAGAGCAGCTCAGTTTGTTTTACTGTTCAGGACTTTATTTTAATTATAGTTAGCTAAATCTTCCTTTCTGCCTCTTCTTTCTTTTTCCCCCTGTTTCTCCACACCCCCCTCCTGATGTAGTAGAAGGAGAGCACATGAACCACAGGTGTATATATATATACTGCAGGCATCACTGCTCTGCTGTTATGTTCTACTGCACTGAAGAAAATGAATCTTTTCAAACAGGTGAATTTTCCAACAGAAATGGACCAAACAGACTCAGTTCATTGAATAGAAAATGTAATGGTGATCTAAACCTATTACCTTCAATGGAGTCTGTGACATTTTCTTCAAGCATATTGATCTGCTGGAGAGAGAGGTGGGGGACTGAGGGAGAAAGGGAACTTTATTTTTTTACTTACTGTGTTGCGTCAGTCATTGTAATGCTAAGCACAATGTATAAAAGACTTAAAGAATCAACAGGGGTAGTCCTTTGGTAGGAGCTGCAATAAACACTTCTGTGAGGCAGAATTAAAAATCTGTTTTAGAATCAACTCCATGTATATTTTAAAATTGCTAAGAATAAACTTCCTTTTTCCCTGCTCCCCTCCAACACTTTCCCTTGCACAACAGCCAAACAGATTTCAGCCAAAACACACCTCCCGCTTGTCCAATCGTCCATTCGTCTTTTGTAATTTGTAATACCTTTCAGCTAGTTAATCACATTTCTCCCCATGCATATCTCTTTCTACTAGGTTGTTAATAGAGAGTGAACTAATTTCAAATCTTATTTAACCTAATTTGGATTGGCAACATGTCTGTTAGGAAGGAAAAAAAGAAGAACACCACCAGCCTGTTTCCTGTGTATTTTCTAGGATTTTTATTTTATTTTATCTTATTTTGTTTTGTTTTGTTGTAGAATCATGTCTCTAGAGATTAGCAAAGCAGCAGAGAATTCTGCCTCATTACAGAACTGACATTTGTGCTCTTGTAGTTAGGGTTATATCAGTGTTTCTATTATATTGTAATTCTTCTGCTTTACTGAATAAAATGGCCTCTTATTTGGAAATTTTTACATGAACAAAGTGAATCCTGGTCTGTTCCTACACTTGTGACAATAAATACGCCATCTTTCTATTGTATAGATCCACTTTTGTGTACGCTGCAAATATTTTTGTATTTAGGGAATATTAGTAAGACCTTTGAAATAATACTTTGCAGGGAACATCACCAGTAAATTCAGAAGACACATTAAAATTCCTTGGCAGGCTCACTGTGCTAGAGAAGTTCTTTAATATTAACATAATATTGAGTCCATTTATTTTGGCATTATCTTAATTTGATCCATTTTGCACCTTGTCCATGGTATATATATTTTTTAATTTGTGCCAGAGCATGAAGCTATTGCATTTTGTTGTAATCTGAATTTTATAATCTTGCCTATTACTTACAAGCAATCTGCTGCTACAGTTGTTCCTAGGTGTTTTTATAAACTAATTTAACATCTGTTTGTACTATGCAACAGTATCAACTTACAAATGGGCAATAGAATTTAGCATTGTTGAGAATTACTATGCAGATAGATGGAGTTGCATTAGTAAAAGTAAAAAACACTCAGTATTTCATTGTAACTTCCTAAATAAGCTTTGTTATCAAGATTGTTTTATTTTCAGTAGGGCTTCTGAATTGAATGGCTTGGTTATTTACAATAAAGTATCAGCCAATATGTTTTATTTATAAATAAATAAATAAATAAACACTCTAAATCATAGTTAAATTGAGTTTTAAAGTTCCAAACCATTCTTTATCCATAATGTGATTCTGGGATCTGAAGGCATATATACAGTGTGTGTTAGTAAGTGAACAAGTGTAAAGTGGGAGTTAAAAAATTGCTCTGAATCATTAGAAAGATTTAATTAAGATACAACGCCTGTAAACTTGTCTGGGCTGCACTGAGAGTAGAATTTAGCCCCTGAAAAGTATCAGCCCAGACCACTGAGTGTACGTGCTACAAACACCTCTATTCAAATCTGTTTACTTACCTTGGCATATTTAATAGGAAAAAACAGTCTAGTGCTGCTTATTTCCTTCGGGTCCCTACCATAAAGTCTTTCTCTTTCAATATTTGCCAAAGCTGTTCCTGATAGTTGTATTAAGAATTGTGTCATTAGCAGAGATAAGATAGGAACTCCTAGATGTCCACTAAGATTGAGGTCTTGTTTACCAACGTGTTACACATGTAAAAAGAATAAGGTTCTGCCCCAAAGAGGTGAAAGGAGACAGGAATTGATTCCTGTATTTTCGGAGATAAGGTTTGATGCACAGAAAGATATTTTGTCAAGGGTCATACATGTCTGTAGGGCAAACAGAAACTGTAATCCTTAAATTCATGTGTACTCAAGCTTAGAGTCTACAGAACACGGCACAGAGCCATCAGAAGGCTCAACTCAGCCTACCACATTCCCAGAATCCTACATCATGGCTACTGAGAATTCACAGTCTTCAGGACTTAACAGACATCAAGACTAGAGTACTTCTGGAGCCAAGATGGGGCAGTCAGATGGATCAGCTCACAGATCGAGCACAGAAATAAAAACAATATGTTCTGCTCAGGTTTGTCTCTAACAGTCAGTGTAAAAACCTGTGACAAGGTTTTATTCAGCAGAAAATGTCTAGTCTGTGGTATTTCCTCAGATAAAGGTATTTTCTGTGTTGGCGTACTACATCATCATTGACCAGGTAGCAAAAAAATAATTCAAGGACATTTTGGGGGCTATAAAAAAAGATGAACATATCCTCTTTTCCTGAATTTTGCCTTTGACCTTTCATCATTGACTATTGCCAGAACAATAATACAATGGTAGCTCAGGGTTTGCTTTCAAGATGTTGTTCACATTTAAGAAATAGAAGGGACGGTTCTACTTTTCTTCTTTTTTTTTTTTTTTTTTTTTTTACCTTTGTAACTGAAGAGAGATAATATAAAGGAACATGTCATGTTCAGAAAGGAAGAGTGTGACAGAAGTAAGACACACACACACACACACACAAAAGGGTGGCTGGAGTGACTGTTTGTGGGGTTTTTTTTTCCTGTTGATCTTTTGCTTTCTATTTGTAAGGATGGGGACACACATCTTTTTATTTTGTAGGAAGATACGTATATATATACATTCAAGTCATCCATATGATAAAGCTAAAAATGGCTGTGAAAGAATGGGAAACATTTCTAATGCTATTGCTCATGTAACATGCATGGTCTTCTTTAAAATACTCTTAAATAAATAGTAAATTAAATGCCTTGAGACAATAGAAAATGTGCTGAATGTCTCCAGGAGAGACAGTGTCTCCCTTCAGACAACTAAACATGGCATGGAAGACCACCAACATCACTTGTGACAAGCAAATGATATTCAGGAAGTGGGAAAAATAGGAGCAATAGCTAAAAATTTGTAGAGATATCCAACCATTTCATATAATGGAGTTGGCCAGACACCTTCTCAAGCTATGAGAGAAGTATATTGTCAGACTATGAGAGAAGCACATCTCCAAACGAGTACGGGGAAACACAGGATTAGAAAGTACAACAAAGCAAATGGTTGCTAGTGACTGTATCAGTTTTAATACATCATTACTCAGCTTTGCTTCTGCATGTGGAGATGTGTATGAGCCCAATGCAACCCCATCTAAAATCAGAATTAGCCCTGCTATTGACAGGGGTTGGATGGCCTACTGAGGTTTATTCCAACCCAAATTGCTCCATGAGACTAGAAACACCTGATACCTTCAGTGTCTCCAGGATAGGTAGTATGCCGATGAAGATGTTGTGACAGACTTTAGCAAGAGCTATCAATCTTAATACTGATATCAAGAGCAAGGGGATTTGATTGGCGTGTACAACCTTGTCTGTGCTGCTGCAAAGCTACTAATTAGAATAAAGGCAGCATGTATTTGCTACGTCTTATTTTAATGTAGACATATTCTTTGTCTTTTGCTCTCTAGACTTTCTGTTCAGAGAGTAACTGTGATAACTGTCAACTGGTCTAGCAAACCAAGGCACTTCTTAGAGAAGCATGTGGTGTGATCTTTTACTCTAATGGCCCAGATTGACAAGCAGCTGTAAAACACACCGTGAGATAGCTCACTTGACAGTTCTAGAGAGTAAAGGGTGCATTTGTCACTTTGCTCTCTATTATTCATAGTGCAATAGTTTGTAGGACTCTTAGTCATGGACTAGAGCCCAGTTACATTAGATGTCTGACATTTCTGTAGACATTACTTAACTGTTTTTACATCTGAACTCACAAAGAAAGCATTTGTCATTGTTAATGAAACATTAAAAAGCTGACTGATGATATGCATAATGCTCAGAAAAATATCACCAAAGTATTGTCCACTTACAGAACATATTTGCAACTGTGAAAACTTTAAAGTCTG
Source organism: Charadrius vociferus (assembly GCF_000708025.1). Lineage (NCBI taxonomy): Eukaryota > Metazoa > Chordata > Aves > Charadriiformes > Charadriidae > Charadrius > Charadrius vociferus. The sequence continues at coordinate 613,820 of NW_009647416.1, forward strand.
TACTAAACCAGTTTCATATTAAATTGTCCATTTTTTTTATATTGAAGCTTTTCTTTGGAATGGATTGAAATTTGATGAAATATTTACTCAGAGAATGTTAAAGTGAGTTATTTTGACTGTTCCATTTCATTCTAATAGTGTTGAAACCTTCATTTTTCCAAAAGGAAAAATATTGTAATAAATAGAAGAAAAATAAATATGTTATTCTAATGTTGATATTTTTTTTGTTTCTGTTAAAACATTAATCTCACATGATATAGAATTTATTTGATAACAGTAGGTGTGTAAATATAATTACTATGGGAGTATACATATGAAGATAATCTAAGCAGGGGGAACTAAATACATCAACATTATAAAGATGAAATAAAACTATTTAACCAGCTGAAACAAAAGCATTTGACTATGGAAATGACATACTTTCACATTAAAAACCACCACCAACAACAAGAACCACTTCCCACCCCTGCACAAACCCAACCATTTGTTCTAAATGGATTGCTTTACATGTTTTTCCTTCTAGTTTCCACTTTAGGGAATAGCCTCATTCATCTCAGTAAATTCCTAAAAAGATCTTAGGATATACTATAAATGTCCCCATGATTAAGTAACTGCTCATCAGATTATGTAAAAAGGAGATAGACGATCACGTTATGATATTCTGATTAATCTGCTGTGTGAGAGAGCTCATTGTGGCACAGCCCTCAGCTGCCAGCATCTTTTACTGCACTATTAGGAGGGTGCTATGTCCAATGATTTTTGCAGAACAGTCATATGCAGTGAAGTCTGTAAAAACCTAAAAGTACTATAGCAAGATGGCTCTGGATGTTGTCATGAATTATGCCCAATTGTCCATAATATTAGATCTTAATTTAGTGCTGATCCATTCTGGTAAACTTTGACCCCATTAGCTCTGCTTCCACATTTAGGAAAGACTCCTTAGACTCCCATGGGACTATTGAGCTGGATCTGCACCAATTTCTCCTCCAATTTCTTATGTATTTTCCTGAAATTGATGGAATTACAATGGAGTCAAGTGACCAAAGAGAGAATCAGACTCAGAGGAACTGTTCACATGAGTGAAACAGCATTGAACTTTTCAGACTGTGATAATTATGATTCATTGAATTAACATCTAATTTCAAAATATCTGGATGGATGAAGTCCAGGATTTTGATTTGCCTGGATAATAAATAAGGACATCTCTGAAATAAGGACAGAAACCTTAATCTAAATGATCACAGGCAGGTTTCAAATGAAAAACTGTGGGAGGAAGTTTCATTGATTCAGAAGTGTGCAGTTTTATTGTGAAAGAAGAAAGAAATGGGTATGAAAGCTTGTGGGGATTAGCAGGAAAGAATAACAGAACCCGCATTGACGGCATACAACATGTTCAGAGTAATAAACAACAGTGTTATTAGCAAATATAAAGCCTGTGATAAACAATGCCGTGATGTTTCATTCACTTTAATAGGCAGGAACAGATAATTGGGACAAATAAAGTACTGAAAACTGTCTCTAACCACCTTTCTGAGCTGCTCTTAGAACAAGTGAATCAGGTCCTGGCATGCTGCAGAACTCAGCAGTAGCTTTGGAAACCAGCTTTTGTGTTTCACTAAAAGAGTATGTTCCCGTTGCTAATGGAAAACAACAAAAGCTAAAGACGATGGCTTGAATTGTCAGATCTTCTATTTTTTCTTTCTCTCTCTTCTTTTTTTTTTTTTTTTTTAAAGTGGTAATGAGAAGACAAGGAGACAATTCCACACATGCATCAAAGAACTTGCAGAACTCTTTGGAATTTATTTCCCATTGAAGTCCCAAACATTTCTAACTATGGGTGCTTTTAAAACTAAACTGAAGATATTTGTTTTATCTTGCAACATCCCTCTTCCCCTGCCCCCACACAGCAGTTTGTGCATGGAATAGGTCATTCTATTTTATTTTCATCCCGTCTGTCCTTATCTTGTTTTTTTCCTTTTTCCAGTCTTTTTTCCATCATTATTTGAGAACCAGCTAGAGATTTGCCTGGCACTAAGGGTGCTAAGAGAAATGCTGGAGTTGTTCTAATACATTTGCACCTCGGCTCTCCTCATACAGCAGGGGGGCTTTGTCATGTCAGCCATATTTTAATGTTATGACAACATTAATCTTGACATTGAATCATAATTACTCCTCACCTGGGGTTTGATGTACCCAGAATTGCCACTTGCTGTGGTGAGCAAGTGTTTCACATTAACAGTGATATAAGCCCAGGTAATGCTTAAAGTGGGAGGATAGGGGAAATGGGTCTTGGCAATTTGCTGAAGCTTTTTGTATAGTCTTAATAATGTAAAATGCCAGCCTAGATTTCAGTAAACTGCACACACTGAAATGCTACTGCTACAAATACAGTGGTCTGGCAGCACCTGCTGACTTTCAGATCAAACTGATAGCAACACTTTGTAACTTTTAAATGATAGAAAATCTTTTTTCCGCTGCACTGACAGCTCAGATCAAGTAAAAAAACCTGTACTCTGAGCAACAATTTTGCATGTGTGTGTGGAATACGTTTTGTCACTCTTCATCCACGTGCTGTCCTAACGTGCATTCAAGAGTTGTGCCAGTTTTACTTTAATGAAGACTCCAAATATTTGTGCTGTATAAGCACAGCCATGAAAGCATGTAAATTGAGGCAGCGACATACTAACAAAGTGTGTGTGTGTGGGGTAGGTTATAGCACTGGCTTTTGAACTCCGTGGGCTGATTTGGATTTCTGTTCATCACAAAGTTCCTCTGTGACTTTCAGCACTAAGTTACTGATGCTTTGGCACACTCCACCTAACTTTAGGTATTAAAGTCATACCTAAAGAACACCTACATCTGAAAACTTGTTCTCCCAGGGTTTCTCCTACAGTCAATTGACAAAGATGGAGAAGTCAAAAGAGTGATTCAGATTACAGGTGGCCTGACTCTCCCTCCATCAGGAGCTTAAGTGACTAAGCATGTCAGCTAAACACCTCGGCTTAGTGCAATGCATCAAAGACTTAGGACCCAATGGGATATAAGGACTTGAGTATCTAATCTAGGACTTACACAAAATGTACAGTAAGCACTTAAACTGTCATCCTTAGCTGACCCCTAATGTCTGAGGAGCTTAAAATCCTTTGCCACCTGACTTCTTTAGTTTAAAGTTCCCCAGGTACCTATAAAGGTATTAAGGTTTGGCAGGGATGAGCAGCCTAACTCATACCTAATATTGATTACAATGCAGCAACTAGGCTTTCTTACACTCAAGTCTCCTGGGGAATCTAATTCTAGAAGACAATCTTAAAAAGGCCTAATAAGCATTTGTAGTAATAGGTATATCTATGTGTTGCAGTGGTTTCCACCTCTCTTTTCAAGCATATTAATGGTTGTCATCTTTTCTTTAAAATAGTAGTTCAAGCACATTGCAAAGGTGTGGGATACATGCTCATTTTCACATTTTAATGAAGTTCAAACATTTCTCCATCAAGTATGTACCAAATAATAGGTTACGTGCCATTCTAGCTGGAGGTAAAAGATGGAGAACACTGATTTTTGGTCTATCTGCTGATGTTATAGTATTTAATAACCTGAATTTATTAATTTTTTTTTGGGGGGGGAGGGGGGGACAGAGAGAGGTGCAGAGAAAAAGAAACAAAAGGAACACTGTAACGGGAAAGCTAGGGCACTCAGTGGAGGCAGGGATAAATCACATTACACTTACTCTGCAGGAACAGTATATATTCCAACACTGTCTATATATTAAAAAATATGCTGTATGTTTGCATTCTGGTTTATTCTGCAGCACTTTTTTGCATGCTGGTATGCAAACGATCTGAAAAGTTAATCCTAGATCCAGTAAGAGAAGTGCCTAAACGCTATGTGTTCTGTTCAGACTTGAGATACATGCTTATGCTTTTTATTTGATATTTAAGTAAGATGCCTGAAAACATACTCATTTTTTCATCCTGTGGTAAGACAGTACTGTGTCCAAACCCTAAATCTCTATCTGCATTAAAGGGGTGTTAGCATTTGCATACCCAACAGAGAAGAAAATACATATGAAAAGATATACCTTACCAAATACCAAAGAATAAGTATCAAAATGCCTAAAAGAAAGAGACCTAGTTTTAGTCACAGGACCTCATGATTATGTTTATAACCCTTAATGACAGCTAAATCTGCAGGGATGCTTTCTTGACCTTACAGGTCTTTGTGTCTGCCATGTGACTCCACATGTTTAAAGGGAAAACTCTACTCAGTGTCTGTTAACCTAGATGAATCGACAGTTTGGGTCCACTTTCTACTGGACATATGCTCACACTGTAGCTGGCAGAATCATCTAATGAGTGATTTTAAACTACTGAGTTATTTCCATGATTAGAAACAGTCTTCGTGCATTGCTCTCAAGAAATATTGGTGAGATGTGGAGAAAGGTCCTGCTGGTACTGATGGAAATCTAAGTCAATGGTCAGCATAAACCAGCAGTAAAACCACAGATATACATACACATTAGGTCTCACGCATGTGTGTATGTATATATAGACACACATACTCATGCATATGCAGTTGTTGCGTTCTTAAGCTGTCCCTTGCATTTCTTTTTATGCCAGTAAAACATGGATGCAAAATACCACTTAGGAAAGCAGATAAATCAGAGTACAAAAGCTGTTGATAACCGGGACCTTAAATGTTCAGTAGTAAACCACAATGATAAACCGTATTAACTCTTTGGCAAATTAGTACTTGTCTTGTGCTTTGCAGAGAAGGATAAATTCACTAAAAGCTTGTGAGGTAACATATCTAGTGAATACCATAAGACATATAAGTAAGAAGAACAAAAATCTCTGAGAAATTAGATATGATTTTTCAAGATTTCTCTGATCTCTAAGTTTACTTTATTGACCAACCTCAACCTTTTTTTTTTTTTTTGATAAAAACCTTTCTATATGTGTTTAATTTTACCAAGTTTTGACTGAAAGACATTTCACACAGCTCATATAGCCACACTTGAGCCAAATGAGTGCAAAATGTATGAAAATGTTGCCTTAGATAGGTGACTTCCTGAGGGGAGATGAATTACAAACCATAAAAGGCAGTGAAGACTTGGACTTATGGATTTTTCCATGCTTATGTGAGACATGACAGTCTAGAAAAAGGCAGGTGAGATGTTTTGCTGGGAAGTAACTTCATACTTTTCAGATTCACATTGGTACTCATTAGCTTTTTTGCTGCTGTTTTGTTTTGCTTTGTAAATATCATGCTTAAAGAGAAAATGAACAGCTCAGAACACAACCATGCAGTATGATGTTTTTCTCTTCAGCACGATGTGTTTGTATTTTAAGGAATCTTCTACAAGATTACCTTGTAGAAGCACTATGATCCATGGACAAGATCCCCATCTTTCTAGCCATTTTCTCAGATCAACACCATTACATTTCATCACACCAACCTTATCTTTCCCAAATTTGCCACAAATTCCCTCAAGCAATGGGAAGGATGGATAACAGCAAACCTTTGTATTGAAATGTATGCCCCATTCTATTACCCAAACCAGATCTTTCAGATGGTCCTTCTATTCTGTTTCTATTATATCAAAAAGCATAGAGTTACGTTTCTTCACAAATTGGATGAGATGTGGAATTCCTGTGATGGCAGCTGAGCCACCAGAGGCTGTTACACCTGTCTCAGTCAATATAAAATGCCACTAGCTCACACACATACACTCAACTTGCAATCCACAGGAGAATGAAAGAACTAAAAACTATAGCCACATGCATATCTTATGACTGTTTACTTATGAAAAATCTCCAAGGTTACTCAGCAGAAACACAAATATTGGACATTTGTTATATATACTTAACAATAAGATACAAAAATATGCTGAAGCAAGCAAAGGAAATTTATCAGCCAATTTAAGGCTTCACACCTAAAACAAAGTTCCTGCTTCCTTTCTTTGCCGCTTTCCTTTTTGTCTCTATAATTCAAAATGTGCATAATTAAACTGACAACATATTAATATAATTCTTGCTTGTAAAACTACTGAATCATTTTTTAAATTGTTTTAGGAGATTTTTGTCTTATAATTTCAAACAGAAAAAAACCCCAACCTGTTATTAAAGAGAAAGTAAGGTTCCAAATAAAGGTCTGAACTGGATTTTACTGGCACTTGTTTGGTACACTATGTATCCTCACTGCCTTTAATAAAGCCTAAATTTAATTTATATTAAAGCAGAATCAGACTTTTTCATCACCAAAGAGACAGTTGCTCAATTCATGCCCCAAACTTTTTCCTTTTTTTTTTCTTTTCTGGGTCTTAATTTACCACTTGAGTGCTAAATTTAGCACTTGAATATTTGTGCTATTAGTTTTATGTAAATGAGAAAGGATTTTTCTCAAAGAGACAGTTTGTGAAGTACTGAAGTCACTTAAAACACTAAATCCCATCGAATTTAAATTGAATAGTAATTGGACATAAGATATTAAACACCAATGAAGAAAGGCTGGAAAGCTGACCTTACTCAGGTAAGAGTTCTAACAACTACCCTAGGGAATCATATTCATAATCTCAGTGGCCAAAGAAAATTAACTTGTCGGAAAGGAAACTTGTCAGAGGGATGCACTTGGAGTGAATTGCAACTTGGTGTGTTACATTTTCACCTATCTTTGAATCACCAGAGTGACAAGGTTACTATTTCCCTAACAAAAGTGATTTTTCTACTTTTCATGGAAATGCTGAGAAAAGAAACTGGTTTGGTCATGTCTGATCTTTTTAATCACTCAGCTTAGAACACTTGTATTCAGAACTTTTCAGTCACTGTTTTTCACATGTGTTACATTAATTTAAATAGAACATCATGTATAAGATGATGTTGATTTTTCCTTAGTGACTAAAAACATGAAAAAATCCCAAGATCAATGAGCCTGAAGGGTTTTCAAAATGAGGAAATTTCCCTTCTCTTGAATTCCCATTATTTCCCTTCTCTTGAATTTTTTGAGAAATTGAGAGGTTTCCAAAAACATCCATTTCATCCTGGTGCCCTTACTTTGGGGTTGCCTAATTATGAGGCAAAATGGAAACTGGGACTTCCTCTAAAAAATTAAATGTGGAATTTAGCTTAGAACTGTAGTCACCTAGATTTAAATAGGTTACTGTAAGTGCCTCCATGGCACAGATCACCTCAAACCTGACTCCTCCACGTGGGCAGGTGAGTACCTCTCTAGTCTCCATTTACTGCCTTAGCTGCATTGCCATAGACTATAATAGAAGCTTAGACATACAGTTCACACAAGTACTAAAATTAAAGTGTCTAACGTCTCCAAACACTTTTCAATTTAGAAGCAGTATTCAGTTGCCCAAGAATTACAGGCTAGCTGAGTCTGCATGGGACCTATGGAGGTCATCTGGTCCAAAACCAAAGCAGGGTTTAAAACTATGCTTCAAACCAGGCTCAAAGCCTGGTTCAAACCCCTGCTAGAGTAAGTTGCTGAGGGTTATGACCAATATTTTTTGAGCACACTCAAGAAGTGTGTTTGACGAATCTGAGCAGCAGTTCAGGAGACATTTATTTCCAACAAGCTACTTTTCTGAAAAACATAGAGGCAGTTCCATCTCCAATTTGGGGTTGACTTGGGAGCCCATCACAGTAGAGAGGGAGTACGGAACTGATGAGCAGATTTAACATAATAATAGATCTAGCATAATTTGCCTAAAGCAAATTATCATAGAATCATAGAATGGTTTAGGTTGGAAAGAACCTTGAAGATCATCGAGTTCCAACCCCGCTGCCATGGGCAGGGACATCCCACTAGACCAGGTTTGCCCAAGTCCAGCCTGGCCTTCAACACCTCCAGGGATGGGTCCTGAACAACCTCTCTGGGCAGCCTGTTCCAGTGCCTCACCACCCTCAAAGTGAAAAACTTCTTCCTAATGTTTAATTTAAACCTGCCCTCTTCCAGTTTAAAGCCATTCCCCCTGGTCCTATCACTACTTGCCCTAGTAAAAAGTCCTTCCCCAGCTCTCCTGTAGGCCCCCTTTAGGTATGGGAAGGTGGCAATAAGATCTCCCCAGAACCTTCTCTTCTCCAGTCTGAACAGCCACAACTCTCTCAGCCTCTCCTCATAGGAGAGGTGCTCCAGCCCTCGGATCATCCTTGTGGCTCTCCTCTGCACATGCTCCAGCAGGTCCATGTCCTTCTTGTGCTGGGGACTCTAAAGCTGGATGCAGTACTCCAGGTGGGGTCTCACGAGAGTGGAGTAGAGGGGCAGAATCACCTCCTTTGACCTGCTGGCCACACTTCATCTGATGCAGCCAAGGATATGGTTGACCTTCTGGGCTGCGATTGCACATTACTGGCTCATGCTGAGCTTCTGGTCAATCAGCACACCCAGGTCCTTCTCCTCAGGACTGCTCTCCAGCCATTCCCCACTGAACCTGTATTTGTGCTTGGGATTGCCCCGACCCAGAGGTAGG